>NC_140172.1:42891732-43291732 GCF_963971535.1 Notolepis coatsorum | reverse complement strand
CATTGGTTCATTCATTGAAGATGAACGCAATGCGACATCCTTTACTAGGCTCACCCACCATCAGTTCAGGTGCTGAACTGCTGATCCAAATGTATAGGTAAAAAACATATTATGCGTTTTCATCAATAAATACATGGCCAAAATGTTTCGCTCACGGGCTGTCGCGCGCTCGCTTCCCTTAGGGGCCCATAAGTCAATTCTGTCAGGGGGCCCAGAATCTACAGCTACGCCCCTTCTCTTTGATGACCCTCCCGGAGCTCGGATAGGAGTATGTCTGAGAAGGCCAGAAGATGCAGAGCGTAGGGGTCTTGAGGGTGTGTAGTGTTAGAGACCATTGACCGGAGGTAGGCGGGAGCCGTTCCCTTCGCCGCACGATATGCCAGGTCGAGGGCCTTGAAGCATATTCATGCGGCAATGGGGAGCCAATGCAGGTCCCTAAGAAGTGGGGTGACATGGGCTGACTTCGGTAGGTTTGAGATCAGGCGGGCCTCTGCATTCTAAATAAGTTGAAGAGGCTATTTCCTCATAGATTACACCTCATGTGGGTGGCGCAGCAGACTAAGTGCTCGTCACCAACGCGAGAGACACTGGTATCGAATCCGGCTGTCAGCGTTGCCTCCGGCTTGGCCGGCCGTCATACTGGCTCAATTGGCAGAGTCAGCGGGAGGGAAGCCGGTGGGGTGGTATTCTGGTCGTTGTAAAACAGCGACTCCTACAGGTCGGTCAGGGCGCCTGCACAGCGAGGGAGGGAGATGGTGAGGGTAGTGTGACCTCCCACACGTTAAACATCACCAATGAGAGTCTGCGCTGGCAGGTGAAAAGATGCTGCTGGCTGTCTCCTATGTCTCGGAGGAAGCATCTGATAGACTTCAGGGCTCCCTAGACCGACCAGTGGGGGGCACATGCGAGCAACGACCAGGAAGGGGAGGGGGGGAATTGGCATAACGACTAAATTGGGATGGGAGAAAAACACAGAAAAACAGGAGGAGAAAAAGTGGATACAAAAAAAAAGATTACACCTCATGTCTCATCAGAGGGCTGAGGATGGGGCCTATGAGAGAGAACATGTAAACTAACTTGATCTATACACACAAACCAGGAAATACTTCTCCTGTTTTTTTTCCTTCTTGTGTACACTACTTTGATGAAAACTATTCAGACAGCAGGCAAATCAAATTCCAAAAAAATTTGTACATTTTACTCAGAATTGTCTGTTTTATTGAAATCTGCACAGCAATAGTTTGTTTATCCTCTTACAGGCGCCCCCAAAATTGGCCATTTATTTTTCGTTTTTGAGGACTGCATACTTTTTTTGCAAACCAAAATACTATACTTTATATACCACATGCATGAGCCTGGTCTCTTTTGAAATATGACATTCTGAAGTTCCTGATACAATAAGGAAAACTCACCTTTAGTGCTAATGAAATAGAGTAACATAGGTCTGAACTTGAGTTGTAGAAAAACTTGTTACTCAAGTTTTCCTGTAGTAGCTAGTAGTCCAGAAGTAGTATTTCCCCAGAAATTGTAATGGCTTAAAAAACTCCCGAGATCCATAGCCTGAAGTCTTATGTAGTATAGTGTAGAAATTAGTGATTAGGAGTGATTTTGGTAAACTGCGTACAAAAGAAAATCTCTGTTTTCTCATAGACTTCAATTCATTCAGCGGTTTTTCTCTTCCTGTTGGGGTATCGTTGGAAAGCCCTGTCCAATCATTTTCAAGATCGCCAAATGATTGACAGAACTAGAGCCCCAAGAGTCGGGAGTAGTACTTGCGCAATACCGTGTACTTTGCGCACGGCTATCGACAGGCAACAAATTAGGCTTTAATTTGATATATCGTATTACAAAATATGCACACCCGAGCCACTAGTGGTCGCCAAAGTGCCAGTGGGCAAATCGCCCTCAAGAGGGCCCACATGTTACTTCAGATGTATTATATTTAGACTTGGTCCTCAAGTGAAATATCCCTTTAACTATATAAAAGTCATTATACTGAAAGTGTGTTTTTGATTATGGTTACTGGTCTGTAGGATAGTATACTCCTCTTCCTGAGGAGACTGAGGAAAGCCCCTCCTCAGATTCTGGTGATTTTTTTTTTTTTTTTTATTATTATTTTTTAAACACACATATAAACAAACATGACAACACACGATAAGATACACAAGCATTAATATACAGTGTATATCCAACGAAATTACCATTTATACCAATGTCTTATACAGGATATACCCCTAATACCTGTTATCTAAAAACCTACACACATATGCTCCAGCTCGAACCCCCCCCTCCCGGACCCCTCTTTGGATAGTACCTCCATTATCCCTCGCTCCTAACCAGACACTACCATTATAAGCTAGCTTTTATTCTCTCCACCACTTCTAACCACATTGACATTTTGGATTCATTGAGACCCAGAATTCTTGCTGTAGATATTTCTTGATAAATCACATTGAGATATGTAAGAAACCAAACTTTCCGGCACATTTTTTCCGGTTGAAACCAGCGTGATGCGATCAGCTTTTTAGCTACTGTGATACCCGATAAAACCAATCTCTTTAGCTGTGGATTTACTGCAAACTCAAAAACATCATTCAATAGTAATACAGAGGGGTGTACAGGTATATTCCAAGATACGAGTTTTGATAATTGTTGGGTCACATCTTTCCAGAATGTCTTAACTGGTGGGCAGTCCCAATACATGTGCATAAATGTCCCTTCGTCCCCATTTGTACATTGGGAGCATTTGGAGTCTTGTTTAAGACGCATTCTGTTCAGTCTTATAGGAGTCAAGTATGTCCTGTGAATATAGTTAAGATTGATTTGTTGATGGTCCGGGTTCCTTGATGTAAGTCGGACATTTGCCCAGGCTCCTTGCCAATCAAAGTCACTTTCCAGGTCTGGTATATCCCTCCTCCAGACAGAGTCTAGTTGGAGGGTTTCATACGAGGACGTTAGTAATTGATGATACAAATCTGAAACAAAACCTCTCGATGTCTCTCTTTCATAGAAGAATTTGTGGTATCTGTGGTGTTCAATTGGTATGTCTAATGGAACACCGTGAGACTTCAAACATAGCCGTAACTGTATGTAAAAAAGCCATGTGGACTTGGTGAGATAACATTTTTTGCATATTTCTCCATAACAACAAAAACCCTGTTTGTTAAAAACATCCCCTAATGAGTGTATGCCTTGCTCTTCCCATATAGGGAATCTTATAGGTCGTTTTTCAATTAAGAGTGCATTGTTATTGAATAAGGGAGTATGATTGTGCCATTTATGTGGGTTAGGATATTTTTTTGTGTTTCACGCCATATCCGGATCGCATGAGTAATTATGGGGCCAAATTTCCGTTCACAGTGCTTGATTGGTAGTTTAGTGTATGCTATGTCCTTCAGTCTATGTGGGGCTACTATGTTTTCTTCTAATTTTCTCCAGGATACTAATGCTTGGGGATCAAACCATGTTGTCAATGGTCTTAATGTGTACGCCTTAAAATAGTGGAAGAAATCTGGGAATGCCATGCCACCATCTGCTTTATTTCTCTGTGCGGTGGATCTTTTTATACGTGGTGGTTTGTTATTCCAAATAAATTTGTATGTGGAGGAGTGTAATCTTTTCCAGTAACCCTCTGGAGGGGGTAACGGTAGCATTGAACTGAAGAAGTTGATTCTAGGTAGTACATCCATCTTAACTATTGATATCCGTGCCTGTACTGAGTTTTTAAGTTTTGCCCACCTATCAAGGTCGTCTTTGATTTTGTTTTGGATTTTTGTGTAATTGTGCTTCACCGTTTGTCTTATGGTGGGGAATATTTCCACTCCCAAGCATCTAAAATGTTTTACCATAGGTATCTCTCCTGGGAGGGTTATATCTTTTTTTGCAGGGGTGTTAAGTGGAAGGAAAGCCGACTTCGGCCAATTTATCTTAAATCCCGATAAATCACCAAAGTTCTCAATCAACTTGAGCAGATGAGGCAATGTGGTGTTGGGGTTTTGCATGAACAATATTACGTCGTCCGCATATAAACTAATTTTATGTTGTGTGCCCTTGATTACGATTGGTTCTATGGATTGGGATTGTCTTATATATTGTGCTAAAGGCTCTAATGATAGATCGAATAGTCCGGGACTAAGAGGGCAACCCTGTCTGGCTGAGCGTGATACCGGAAAGTTTTTGGAGATGATTGTACCTGTTGTAATCATGGCCGATGGGTCTTTGTATAATACTTTAATCATATCAATGAATCCTTTTCCTAACCCCATCCTTTCTAATACTGCCCATAGATACGACCATTCCAGCCTGTCAAAGGCTTTCATAGCATCCAGAGACAGCATCGCCTTAGGTATGGTGTCGTCCTTGTCGGCATCTAGTACGTGCAGTATTCGTCTTATGTTATCAGTGATCAGGCGGCCTCTTATGAAGCCAGTTTGGTCCGGATGAACTAAAGACGTCATATGCTTTTGTAATCTGATGGCTAATACCTTAGAGTACAGTTTGATATCGGTTCCGAGGAGGCTTAAGGGTCTGTAACTACCGCACTCGGTGGGGTCTTTGTCTTTTTTGAGAAGGACTGTTATGAGTGCAATATTGTCGTTTTTATGGAAGTTCCCCTCCTTGACTGAGTATAAGATCATATTTAGTAATAAGGGTCCAATTATGTCCCAACAAGAAAGGTACATTTCTGGTGGGATACCGTCTCTTCCAGGAGCCTTACCACTTTGCATTTCGGATATGGCCTTCTTGAGTTCCTCTAGTGTGATCGGTGTTTCTAACTGTTTAGCGTCATCCTCTGAAAGTTTAGGGAGAATAATTTGATTAAGATATGTGTCCATTTTGTTTTGATCGAAGGTCGTTTCTGATTTATATAAGTCAGAGTAGAATTCTTTGAATGTATCGTTTATTTTTTCAGGGTCTGTTTCAAGTACTTGTTGTGCTCTAATGGTAGTTATATCTGCAAATTTTGCATTAATTCTTAATCGCATGGCTAATAGGTGACTAGGTTTAGAACCTTGGGAGTACTGCTGTTGTCTTGTGCTGCGTATTTGTATTTCCGATTGTTGTCTGTATATGGCATTGATCTCTATTTTTAGTACGTTAACTTGATTTTCTAGTCGAGTTGAGTTGTTGTATTTTAAAGAATTAAATAACGTTGAGTAAAGCGTTTCCAGTTCAGACAGTTTTGTGCATTGATTCTTGCGCATTTTGGAGGAAAAGCTATCAGTGAAATCCTTGATCATTCCCTTTACCGACATCCATATTATTCTGGGGTCTTGCACCGAGTTTGCATTCTCCCGTAGGAATACTATAAGAGCTTCTTTGAGTTGTGTAATGAATTCCTTGTTATTAAGCAGCATCAATTTAAATCGCCATCTTGGGGCTCGGGAAGATAGTATACCAAATGTTCCTTTTAGGAGTAAATAACAGTGATCTGATAGTGCATTGGGTATCAATTCCACTTCATATTTATCAAATAGTCTCGGGGATGCAAAGACATAATCTATTCTGGATAATGTGTTATGTCTCGCAGATCGACAAGAGTACTTTCGGGTTGTGGGATTAAGTGATCGCCATAAGTCATTTACACCTGTAATCTTCGACCAATCCTTTAATGCTTTAGATGAATTCTTTTGTTCGCTGGAAAAGGCGAGGTAAGATTTGTCCATCCTTGGATTCCAAATGGCATTAAAATCTGCACCTATTATAAATGAGTAATCGGGAAGGTCTAACATTGCATTGGTTAGTGTAGAGAAGAAACCCTCTTCGTACAAATTTGGGGCATATACCGCTGCCAACGCTATTTTCCTGTTATTGTGTACAATCATAGCTATAGTTATATGACCATCTGCATCCGACCATACTCCCTTTAATTCAATATTTAACTTACGTCTAACGACTATGGCTACACCTCGAGTTCTCGTACCAAAAGAAGAGTGACTAATATTATGATATGTGTTGTCCGCTAACGTATCTATGTCTTTCTCTAAAATGTGCGTTTCGCTTAGTAGAGCCACGTCCACATGTTCTTTTTTCATCAGTGTGAGCACGCTTTTGCGTTTGTGTTGTTTATTTATCCCACCAGTGTTCCATATCATTATATTCAAACTAGCCATAATCTATACATGTTGTTGTGTAGTTTTTGGTAATGCTACTGGAGTGCGAAGCTACAATAGATGTACATCCAATTATTGAGGTCCCGTTGAGAGCCGAGCTTAAAAACATATATATATACAAATAAAAATCCCCTTTTTCCCCCTCTCCCAAAGAGTCGTACAGGCCTGTGTTCCATAGACACATCCTCCGCGTATGACTCCCTCCCTTAGGCCACCGGATTGCCCAAACTGAGCTTTGTAATCCTACTCTTCCTATGCTAATTGCCATAGGATCTAACATTTTCATTCTAATTCAATAGAATGTCGCTTTTGGTCTTGTAGTAAAATGTAGTAAAATATTATGAAAAATGAAAAAAAGAATACCTTCATTGATATATTCATTTGAACCTTCTACTAACTTATGTAGGAAACATCAGAAAAAGGAAAAGATTGGAGACAAACACTAACACCTTAAAATGAAGAAAAATAGAAAAGAACAATGTAAGATAAAAAAAGGGAGTGAGAGCTAAAAATAAAACTCAACGTGGAGAAACCACTAAAATAAAATTTAATACATAGATAAAAGAGAAAAACAGAGACTTTTAGAGCTACATTGTGCCAATCTCTAAATCAGTGGAGTGATTATTTAAATTATTAGAATAACCTTGTTGTGCGCATACATTTAGGGGTGGCTGATTTTTTTTAAAGCCTTATTAAGGCCTGATTAAACTTCAGTCAATTGATAATATGCTTATACACACCGGATGTTAATGTTAAAGTTGCAGGCCTTCGTTGTAATGGTGCATTATATTCTAGAAGTTTGTAGAATACCCTAGTATATACGAACAGACTGCTGTTATGTTCCAGAATGATCTTCCTACCCAGGGTTCATGACTACTAGTATTTTCGGGATATTCCTTAGTGTCCCAGAGCAGTCGAGCGATGAGCCCAGAATATTCCAGATTGTTCACAGTGTCAATGATATATTCTTGTCTCCACGGAGACCAGAGGTCTGTAAATATAATGCATTACGAACCATATTATACACCTTGTGCCTTGGTGTTGCCGGCATGCATATCATCTGCTACTTTTGTTGAGTCGTGGTAAAGTCATTCTAATACTGAAATACAACGAGAAAGAGAGAGATGAGTAGGCTTATCTGGTGCGAGACAGTGTTGCGTTCTGCCCTGGGGGACCTGCTCCATGTAGATTCAAGTATTCCTCTGCGTCTTTAGGCGTGCGTAATCCTTCCCTCCGGCCGTCTTTTCCCACGATCGATAATAGTGCCGGGTATATTAGCCTTGGTCTGAGGCCACACTTGAACAATTTCTGCATCACCTCCTTGTAGGGGAAACGCTGAGCGATGGCCTCTTTGCATAGATCTTCGTAGATAAATATTGAATTTTCACCATATTTCAGTTTCCCCCTTTGGTTGCGTGCAACTCTGATGATGTCATCTCTTATTGCCGTCTTGCGCAGAGTAACAATGATGACTCTTGGACCGTTGCCTCTTTGTTCTCGAGTACCGATTCTGTAACATTGGTCCACTATCGGCTCTGTGGTTAGAATGTTGTTACCCAAAATCTCTGTTAACACTGTTGGAAACTTGTCGTCTGTGCAATTGACTGATTCATCAAGTCCCACAATGCGGATATTATTTCGCCTGTAGTAACGTTGGGTCTCGAGCAGCCTCTCCATCGCTTCATCTTTGACTTCTTGTATTTTCCTCCGACATGCTTCTTCCACCTTTTTTATCTCCTTCGTTAACTCTATCAATCCATCGTTGACGTTCTTCTCATTCTCTTTGACTACCCGTGTAATTTCTGTCACCGTATTCTCCACTGTCGTGATTCGCACGGACTGTACAGCGACCGCTTTCATAACTTCTTCGAATTTAGCATCGATGTGTGCGACGTGTAATTTTAAAGCTACCATCTGTTCCTTAATCAGGCTAGTCAGAGAGTTGAAGTCGGGTTGCGTAATTGCACTGCCTGTGTCAGTTGATATTGTAGGTGCAGTGATGGGACCGATGGATTTGTTGGCTATTATCTTCTCAAAATCCTCTGCTTTGTCCTTCACGGTACTTTTTCCTGTCGTTCCCGTTATGTTGTCCTCTATTGTCTCCCTCTCGGAGCCAGTCGCCGATGGTCCCGGTATATTCTCCGTTATATTCCCCCCATCGGGGATTGTCAACAACGGATCTGCCGCCGCGTCGCCTGTTATTTTTTTTGAACGTGTCTCAATCGTCGCCGTTGGATTTACTGCTTCGTGTTTCTTTCCAACCTTTTTCTTATCCTTACCATCCATGTTGAGTCTTTATGTCTTTTGATATAGTTAGTAGAAGTTCCTATCAATACATACGATGTGGTTTAATCTCATTGGTATTTGTTAAAATAATGTTTTTGAACGAAATTAACGGTGACGGGAGCGGAGCTGTTACCAAACGCGTGCGCTACATATTGTAGCTAAACCGGAAGTCATTCTGGTTCTGGTGAAATTCTACCGGTGCGCCATAGAAAGCATCCTCACCAACTGCATCACAGTCTGGTATGGCAACTGCACTGGCTCTGACCGGAAAAGGACTGCAGAGGGTGGTGAAAACCACTCAACGCTTCACCGGTACATCACTCCCTGCAATTGAGTCTATCCATCACAAACGGTGTCTGAGGAAGCATGCAACGTTGTTAAGGACACCTCTCATCCCAATCATGTACTGTTTCGGATCAACTACTAAATCCGTAGCTAACATTGCGAGGACACTCAGGACCTTGGCATGTCTATTTTATCATGCCCATTTTATGTCTATTTTATTACCTATTTATTATGTCTATTTTATTATTAGTATTATTGCACAATCAAAGCGGGCATGGCCACCCGCATTGCACTGTATGCCCTGGTAGCCTCTATGCCTTCTACAACGGTGCTCAGGTTCCGGGTTCCTCTGATTGGCCACGACACCCATGTGACCCTACGCTAGCCCGCCCCCTTCCTGCCGCGCCGCGCTTGCCGCGCTCCCTCAGCTTCCTAACGAATCATTAAAAAAATATACCGTTAACTGGAATATGTTGTTTCTTTACACATATGTTGGATTATGTAATTGGTTAACTGGAATATGTTGTTTCTTTACACATATGTTGGATTATGTAATTGGTTTGTCATGACAATCCAATAAAAATCGCGAATTAACCGGTGGCCACAACAACACACAGTAGGGGAGAGTGGGGTGAGTAGTGCCAAGGGGCATGTAGTTCCACCCCTGTTATCTAGAAAACCATAGAAGAAGTTGGTCATGTGACAACATATTTTTGAAGAGGCATCCATTTCACTCAACCTGCAGAGAAGGGAGACACCTGGCTTGAGAGGTAAGCACATTTAAGTTCAAAAAACAGTTTTTTGCCCTCCAAAGTAAAATTTGTATGATCAAGGTTTTTTTATTGCTGTGTTTGAACAATTATAGACAACTTTGAAAACAGTTCACACATGTTTTAGTGCTTTAGTAAGCTACACCATGAGTCTATACAGTTAGCATGATGCTAGCTCAAAACAGCTGGGGGATGCATTTTTTTCAAAATGGTAGGCTTGGGGTGATTTGTGCCAAAGGGCCTGGGTTAAGTTGTGCCAGATATTCTCTTTGTTAAGTTGCCCCAACTTATTTTATTAACTATATATATTACTTTATTGTATTTTATTGTTATTGTACATTGCATTCTTGCATTTGATCACTAAAACGATGTGATATTCTTAATTTTAGACCAAAATCCATCATGCCACGCAGATATACAAACGGAAGACAGACAGGGTTTCAACTCCTCTTGAGAAGTTGGAAAGAGCAGTGAAAGAGGTGCAACAGGGGAAGACTATACGTCAGGTTGGAAAGGAGATGAAGATCTGCAGGATGCTTTTACCGCTTTTGAGATTAAAATGATATGTTTTATGTAAAATTATCAATGGCACAATTTACCCCAGTGTATTCTCTCTAATGTCACAACTTACCCCGCACCGGGGACAAGTTGTGCCACAAAACCTATATTTCGAAAGCTATATTTCTGAAACAGTTTATTTAAGATCCAAAGTGATTGTCCCCAGGGATGCACAACATCCTAAACTATATGTACATATTTTAGTTGGGGGCATTACTGTAATCCCCTTGCTTTAAAGGCAATTTAAGTAAAAAGTGGCACTACTCACCCCACTCTCCCCTACTGGTGGTGGTGGAGGACCGGGCGGCAGGGGGAGAGGAGGCAGCCGGGGAGGCGGCCGGGGAGGTCGAGGGGGAAGACGGACGCCTGTCTGCAAGAAAGTGGTCTACGACGACCACGAGAGTGAAGAGGAGGACGACGACGCGGTCAGCTTGCGATCAGAGGAGGACGAGTACTGTGTGTTGTTGTGGCCACCGGTTAATTCGCGATTTTTTATTGGAAACAACAACACAACAACACAGTACTCGTCCTCCTCTGATCGCAAGCTGACCGCGTCGTCGTCCTCCTCTTCACTCTCGTGGTCGTCGTAGACCACTTTCTTGCAGACAGGCGTCCGTCTTCCCCCTCGACCTCCCCTGCTGCCTCCCCGGCTGCCTCCTCTCCCCCTGCCGCACCGAGACGCGGAGCCCCCCGGTCCTCCACCACCACCAGTACTGTGTGTTGTTGTGGCCACCGGTTAATTCGTGATTTCTATTGGTTTGTCATGACAAACCAATTACATAATCCAACATATGTGTAAAGAAACAACATATTCCAGTTCTGTATCATTAGGGGATCCGCTTGGCATCACTCATGCACTCCCTCGCGTACGTGCACGCGCACTGAATAAATTCCACAAATGTACCTTTAATACCAGTATTAGTCTGACCACACCCCTCATCAGCTTACCTTCATAAGCAGGTGTGTGGTCACCTGCTCTCCTCCTTCTCGCTTTCACCACAAGGAAGTGCCCGGTAGTACCCCACTTGACGTGTTGTTAGTTGAAAAGAGTTGTGACGAGTTTACATTGTGCTTAATTTTTTCTTCTCTCATATCTGTTGTAAAGAAAAAGTTTGGGTCATAATGTATTCCGCGGAGAGTAGACCCGCTAGACCTACTCTTCACCAGCGGTTCTCCATTCCCGCCTCCGTCGTGCGTTTTGGTGCTGGGCTGTTGCCACTTTCATGGTTGCCGACCCAGCCCAGGAGACAGCCGATGGATAGTTTGCCTCTCCGAAGAGCCGAGGAGTCGGTGCCGTCGCTCCGGCGATGGCCTGATCTCGACTCTGGTTCTTCTGGTTCCGGGGAATCGTCCGTTGGTGAACGGGGGGTTGTCTTGGAGCCAGAGGATTTGCGACGCAAACTTTTCGCGTCTGCCCGTTCACGTCGCAAGATGGTAGCATGCAGACGCGAACGGCCTGGGTTTGGGGAACTGCTGGAGACCAGCGAGGATCAAGTCAAGTCAAGAGTTTTAATTGTCACGGCATACAGGTATACAATGAAATGCGGGTGGTCTTGCCCGCAACGATGTGCAATACAGTGGTACAACATATAATAGAATCAAAAAATGAAAAAACAACATTGTGCAGTAAACAGGTAACAGGTAACATGGAGTGACATCTCGGTATCTGTACATAGTTATTTACAGAGCATAATTATGGGACATGCTAGTTAGCTTTGGTAGTGCAATACACTGTTCCTGTTATTCTAATTTAAAGTGTCCTTTCCTTTGGCCATAAGTGTGCGTGTGTGCGACATGGGTGTGTGCCCGCTCATGTTAAAGTGTTAAGTGGCTGCTCGTGTGTGAGCGTGCACAGCGTGCGTGTCGTGTGTGTGTTCATGTGTGCTTGTGTGTGGATAGTTCAATGTTCTGAGCATTCAATGTTCATTGTTCATGGCTCTGATGGCCTGGGGGAAGAAGCTGAGCCTAAGCCGCTCTGTCCTAGTAGCTGGGGTTCGCAGGCGTCTGCCTGACCTCAGCAGCTGAGGTAGTGCAATACCCGTGGTACGCTCGGCTGAGCGCACCACTCTCTGTAGGGCCTTCTTGTCCTGTGCCGTGCTGTTTCCATACCAGGCAGTGATGTTTCCGGTCAGGATGCTCTCTACAGCTCCTGAGTAGAAGGACTGGAGTATCTTCCCCGATACTCTGAACTTCCTTAACTTTCTCAGGTGGTAGAGGCGCTGTTTCGCCTTCTTTACTACTGTGTCTATGTGTGTTGACCATGTCAGGTCCTCTGAGATGTGGACCCCCAGGTACTTAAAGCTGCTCACCCTGTCCACGGTAGCCCCGTTAATCATCAGTGGTGTGTGCGTCTCCTGCTGTCCTCTCCTATAATCCACGATCAGCTCCTTGGTTTTACCAATGTTCAGGAGCAGGCTGTTGTCCTGGCACCAGTGTTCCAGTACCTCAACCTCCTCCCGGTAGGCCTTCTCGTCGTTGTCCGAGATCAGCCCCACCACCACTGTGTCGTCTGCGAACTTCACTATGGAGTTGGAGCTGAACTTGGCCACACAATCGTGTGTAGAGTGAGTACAGCAGGGGGCTCAGAACACAGCCCTGGGGGGACCCGATGCTCAGGGTGATGGTGTTGGAGGTCTGACCCCCCACCCTGACCGCCTGGGGTCTTTCGCTCAGAAAGTCCAGTACCCAGGCGCTCAGGGCGGAGCTCAGACCTAGCTCGATCAGCTTGTCCACCAGTCTGGTGGGGACTATGGTGTTGAACGCTGAGCTGTAGTCAATGAACAACAGTCTCACATAGCCCCCCTTCTGACGGTCAAGGTGCGAGAGGGTGCTGTGCAGTACCTGGGAGACCGCGTCGTCGGTGGACCTGTTTGTCCTGTATGAAAATTGCATAGGGTCCATATCACTGGGGAGGGAGGCACAAATGTGGTCCTTGACCAGCCTCTCGAAACATTTCATGACCACAGAGGTGAGTGCCACCGGTCTGTAGTCATTTGGACATGTTGGGGAGGGTTTCTTCGGTACAGGGATGATGGTAGACATCTTGAAGCAGGCAGGGACCACTGACTCCGCCAGGGATTGATTAAATATGGCGGTGAACACTGGGGCCAGCTGGTTGGCACAGGACTTGAGTATGCGTCCTGTTATGCCATCTGGGCCAGCAGCCTTCCTGGTGTTCACCTGCATAAATGCTCTTCTCACACTGTGTTCCGACAACGAGAGAGCGTCCCCGCCCCCCCCGCGGTTGCCCCCCCCCCCCCTCCACAACAGCCGGCGCGCCAGTGACGTCACTAGCCGGAGAGCCAGCAGCGCCACTGTCTACACCAAACCGAGCGTAGAAGATGTTGAGCTTGTCCGCGAGGGAGGCGTCGTCGCTCCCCATTGAGGGGGCGCTGACTTTATAGTCAGTTATTGTCTTCAGTCCCTGCCATAATCCTCTTGTGTCGTTTTGTGCCATTTGTGTCTCCAGTTTGTCAGCATATGTCCTCTTAGCAAGTTTAACAGCCTTGCGTAGAGTATAGACTGAAGCCTTATACTCCTCCATGTTTCCTGACTCTCTACCCAGGTTGTAGGCGGTGGTACGAGAGTTCAGAGCTGCTCTAATAGTGCTATCCACCCACGGTTTCTGGTTTGGGAAAATCCGCACCGTTTTTCTGGGGACAATACCATCGGCTATTGTTGTAATGTAGCTCACCACTGTGTCTGCGAGCTCGCTGACGTCACTGGCGCTTCCTTTGAACATATCCCAATCCGTATCTGTAAACACGTCCTGGCGCGTGGCCCCTGATTCGTCGGTCCACTTCTTTGTCTCACGTGACACGACGGCGTCACGTGATCTCTGTTGATATGCCGGAAATAGCAAGATGGAGTCGTGGTCGCTCGAGCTTGTGGACCCCGTTAATGGCGGAGCGGCTACTGCCTTGTAGCCGGCTCTGAACGGGGAATAACAGTGGTCGAGTGTGTTTTTCCCTCTGGTGGAGCAAGCGATGTGCTAAAAAAAGGACGGCATCACTCTCTTCAGGTTTGCCTGGTTGAAATCGCCGGCCACTACCATCGCTGCGTCTGGATGTTTGATCTGGTGTCTGTTGAGGTAATCGTGTAGTTCTCCCAGCGCTTTGCCCGTATTCGCGTGTGGGGGAATATATACGGCGGTCATGAAGACCGCGGTGAACTCCCTCGGGAGGTGAAACGGACGACACAGGATAGAAAGATGTTCCATCTCCGGGGAACACGAGTTTGAGAGAACATGCACCCCCTCGGGATTAACCCAGGAATTGTTCGTGAGGAGGCAGACCCCGCCGCCGATGGTCTTTCCTGAGGCAGCGGTACGATCTGCACGTAAGACTGTGAAGGCATCCGAGGGAGATACGCTTTTGTCCGGAGTCGCCGACGTGAGCCATGTCTCCGTGAGACACATGATGTTGATGTCTCTCATCTCCCGTTGGAACCGGACCCTCGCCCTTAGGTCATCCATCCTACCCTCCAACGAACGGGGATTCGCCAGAAAGATGGATGGAATTGCTGGGCGGTAAGCAGCTCTTTTTAGTCTCAGTCTGATACCTCCACGTCTCCCTCTGTGTCTCCTCCTGCCGTAGCCTTTGTTCTTTTCCTTGCCGCCAGGATGCGTCCGGCTCTGGATTTCCGATGGAAACTGAGGACTTCATGGAAGAGGCGGACGGGTTCTTGTATGATGGTCCTGTGGAGGAGAGTATCCCTCCTCAGGAGACCCCGGAGGGGGGAGAAATGGCTCCATGGGGCTCCCTGTTCGAGGATGTCGAGGAACCACCTTGGCCTCATCAGCAGGATGCCCTACTGTCGGCCACATCAGACTGTGGCTCCTTAACCAGTCGCAGCCTGCTGCATGTGAGGGATGCGGGGTCGGTGGAGGAAGGTCCGCAGGGGGAACTGCAGGCTTTGTTTCCCGAGCTTATGGCGGTAGCCGCCGCCGCAAACGGCGTGCCGCTGCCGCTGCCATTGCCTGCACCTGTCCCTGATGATCTCATAGGTCATCCCTGGCAGCGTCGCCCAGTGAGAGGGGTGGACGTTGTCTACCCATTTTTCCCCTCAATGGGGGCCTATGTTTGTCGGGGTCAGGCGGTGTCCAACATCATGGGACTAACTCCCACCTACGTACCAGTTACGCGGGTGTCGGGGTTAGTCAAAGGTATGGGGGAGGGCGTGCCTCGGCTTGACAGTCCGATGGCCGCTCTCCTCTGTCCGGATATGGTGTGTGAATCCCTATGCAAGCCGGTCCTCCAGGGCAAATCGGCTAGGCGATTGGCTTATTGGGGTGACCAGTCATTTATCGCTGGTACACAATCGCTGGCTGCGGCGTCTAACATCGCCCACCTGGCTAGATTTGTATCGGGGATCATGACGGGCGGCACGGATCTGAACGAGGTAAAATGCGATCAGATCACCCAGGCTGCAGGAGCTGTCCTGCACCTTTCCCAGGTGCTGGCCATAGCCATGGGGAAAGTGCGCGCCCTGGCTACCCTGGGCCAGCGTCATCTTTGGCTGGAGCAGGCCTGTGTGCCGGAACGGAAGAGAGCCCCTCTTCTGACGGCCGCCCTCTCCGACGCTGGTCTGTTCGGGAAGGCCCTGCGGTTGATGACCTCAACATGCAGAGAGATGGCAGAGGAGAGATCCATCCTCCAACCCCATTTTCCGCCTCCCGTCCTTGCCGGTGGAGTCAGAAGGCTTCCACGACGTCGAGCTGTCTCCGTCGCCGCTACCACTGCCTCCGCCACCGCTGCTGGCCCTTCCAAGAGGGCCAGGAGAAGAGACGGCGCTTCTGCCACCGCCGGCCCATCCACGACCGGAGGAGACGGTAGGGAATGTCGTGACCAGCAGACAGTAACCTACCGTCCCTCCGGGGCTCCTCGGGGTGGCAAGACTCGAGCGGCGTGAGGTGGCAGACGCCGCTGAGTGACTTTTCCCCTCTGTATCCCCTCTCTTTTACACCCTCCCCGGCCCCTCTATGATTTTGTGCCTTAAAAAAACATTATAAATAAAAAAGTTCCCCGACATAAGGGGGACTATGTTTTGGCCAAACAAACTGTGTGTTTCTTCAACAATTCATATGGTGGGGTTGTGTAAATATGAATCTGCACTTTTACGTTGTGAGATGAGTCGTGTTGTGTTACGAGGTTAAGCAAGGTCTGCAACATACACTCAGTAATAGGTTCTATTAGCTTGATGCTCCACATGCAGGTAGAAACTGGTGTTATTCCATTGCTTGAACTAAGTATATGTGTCTCACAATGCTGTGTTGTTTAGTTGCAGTAATACTCGTTCCAGGCACATTCCACGGCCTAGCCATTACTCTCGGTCAGCGTTTTTTGCTATGTACGACATAGTCAACGGGTGTAGGATTCACACACATGCGACTTGTTTTTTGTTGTAAATCCTGTTTACATTTTGTGGGTAGCGGGCATTGTATTAGCTTATGCTATGCATTGCGTTCTACCGGAGGTTTTCAAAATGGCTACGGTTGTTTTTCTGTGTGTAGGGAACGTAGTGTGTTTTCGTGAGGGGGTGTCGAATAAACCCCTCCTTTCCCACTTGATTGGTTTAGGGGATTTTTTATCTCTTCTGCTGAGCCAGTCAGGGCCGAGCCGGTGGGACAGCTTGGCAGGGGGGGGGGTGGGGGGGGGGGGAGGGTTATCCTGCCAACTCCTATTACAAGACAGGAGCCAGCAGGATTCCCCGCCCGTTGTAGCGGTGTTGCTATGGCGACGCCTTCCATGAGTTACGGTGTCTTAAAGGTGTCGAGTTAGGGCGTAGGGCTCACGGTTCTGCTACGCCCGATTTATGTGTAAACTTGAGTCGGTTGGTCACATGACTCACAGTTGGCATATCTTTTTCATGACTATAAACTCATGTGGGAAGGTGTTTCTGGGAGGGTCTGGTCTTACACTCTGATTAAAAAGAGTGACTGGATTTGAAATCATGTGAAAACGGGTTTTTACTCCCAGCTGTGCAGTTGGTTCATACGGGTGATGCTTTTTCTTTATTATTATAAAGAGTTGGATGTGTCTATATGAATTGGAAATGGGGGTTCCTGATGAAAACAAGACTGACGTCTTTCTCAGGTCTGCCTCCCCTTAACCAATTGTGTGTATTGCGCTGTACTGGGTTGTACCCTTTCTGCAATCTGTTGGGTAAAGTTTTCATTCATTCATTCATGGAGTTGATTGCATCTCGCCCCTCTTGTCGTTCCCCTGGGCGTCTTGGGGATTCAATAAGATGGTCTAAATAGCCTATTGTTGATGTGGGTATGTCAAAACGCACACATAGTGCTAGCTCAGGATGTTCTGTTGGACATTGGCTGACTGGCGCGCCTTGATTGCTTGGGGTTAAAACAGCGTTTTTTATGAAGCAATTAGGATGGGTTTTTTTTCCTCTTCCGACACCCTGTGTGGTTGTCGATGGGTTCCCGTTCATATCAGGGGATGATGACGGAATGGATCTGAACATAGGGGGAAGGGTCTCACGCCCTGGGGGTGGGCCGCCGGGCGCGGTTCGCACCGAAACGTCTGGGTGGCGCCTTCTTTTTATGTTTTAAGGTCAACACGCATGTCTGCCCCTTCTCCTGGAGTTGGCATGTCGGCGTGGTTAGGGCACGGGACTGGTTCTGGTCGCACTGGTCCGGATCAGTTAAACCCGTTGTCCGCCGGGGATGCAGATCTGCTGTTCTGGTACCCTGAGGGACTTGGGCTTTTTTCACGGGGAAAAATGCTAGGTCGGTCCGGGTGTCACAGGGTTGAGCACTATGGAACCCTTGTTGGGTACATTGTATTCTACACTGTCGTAATGGCTTACGGCCGTGCCAACCTGTACGCGCCCGATCTCGTCGGATCTCGGCCGCCATGCAGGTTGGTCTTGGTTGGTACTTGGTTGGGTGACCTCCTGGGAATACCAAGTGCGGGGTGCTGGGGCTGGTTTTCCATTTTTTACGCTCTTCTCTTACGTGTAGCGAAGAGGGGCCTTGGGGTGGTTTTGGCCTCCTCAGGGGACCCTGTGCTCCCCGTATCACCGGGCCCGGTCCGGGGTAATGTTTCGTTGACCCGTAGGCCCGGGATAACCCTGTTGGAAACTGGAACGCGGGCTGCGGCAGGTTTTTTCCTGAGGGGTTATGGGACCAACCACTGCATAGGGTAACACCTGGGTGGTTGGTTCTCTGGTGTGTTGCTGCAGTGTCAACTCCCGGGTTCACCGGTTGAGGGTGCCCCTGCACGTTCATGACGTCTGCCAATCATGTCAGCCTTCTCTGTGGAGGCTTGGTCATGCAACAACGCCAGCATACGCCCCTTCCGCCGGGGCGGCTGTGTTCAGCTGTCCTTTCTGGCGCCTGTCTCGTCCGCAGTCTCCAGGCTAGGGTTAACAGCCTGTTGCCTGGTCTTTTTCCCCGGTGCACTGCCTGCTTCCGTTGGTTGACTCTTGTGTGTTTACGGCCATGCTGTCTGCCTGTTACAGGGCCAGTGTGCCAGACGGTGTACTGTTGGGGAGGACAGGGCCCGCTCGGCTGAGGGGCCTTTGTCCGAATACGCTGGCGATGTGGGGGGCGGGGTCACTAAGTGCCC
This sequence comes from Notolepis coatsorum, assembly GCF_963971535.1. Classification (NCBI taxonomy): domain Eukaryota; kingdom Metazoa; phylum Chordata; class Actinopteri; order Aulopiformes; family Paralepididae; genus Notolepis; species Notolepis coatsorum. Next base: position 43,273,135 of record NC_140172.1, on the reverse strand, counting down.
ACCTGGTGGGGTCTTGATGCTGGCATCATGGACTTCTCCGGGCCCCCATTCCAGGGAGTCCAGTCCTTTTGGTGGGTCTGGGTCTTCCTTCGCGCTCCGCTGCTACGGCCTTGCCATGAGGTTGGGTTTGCCCTTGACCCCGTGATTCTGGGGGCAGTAACGAGGTTGTTTCCCTCCGTTCGTTCCCGGGTGGCATGCGGGTTGTGCGTGTGTGTAGTCGTGGGGTCAAGCCACGGTCTGCTCACCCTGTGCGTTGAGTTGCTTGAGTGCCTCTTCGCACGGTCGGGTCCGTCGCCCTCCCGGTAAACCTCTAATAGGGGGGGTGCCCTCCATTAGGGGGGGTCGGGGGGGCTCGGCCCTCCCTGTTCTGTTGGTTGTGGGGGGCCTTCAGCGGGGTGTATTTGTCGGCCAGTGGCTCCGCTTGGCCTCCCTTTGTGCATGAGTGATGCCAAGCGGATCCCCTAATGATACAGAACGTTAGGTTATGACTATAACCAAGTTCTGTTAATTAGGGGTGACGCTTGGCATCCGACGGCCACTGCAGCCCTTGACCTCACCTTGTGGTGAAAGCTTGGGAAGGAGGAGAGCAGGTGACCACACACCTGCTTATGAAGGTAAGCTGATGAGGGGTGTGGTCAGACTAATACTGGTATTAAAGGTACATTTGTGGAATTTATTCAGTGCGCGTGCACGTACGCGAGGGAGTGCATGAGTGATGCCAAGCGTCACCCCTAATTAACAGAACTTGGTTATAGTCATAACCTAACGTTAACCAATTACATAATCCAACATATGTGTAAAGAAACAACATATTCCAGTTAACAGTATATTTTTTTAATGATTCGTTAGGAAGCTGAGGGAGCGCGGAAGCTGAGGGAGCACGGCGCGGTAAGCGCGGCGCGGCAGGAAGGGGGCGGGCTAGCGTAGGGTAACGTGGGCATCGTGGCCAATCAGAGGAACCCGGAACCTGAGCGCCGTTGTAGATAAGGTATTTGTAGATAATGAACTAATCATGAACAAGCCATTTATATACATTCATAAATGATTATTAAATCATTTATAACTATATTTGTATAACATTTACAAAGTATTTATAACACATTAGTGGATAATGAACTAATCATGAACAAACTATTTATAAACATTCATAAATGATTATTAAATCATTTATAACTATATTTGTATAACATTTACAGATTAGTTCTACATTATTTATAACTCATTATCAACATTGTTTGTACTTGATTTGTTCATCATTAAATAATGTTGTTTAATGTGTAGTAACACATTTGTAGATGCTTTGAAAAATGGATATGAAAAAACGACTATACTGTATCTCCATTTATTTTTCAGGTTCAACAAATGATTTGTTAAGACATTCATAAAACATCTATACATCATTTGCAGATGCTATTGTGTGCCCTAATCTGAAGTGAAGCCTATTCATCATTAACAAATGTCTAATACAGTTAATTATTTGTTTACTTTTTCATCACATGTTACAAATGTTGTAGACAGCTTTCGGATACACCCTTCTTTGTGACATCAAACTGTGACAGAATTAAGACTAAAGATAAATGCAATTTTATGAACATATAAAATACATGTGCATGACATATAGTGTAACGGGGGGCACTAGGACCCAGGAGTATGCTGCACCCTGGCCAGGTAGCGTGTAGCTTTTCTCCAACGCGTCCGTGTTTCCATTTATAGATGTTTTATGAATGTCTTAACAAATCATTTGTTGAACATGAACAAATAAATGGAGGTACAGTATAGTCGTTTTTTCATATCAATTTTTCAAAGCGTCTACAAATGTGTTACTACACATTAAACAACATTATTTAATGATGAACTAATCAAGTACAAACAATGTTGATAATGAGTTATAAATAATGTAGAACTAATTTGTAAATGTTATACAAATATAGTTATAAATGATTTAATAATAATTTACGAATGTATATAAATGGTTTGTTCATGATTAGTTCATTATCTACAAATACCTTATAAATGTATTATAACAGGGTGTTATTATAAAGTGCTACCCATATATGTTATGATGAATTGAAAATGGGGGACACTGATGTAAACAAGACGAAAGTCTTTTTCTGGTCTGCATCCCCTTAACAATTGTGTGTATTGAGCTGTACTGTATTGTACCCATTCTGCAATCTGTTAATACAATTTTCAATCAATCAATCAAACAGAGTGGAGCAATGAAAACCACCTACAGCTCAACATCAGCAAGACAAAGGAGATGGTGGTAGACCATCGGCGGAGCAGGAGGAAGCCCCCAACTCCCATCATCATCCAGGGGGTGGAGGTGGAAAGGGTGGAGATTGGAGAACTACAAATTCCTGGGTGTTCACATGAACAATAAACTGGACTGGACAGACAACACAGAGGCCCTCTACACAGGAAGGGACAGAGCAGACTGTTCTTCCTGAGAGGGCTCAGGGCCCTCATTTATCAACAATGCTTAGAAAGTGTTCTATTTTCGTTCTTAAGCACAGAATTTTTAATGTGTGTACACACAGAAAAATCGGGAATTATCACACGTGCGTACACAGGTTCTACACACACTCCGTGTTGATAAATACCATTTGTTCTACGCTCCGCACTCGTGCACAATTTTAAGTATTTGCATATAGAACCGCCTGTAATTAACCATATGGTAATGAAACACCCCCATGAAATGTGGAAAAGTGGACTAAGCCGAGCGAAGCGTGTTATGGGAGAAATACGCAACAGGCTGACAGACGTGTACACGTACGGTGATGTCGGATATTAACTTCCTAAAGACCATTGCTGCCTGGGCAGCGCAAACACTAATAAAGACCGTTAACCACTGTTTGCCATTGGTGTCATTAATAACCATGCTGGAATATGCCTTTTCTTCGTTTCGTTCGATTAATACCCAGGGATTAAAGTTCTCCGTAAATTTTCTACCTGCATATGATTTGTAGAGGCATACAATCTATTTTGATGTCGGTATTATATAAACAATAATACGAGAGCATATACAAGAACAATGAATCTCACTGCCATGTAGCCTACGCTATGTGTAGCCTGCCTATATGTGATCAATACAAACTTGAACTTGAATTCCATCATGTCTGTGTGCGGGAGCTCACAAGGCTGTTGTCACAATGTAAATAAAAACGTGCACTGAAAAGTTACAGTATGTAGTTGGTTGATTATTTGTATGACAGTCAGTAAACGACATGTATCAGGCAAATGCGCATCACTGAGTGGAATCCCTTTCTATTCACATAACTGCATTTGTGATGGAGCTTTGACAGCTACATGGGTGGCACAGTAACAGTCTATTGCTCGATCCATCTCCAATATCACGATGGACCGTGCCGGTGGCCAAACACCTGAGGGTGGAGACTGACTTGAATGTGCATGGGGATGGCATTTGTGCGTTTTGTTCCATGCTCCAATTTCGGTCTCAAATTGCAGTGCAAATGAAGGAGGTCTCTCGGGTATAGCGGACTCTAGTTAATATTATGTTCTCTCTGCAATTAAACTGCCCCTCATTCATTCATTCATTCATTCATTCCTATCTGCTATCTCTGAAAACAGTTCCCTGCGAGCACACTGCAGTCAGTGCACCCCATAGTATTCCGATAACCCTATATATAAACCATGCTGCATTCATTCGGAAAGAAAGACCTATTCCAAATGCTATATTTATAGGGTTTGACAATAATTACACTACTGTCACTATTTTACAATGAACTAGAATGAATTACGGGTCATACACAGAACACGCCAGTATTGAAACTAATGCACGGAAGCTTATTTCCGCATTGCAATATTCATATTCTACCACCAGGCGCCAGGTACGCAGGGTCGGAGCTGTGCGTAAATATTAGAGGTGGGCATAGATTAATTTTTTTAATCTAGATTAATCTATCTGCAATCCTGGATTTAATCTAGATTAATTTAGATTAAAATGGCTAAAAAAAAAAACTGCCGAAGGCATTCAAAATATGTGTGTTCTACCCAAATAATGACCAGAAGTAAGTCCTTACTTTTTCTTTCCTCCTTATGTTTCTCAGGCCAGGTGGCCCATTACACCATGAGCCCATCTCCCGTTTCCAAAATGCATTACAGACTGTTTGAAAAAGCTGTTTTGCTATGATAATTGGTAATGAAATATCAAAATAATGTTCAATAAGATGTACTTGTGTTTAATAAGTTGTTTTATTCAGAAGTTAACACAAATAAATAATATTACCAGTACAGTACAGTATCTAGCACTCTCAGGAGCAAAACAGAAAGAATAATTTCAAACTTGAACTATGTGACATGGCTTGAATCAACTGCTCCAGTGGAGTTGCTCAGTGGCCAATGGTGTCAACTGTGGTTGTACTGGGCAGCTCCCAGGTGTGAATGGAACTGTGTGAATGTGAAGCAGGGCGTTCCTGAAAAAGAGCATCTGTGCTCAGCGAACCTACCCTGGGTAAATAAAGGTAAACATTTTTTTGATTTTTTTTTTTTTGATTAATGCGTTAATTATATTATCGCACGATACTAGTATAGCGTTAACGCAGCACGTTAACGCCGTTAACGGCCCAGCTCTAGTAAATATACGCACAAAGTCAAGCACACGTTCAAATTGATAAGTCCCACACTTTGCTTAGAAATTATCGTATGCACGGGTTACGCACATATCTGTGCGTACGCACCATTGATAAATGAGGGTCCCGGGGGTCTTTAATGTCTGCAGATGTTCTACCAGGCTGTGGTTTCTGGTGCCCTCTTCTTCGCTGTGGTATGCTGGGGGGGCAACACCAACACAGACAAAATAAACAAACTGGACAAAAAAGCAAGCTCTGTGGTGGGAGCGGACCTGGACAGTCTGGAGGTGGTGGCAGAGGGGAGGACGAGGAGGAAGCTGTATGCTATCCTTGAGAACCCCTGCCACCCCCTCCATGATGAGCTGACCGCAATGCGGTCCACATTTAGCCACAGACTTATCCCCCCCTGACATACCACAAAGCGCTTCGGGCAGTCCTTTGTGCCGGTGGCAATCAGGCTCCACAACCAGGCAGGGCCAGGACGGGCCAACTGCCGTGGACTGGAGGAGCTGGGTTGTGGACTGTAACCAATTCATTTTATTATTTAACATCATGCTTGGACTTGTTTCTTTTTCTTTTCACCACTTTTAGCTCTATTTTAGCCCTATTTTAGCTATTTTTATCCCTATGTATTTGTCCATCTCGTTTTTAACACATACTAATAAGTGTATGTTATGTATTAACTGTTTTTACTGTTTTTAAATTGCTGTTATGCTGTAAAGGACATCTGAATCTCCCCTCTGGGATAAATAAAGGTTTTCAATTAAATTAAATTCAAACAGAAGGTGACGTATCCATCGGTTCCACAAGTTCATCCTCTCTGAACTTTTCTGTCTGTCAAACTGGATACAACTCTGGCAGAGTTGATGAGATGGACTCATCATCAGCCCTGTCCAACCAAAAAGTACTTCTCATTGAGAAATAATTCAAACCAAAATGTAGATGGACGATGAAAAGTCCTTATGTCCAAGATTTTTGTCACAGTTATTGTTTATTGTTTGATGTTAATTAGACCTTGCATGTTTTATTTCTGTTTACCTCTAACCATTTCAGGGCCCTATTCCCCGTACCTGGTTCAACTAAGTCGATCAAAAGTCCCATTAGCCAGATTCAATTAACTCGATGTTTGAATCCAGGCTTTCCCTGTTCCTCGAATGCTGATTCAGTCTCGTTAATTCGAACCAGACTTGATACTCAGGATAATTGCGCACGCCCGCCTCACCTGAAAAGACAGCAGGTGTCGATCACAGAAATCCAGATTTTCTAACGGCATTGATTGATTGAAAACTTTATTAACAGATTGCAGAATGGGTACAATACAGTACAGCTCAATAGCCTCGCCGACAAGTTAAATGCATAATCTATAGGCACATTTTAAGTCCCTCATTACCCCAATCAATCAGACTCATACCCCCCCGACACTCAACTAACCGTCTCGGACAGTCCTTCATACCAGCGGCCATCAGGCTCCACAACAGCGGGCAGCGACTAGCGGCCTCCAGGCTCCACAACAGGGGGCAGCGACTGCTGCCAGACATTGACCTAGGACTAATAGGAACCCAAGGAGGAAAATAACACTACCGTATGCATACTGCACCTTATATGACACTGTGAATACTGTGAATATATTTTTTTGTTAGATAGTAAATTATATTGACCTATTTGTTTACACTGCTTGTGTTGTTTTTACTACCTGTACACCCCCCCCCTCCCCCCATGCTGCTATGATGCCTGAATTTCCCCAAGGGGATCAATAAAGGAATATCTTATCTTATCTTATTATATTTCTTTAAATGTGCCTGCTGGCAGTAGGCTTAATGGAATGAATAATCAAATGAGATCTTGCTAGCGAAAATAATTAGTTCAACTCTTTCAGAATAAGTAGATAAAAACAAGCCCAAAGAGTATATCTAATTGATACGCTTATGAGGATATCTGTACTGTATGTGCTTAGGTATCATGTACTATATAAATACATGGTTCCCAAAGTTTTCAAGGCGTGACCCCCGAAATAACTTGGAGGCTATACAGTTTCACTATTAATCAGGTTTTAATCTGTTTCGGACATCATCCATACATGCATTGAATTGATACCAGTGAACCCAGTCATGTTCATCACCCTCTTGTTCATCATCAGATAACAGTGCTTGAACAGATAAATGCATTTTCTCAAATTCATTAATCAAAACGTCAAAGGCTTGCAATTGCTAATTCATTTTCTCAAGTCACATCCACGTCATCAAATCCGTCAAACAGCACATCTCCTCAGACATTTTAATCCCAGTTACAATATCACAATAACGTGTGAGTGACAGTGATACAATCCACAGATTCAGATTAGTCATAATTCACATCCACAATCCACGCATAAAGAAACACAATCCGGGCGCTCCATTAAGCAAATACATCCACAGCGAAGAATATGAAACTAATCAGAGCCAAACGCCCGATAGGTTTCATTCATTAAAAATATCCCAGTGGGATTCACATTTGCAATGCTCCGTTATTAAAATAACCACATAGTGTGTGTCACGACTCGCGAGCGCCGTATCCGTATAGCTATGACGTGCATTATTTAGGACAAAGTAAATCCATAGGCTGAATATGATTTATTATCAGCATTTTAGGTCTATTATTTTACATTTCAAAAGCCCCCTCTAGAAAAACTAAGCACAAAAACATAATTCAGAATGGTATAATGGGATCTGTGAGGAGAGCTGGCATTTCTTTGCGAGGGCGTGGCCAGTTTATCGAGCTAACTGAACTAAACCCTGCGCTGGACCAGGTTCAAACTTTCTGATCTGTTGCCATAGTGATTTAGACAATCGCACGTCGGGGAACCGAAAGGTCTAGCTTAAGTCAAGTTATCCTGAAAATTATCCCTGGGCCCTGTTCCTCGTACCTGGCTAACTGAGTTAGCCGGATCATTTTCAGGATAACTTGACTTAAGCTAGACCTTTCGGTTCCCCGAAACCAACAAGTATGTTGGTTTCTAGAAGGCTGGTTCGGTCTCGTTAATTCAAACCAGACTTCAGTAATCAAGATAATTGCGTGTGGCCGTTTTACGTGAAAAGGGGGATGTGTCGATCCCAGAAAACCATGATTTTCTAACGGCATTGATTGATTGATTGATTGATTGATTGATTGATTGATTGAAAACTTTATTAACAGATTGTAGAATATATCGCAGACAAGTTAAATGCATATCTATAGGCTAATTTTAAGTCCCTCATTACCCCAATCAATCAGATTATATTTATTTAAATGTGCCTGCTGGCAATAGGCTTAATGGAATGAATAATCAAATGAGATCTGGCTAGCGAAAATATTTTTAAAATAATTTTTTTATCCACTTTTTCTCCCCATTTTCCATTTTTCTCCCATCCCAATTTCGTATTTCCAATTCTTCCCTCCCCTATCTTGAACGTTGCTAGACTATGCCTCCCACTGTCAGCTGTAGTGAGCATAGAAGCCTTGCATCACGTGTCCCCTCCGGTACACGAGGAGGCAGCCTGTCGCATCTTTTCACAGCAGCAGCTCGAACTCTCAGTGGCGAGGAGTAACGTGTGGGAGGCTCACACTGCCCCCGATACTTCCTGTTTCCGCCGCACCGGCGTCACCCAACCGACCTGTAGGAGTCGCTGTCCACAACGTCCAATCCCCACCGACCGGCTTTCCCACCCTCTAACACTGCCAATTGTGTTACTATGACGGCCGGCCAAGCCGGTAGCAACGCCGAGAGCTGGGCTCGATACCAGCATATCCTGCGTTAGTGGCGAGCGCCTTGCCCACTGCGCCACTCAGCCACCACCGAAAATAATTATTTCAACTCTTTCAGAATAAGTAGATAAAAACAAGCGCAAAGAGTATCTAATTGATACAAATTAATAGATACTTATGAGGATATCTGTACTGTATGCGCTTAGGTATCATGTATAAATTGTCATAATCACAGCACCGGCATACTTCACTCCCCCTCCTTTTCCCCTCACGTTCTCCACACGCTCCTCTTCATCCCCCTCTCCATCCACTACACACTCCTCCTCATCCTCTCCTTCTCCATCCACCCCTCCATTTACCCTTATACGACCAGCATCACTTAACTTCACGCCACCTAGCCCAGCTGCACTCCATCCCCCTAATTCACACGCGGTGTTAGGGTTTGAAACCGACCTCAACAGCACGACACAGACAGGTAGTTCAGAGTTAGCCAAACACTAGGGCGTATTTATTACTGAACCAAAAAATTAGCCAAAATACAAAACAGAATTAACAAATAGGAGAATGCCTTCGGCAGAGTTGTCTGCGGCTCTGCAGATCCTCCCGGTGTTAGAGGTGGGGAATCGGCGTAGGCGCCGCTGCGGCTCTGCAGATACTCCCAGATCCAACTCGGAGTGGAAACGGAGAGAGAGAGAGAGAGAGTGATCAATAACAGTCCAACTGTACACAGAGGCAGTGCAGTTCAGTCCTCCCTTAGCTGAGTCCAGTATGAAATACAAGTGACTTGATCTTCGGTGTAAACTACACACAAGTTAGCTGAGTCCAGTACAAAACAAAACGGTACTTCTTCAGTGTTATCCAAACACACAAATTAGCTGAGTCCAGTACAAAACAAAAATGGTATTTCTTCAGTGTTATCCAAACACACAAAAACAGATAATCCAAAAAGGTTTGTTTCCAAAAACTCACCAAAGCGCAAACGCATAAGCGGGCAACGAGGCACAGCTCCAAACGGATGATCAAGATATACACCAGCGGAGACTTCCAAAGATGTCCTGGAGAAAAGTAGACGAGGTACAACAACGGGGGGAGACAGGCAGTAGCAGTAGTAATTCAAAACGACCCGACAACGATTGATAGAAGGTCCGAGTATATGAAGCCTCTGGAGCGCTAATTACAAACTACAACAGGTGCGTGATGGAATTGATAATCGCTCCTGAAGCGTGTGGCGGGGATTGGACCAATCATCACAGTACCTTGAAGAAGCGTGTGGCGGGGAATGAACCAATCCTCACACGCGGTCAGGCACCTCACTCTTCACAGCTGCACCCTATCCCCCTCTGATGAGGTGCCTACTTCTACTCCTCGACGCTGACCAGAAGTCGTCGTGGTATTAAATACCACTACCCAGGTACGACGTCTCTACCTAAAAGCTCTGCTGGAATCTACCCTTTGTATTGCCTTGCTCTAACCTGTTCTCTCCTGTGCCCCAAGGACCGCCGTCCCTGCCTGGACGTTTCCTGTCCCCGAAGAGGAACACTTGCTCACCCGCTGCAGCTCAGCAGCCCCCAAGACAAGAACAGGACCACTTGCTCGCTCGCTGCCGCCACGGCAGCCACAAGACAGAACATAACCCTGTTCTATTCCCCCCAATTCCTGTGTTGCTCATTTCATTAAAACCCTTGAAAACGCTCCTATCTCCTCTCCTGTGTATTCAGCAATTGGGCTGTGTTTCAGACCACAATCTCACATAAATACATCGTTCCCAAAGTTTTCAGGTGTCAGAGAGCCGCGACCCCCACTATTATAGGAGGTGGTTGAAACATGCAAACGTTCACATGCACACATATGCATTGGAGGCTTTTAACATGCACAATAACTACACAAAATAACACAATAATCAAACAACCATAAAATTAATACATAGCACGTTTCATTTAGAAGGCTAATGTTCAACTCACCTAATGAGATGGATGGGCATATGCTTGAAGCACAACAAGTCCAGTCTGGGTTTAATTTTGGAGACAGCGACTCGGATCATCCTCCATTTCATTGAGACGTGATCTGTACTTATTTTTTATATAAGTCAGTGCAGATAATGTTTTTTCGAATAGGTAGGTAGATCCAAATGGCGGATAGCTGTGCATATTCCCCCTCAATTGATATCCAGTCGGCATCAGAGGTGGGCAGCGAGCTCCATCAGAAACAAGCGTGCCACATCCCGCAGCTCAAACAGGTGTCGTGCACTATGTAGGAAATCCATAGGCTGAATATGATTTATTATCAGAATTTTAGGTATATTATTTTACATTTCAAAAGTATTTCTTTGACCAGTTTAATGTATTTCAATTGTTTTTAATTATAGGCCTATTTCACACATTCTATGAAAATCAATTCATTCTGGAAATCATCTCGCGAAAACATTATTCAGAATGATATAATGGGATCAAAGAGCACCTACGGGAGGCTGCAATTCGAAATTGGCCCCCGTAAATGTCCAAACACCCGCTCCCACCCACCCACCCCCTCCCAATGTACAGTTTCCTCCCCCTCGTATGTATATATTTTCTGTTAGGATCTCTGTTTAACAGTACTGTATATTTGCATATCTTGTATGTCACAAATGTAACAGTACTGTATATCTGTATGTCATGTATGTCATAAATGTCATGATATATATCTGTATATCTGTATGTTGCGTATGTCATAAATGTCATTATGAATTGAAAATGGGGGACCCTGATGTAAACAAGACGAAAGTCTTTCTCTGGGTCTGCATCCCCTTAACAATTGTGTGTATTGAGCCGTACTGTATATTGTACCCCATTCTGCAATCTGTTAATAAAGTTTTCAATCAATCAATCTCTGAGGAAGGGAGCTGCCATTTTGTTCCGAGGGAGTGGCCAGCTTATATTCAGCTAACTCAACTAAACCTGCTCTGGAGCAGGTTCAAATTTTTCGATCTGTTGCCATAGTGATTTAGACAAGTTAGCCAGGTACGAGGAACAGGTGTACGTGGTGGTGGTGGTGGTGGTGGTGGTGGTGGTTGTTGTTGTTGTTGTTGTTGTTGTTGTTGTTGTTGTTGTTGTTGTTGTTGTTGTTGTTGTTGTTGTTGTTGTTGTTGTTGTTGTTGTTGTTGTTGTTGTTGTTGTTGTCGTTGTCGTTGTTGTTGTTGTTGTTGTTGTTGTTGTTGTTAAATTCAACAGCCAGTAGCCATCATTGGAATGTTCAGTTCTCAAACTTCAAATGCCACATGTGAGATGGTACACCTGACAGGGTTAAGAGTCAGTGTAACTGCTTCAGATGTGACCAACTTGGAGCTCTATTCCTTTGAGATAAGTAAGTAAGTAAGTAAGTAAGTAAGTAAGTAAGTAAGTAAGTAAGTAAGTAAGTAAGTAAGTAAGTAAGTAAGTAAGTAAGTAAGTAAGTAAGTAAGTAAGTAAGTAAGTAAGTAAGTAAGTAAGTAAGTAAGTAAGTAAGTAAGTAAGTAAGTAAGTAAGGCTTTATTTGTATAGCACCCTTCCCAGCACAAATGCACAGAGTGCTTCACACTTTTAAAAACAAAAAGAAATAAAAGAACAAGGCAATTCATGAAAAAATTAAAACACATCCAAGGTAAATGTGTAAAAACAGTGCTTCACCAGTAAAAAAACAAAAACAAAGAACAGGTCAATTCATAAAAAAAACATACAATATAAAAGCATGGACAAAACAGAAGAAACTAAATCACGTGTGTACGTGGCCAAATGCCACCTTGAATATCGGCGGTAACCTTCTGTAGTGTGGCAGTGAAAGTGTTGGTTTGTCTTTGTGAACACATGGAGTCAAAGGGTAATCATCTCACCAGTAACCCTGCCCCCCTTGCCCCCCCCCCCCCCCCTACCTCTCACGCATGCAACCGGAGCCGATCAGACCCATCCTGGACCCTCAGCACAGCGTGTAATATGTGTAGAGTATACACGTGGGATCAATAAAAGGATAGATTTTTGGAATGGCGATCAGGAATTGTAATAATCGATTTGGATACCATCTGATCTCAGGTAAGGAATCTATTTTACCAGTCTTAGGATAATCAGACCCGTTTTCACGGAGATATAAGCTTTTCCCCTATAATGTGATATGGCTGTTTGACTGTAAGAGTGATCAGGAACTGAGAGAATCGATTTTCAGCACGCGGCACCAGCGTGCACACGTACACATATACTATCGATAATCTAGCGTTTATATGAAAACGATTCATAAATAGGCTCGCGGGACGGTGGTCTGGGGCTCGCGGGCGGTGGTCTGGGGCTCGCGGGTGGTGGTCTGGGGCTCGCGGGATGGTGGCCTGGGGCTCGCAGGACGGTCCACACACCGTTATCAGTGTTCTTCTTCCCCGTCTTGTCGTGTTTTGAACATTTATGTTCTGTTGATGGAATCACGTTAATATAGAGAGATGAAAACAATACGTTATTTCGATTTATATGAATTGGATAATGCTAGCAGGCTGCAGGCTGTTAGAGGTTAGAGGCAGAACTAGCGTAACGCATTGTTTGGGCGTAGAGAGAGCGTACGTCAGTGGCCAATCAGATTGCAGAACCCGAACGCGGAACTGCAAGTTTGTTGGTAAAAGACTACACGCGGCCAGGACTGGTGTGAGGACCTCCTGGACCTGGTAAGCAGCCTAGCAGCAGCCTTTTGGACCAGTTGTAGCCGGTCCACTGAGGCTTTGCTCAGGCACGTCATTAAGGAATTGCAGTAGTCCAGCCTGGATGAAATAAAAGCACGGATAGCCATTTCCAGCTCTGCATGCGATAAAATAGCCCAGAGTTTGGCTATATTCCTGAGGTGGAAAAAACAGGTGCAGGTCAGGAATTTTATGTGCTTCTCAAAAAGCATGGATTGGTAGAATGTTACGCCAAGAGATGCTTCTGAAAAGCCATTCCTGCTTGTCCCAGTATTCTCCACATCCAAGTTGGCTTTCCCAGTGAGGGTGCCGATAATTGCAACCAATATTTCTACTTTTACTAGAACAAAAACTAGTCTTGATCCAACCATTTGTCTGCCCTTTTTCAGAATTCCTATAATAATCGATTAATTTCAGGCAATTCTGAGTTGCTTGAATTGAATCATATAGGACAGAAGTGTGCAATTCAGGGGGCTGGATCCAGGGTACAAATAAACCAGGTTACTAACACACATGCAGCTCAGATCACCTCGGGATGTAAAGAGATGGATGTTAACCGATACTGAGATGATTAAACTGTCTGTGTGCTCAGGGTGTCTGTCAGAGGGCTGGCCTATTGTGTCCTTCCTGCTCATATTTGCTATGGGAGCTGTTAATCCGGTTTCAGGAACTTTGGGAGTGTTTTGCCCGGTTGTCTAATTGGACACTGGCACCAGGAAGTAAAGCAAGACCAGTAGTAGCAGCAGAAGGCCACAACTTGAGGACTTGTTCATGTTGTGTGTGCATGCATACATGTGTGTGTGTGTGTGTGTGTGTGTGTGTGTGTGTGTGTGTGTGTGTGTGTGTGTGTGTGTGTGTGTGTGTGTGTGTGTGTGTGTGTGTGTGTGTGTGTGTGTGTGTGTGTGTGTGTTGTGTGTGTGTGTGTGTGCACGCGTGCGTCCGTGTGTGTGCGCGCGTGTGTGTTTCCATGCTTACTCACAACAAAGCTGGAGGACTATAACCACTCAGAGACGACAACAAACTGACCATCTACTGTCCTGTGTGTTTCAGCCTTGCTCACTTTTACCCGAGGGGATGTAAATAGAGATTGTAGACACATGCATGTCTTCATGTTTGTTTTGAAACCAACAAAACTCCCTCCCCATCCCAAAAATGAAGGTCCCATTAACAAACAATGGATTCTCGTATACCTGGACATAATTTATTCCTCTTTCTATGCAAATATACCAATGAAAAATCCCCCAATCCCCCAAACAAGTACTTCTATATCTACTCTACCCCAAATTCCTTGTATGTGAAAAGTATACTTGGCAATAAAGACCTTTCTGATTCTGATTTCTGATTCTGATTCTGATTCTGACATGTCAATCTAAAAAAAATTATAAAAAGAACACTGGAAAGTAAACGTGTGCCAAAGTAGCCTTTTAACCCTTTCACTGCCACACTACCAAACAGTTAACCCTTTCACTGCGACAATACACAGGTTAACCCTTTCACTGCCACACGACAGCAGATTAACCCTTTCACTGCCACACTACAGAAGGTTAACCCTTTACTATCACACTACCGACGGTAACCTTCTGTAGTGTGGCAGTGAAAGGGTTAAATGTGTTGGTTTGTCTTTGTGAACACATGGAGTCAAAGGGTAATCATCTCACCAGTAACCCTGCCCCCCTTGTCTCCCTCTTCCCCTCCCCCTCATAGCCTCCAGCTGCAAGCCACTGTTGTGTGTATGTTGTTTTTGTCAGACACCCTCTCTGTGACATCATGACCAGAGGACTCCTCCCTTCTCACCTGGCCTCCCTTCTCACCTGGCTCCCCTGAGGTATAAAGGATCTCTGTTCCTCTGGCAGCATCACCTAGATACATCACGCCCCCCTACAGATCCACCACAGGGAACACAGCAACAGAATACAGACGCTACACAAGAGAGAGAGAGAGAGAGAGAGAGAGACTGGAACAGATTATTTAGGTGTGGAATATTTGAAGCTTGTTTCTAAAATTCCAACTGATTTCCTGTCCTCATTTTCCACCCAGGACTGGTGCCAGAGACAAACCAAAGCAGGATGTCGATGGGTATGGAGATCGTGGGCATTGCCCTGGGAGTCATCGGATTCATAATCAGCATAGTGGTCTGTGCCATGCCTATGTGGAAGGTGTCAGCTTTCATAGGAGCCAACATCATCACCGCCCAGACCATCTGGGAAGGTCTATGGATGAACTGTGTGACCCAGAGCACGGGCCAGATGCAGTGTAAGATCTATGACTCCATGCTGGCCTTACCGGCGGACCTTCAGGCCGCCAGAGCCATGACCATCGTCGCCATCATCCTGGGCGTGCTGGGGGTCATGATCTCCGTCGTCGGAGCCAAGTGCACCAACTGCATTGATGACGAGGCGTCCAAAGCTAAAGTGATGATCATAGCCGGGATATTCTTCCTCATCGCTGGCCTGTTGGTCCTCATCCCTGTGTCTTGGACAGCCAGCAGAATCATCCGTGATTTCTACAACCCCATCCTGATCAGCGCCCAGCGGAGGGAGCTGGGAGCCGCGCTCTACATCGGCTGGGGTGGAGCGGCGTTGCTCCTTATCGGTGGAGGGATTCTGTGCAGCTCCTGCCCCCCAAAGGAGCAGAAGTACAAGGCCCCGCGTATGGCCTACAACCCCCCACGCAGCACCAGTGGTACCGGGGCCTACGACAGAAAAGACTACGTGTGAAGGAAGCCTTCCAGGGATGTTTTGAGTTTTTTTTCTTCTTCCAGCTAGCTGTGGTTTGAATGAGGAACGCTAATAATGCTATAATTAAATTTTTTTCAGGAAACCGGACGACAGATGTAGAATTTTTTAAGTTTTTATTTTTTATTTTTTAAACCTGTGGTAGACTAAATCACCAGAGAAGACTCCAAGATGAAGGGATGTGTTTTCTTTCCTATACTATATTACTGGTTCTGCTCAGCTTTTCCCTAGATGCTTATTCATTGTGTTTCAGTGTGTCATAGGTCTGATATATTGTAGCACATATTTGTATCACATTATGACAGGTGCTTTCAAGCATATGTTTTCAAAACTATAACATATAACCTAAAATGTTTAAATTCATTCCCAAAAGCCCTTCTTTCTGAATTTATAATGTACTTGTATGACCTGTATGAGTACCCGACTGATCATTTGGACATGGAAGCTCCTACTTTTGTGTCCACTGGTGTCGGTTAGTTTGCTTCTGGCAAGGCGGTGTTGTGTTTCACTGAAACTTTCAGTTAGTGCTTTGCTGCATTTCATTGACAATGGCAAGGAAGAGCTAGCTATCATTTTACATGTATTTGGTTGTGTGAATTTGTGTGTGTGCATGTGCACGTGTGTGTGTGTGTGTGTGTGTGTGTGTGTGTGTGTGTGTGTGTGTGTGTGTGTGTGTGTGTGTGTGTGTGTGTGTGTGTGTGTGTGTGTGTGTGTGTGTGTGTGTGTGCACGTGTACATGTGTGTGCGTGTGCATGCGTTTGTGTGTGTATTTTGCATGTATTTGGTTGTGAGAGTTTCTGCTGAGACTGAAACTAAAGATGGGTCCATGATCTGGCCTCAGGTCAGGACAACATACGGGCATCTTCTTCCTCCTCACAGTATCACCGGTCTGGGATACAGGAGGACAATGTACTACAGTTGGTGTATTAGGAGTGTGTGCGTGTGTTTTTTCTTTTTACTTGATATATAAAATGTACTTTATACTGTATTTTAAAGTCACATGTTCCCCTATGTTGCTGTTGCTTTATATATTTTAATTTAACAAGTGTCAAACATGTACTGTGTGTTACTGTGCTAATATGTCTTCCTGTAAATTCAACTTCAAAACTGTTAGAGTCATTGTTGTTAGGTAAACACTGCAAAGCCAATTTCGCGGCATGCAGGTGGTCCAGATCTGCTCGGTAAACAAGGGGCCAAAGGATTGGTTTAGTGAGGAGGGGGTGTGTGTGTGTGTGTGTGTGTGTGTGTATGTGTGTGTGTGTGTGTGTGTGTGTGTGTGTGTGTGTGTGTGTGTGTGTGTGTGTGTGTGTGTGTGTGTGTGTGTACCACCATAACAGCGCACTGGCAGAGGTCCACTTAGATGAAACCTTCCTACAGTTTGTGTGGTTAAAGGGTGTTTGTTTCCAACTGCAGGCTGTATAGTAGGGTGTCACCGTAAACACATAAAGCTTAAGCCTACACTGCAGAAAGAAATACCCATTTTAACAAGTATTGGGTTACGGTTATTCCCAAGGGAAGCAACAGTTGTGATTGGATGATCAAGAAAATAGAGCGGGTTTGAGATACAGTAGGTCAATCCAACTGAACTTCTTTCAAGAAATGTATTGAAATAGGTCACACTGTCTTAGAATTAGGCAGTTCACTCCTCTTTCAAACACAGAAACTGAAATACTTCAATGCAGGATTAAATTACTTGTTAGGATGGATATTTTTTTGCACTCACTCTGAAAGGTTGTTTATGTAACTGAAATAGTTAACTGCCTTCCCATCTTTATTCTGCGACTACTTCTGGTACGTGCCTCAAAGTTCATGTTGAAAACGTCATTTTTAACACAAGTGTACATTTTTATTTTATACATAGTTTGAATAGTGAATGTAGAAATGAAAATGTTTAAAAATTTTGATTTGTAAATGCTTTTTTTATTTTATTTTATCTGTGCTATAGATTTTAATAAAAGTCCATGAGAAATACTCACGTCATCCATGCGTTTTCTGTTTTGCCCTTTAGCTTGTGAAACCGGACCGTCTGTAACCAGAAATAGAGTTTACCTAGCTGTTCCCCTGTATATATGTACCACTACGCTCTGCTTACTTCATATCACAGCCGGGCAAATGAAACAAACTTTAGATCTACCAGGCGACGGTACATCATGTCATTTTATTTTGTTTACTTAGCATTTGATATGACCTAAACATCAAATCTGGGCCACTTATTTGTCAAACACTCACCCCAAAGTTGTTGAAATTGTCCAACTTCTCAAAATGTCTGTTTACCGGGGGGCTGACATTTTGATTAGAACGTAAAATTCTAAAATGTTCACTCCAAGTCGCATTTGATTCATCATGGCAACGACCAGTAAACAGACAGACTCTATTGAAATGTTGAGAAGTTGCACCATTTCAACTTCTTTGGGGAAAGTGTTTAACAAACAAGTGGCCCAGATTTTGTGTTTAGCTAAATATTCATTCAAACCTTTATTTATTCTCGAAAAGACAATTGAGGTCACCCTCATTTTCAATGTCGTCGAGACTTTACAGAAATTTCAATGCACACATTTCTACAATATAACAATAATAAATATGAATAACTATCTATATAGTACTTTTTTCACACATTCACACCACAGTCCAGTGCCCCACAGCAATTAGTATAAAATTAACATAGGCATAAAATCAGCACACAATTGACTGAATAAAAAACAGTGCATAAATTGCAGACATAAGAATAGGTATAAAGGATAATAAAAGTAGTGCAATGTAAATGTTAAGAATAGGCATAAAATAAGTACAATGACGCTCGAAGGCATGTGAACCCCCCCCGGAACAGTCAATCCCCCAAACACCCCACACATCAATCCCTATCAGATCCCCATTCCAAGACACATAAAATATAAAACTGCTTCTGATTAAGTCAAATGTAATTACATGACATACCGTTGCGCGGGAGATCAAAAGTTAATTTCAATCTATGTTAATTTGCCCCGCTGTGATATGAAGCGAGCAAAGCGTAGCGTAGATATAGAACAGGAACCAGCAAAGCATACGTAGATATGGTTGGTATTAGATTGATGCAAGTTACATGAAATTGTGTTCTCTATTGTCATTATGTGGAGTTTACCCTACTACTGGATTATCTTTTACCACTGCATCACTCTCTGGAACAAGTTTCTCCACAGTCAGACAGTCAGTGTTAAAACATCCAGGAAACAATTTAGAAGGTCCACAGTGCCAACAATGATCAATCAAAGTCAAATAATGATAAATCAAAGTCAAACAATGATAAATCAAAGTCAAACAATGATGAATCAAAGTCAAACAATGATGAATCAAAGTCAAACAATGTTCAATCAAAATCAAACCATGATCAATCAATGTCAAACAATAATCAATCAAAGTCAAACAATGTCAATAGATTTGTGCATCTGTGTTTTTTAAGCCAATGAGGGAGCTATGTGCTCGAATCTATGAGTATGTTGTATTATCTTGTCATAAACGTGACAAAAATACAGTGTTAAACCTCTGCCTATGTATGTGGAAATCATTCACGAGTTTGAGCCCCTGTTATCAACTGACAAGAGGAAGGGAGGATGATGATTGGTTCAGGGGATAAGATTGCGAAGGCTAGTTTGGCTTGCGTGGGTGGCATCAGCCGAGGCCGTCGAGGCCCAAGTTGGCTGATTCACCCCAACTGTCAACTGATAACAGAAAGAGAGTAACATGCATGTAAACACGTACACACTCATGTATCCATGCCCTTATGTGAGCATAATAGACTGATCGGGTACACACACACACACACACACACACACACACACACACACACACACACACACACACACACACACACACACACACACACACACACACACACGCACACACACACACGCACACACACACACGCACGCACACGCACTTTCACTTCAATGTCATTATATAGGGAAGTGATACTCCTTATTCTGGATATCTGTATTGTATTCTAATTACAATAACTATTTGCCAGTAGACAGTGTGCGAACCATACCATGGTCTTCGGGGGAGCTCATTCTTTTTCTTTCGATAATGCAACATTATCGCCACCCACCTGATGGTGACACACAACAGTCCTATTTACACAAACACACGGATGAACCAATACCGAACAACAAGTCCACGACCAAACACATCGAGTCTAACATCATTATCAGTGTTGGGCAAGTTACTTTAAAAAAGTAACTAGTTACAGTTACTAGTTACTTCTTCCAAAAAGTAACTAAATTACTTACTCTGTTACAAATTATAAAAGTAACTAGTTACTTCAGAAAGTAACTATTAAGTTACTTTCAAGTAAAATGTTGCTCAAATGTGACCCGACCTCCACCCCTCTTTAACGGAACATAAAATACATGTGCATGTTCAATTATTTATGATAAATCTTGATATTATAATGAAATGGGCACTTAATACAATACATTATTAACATAAACAATGTACACAAATCTAAACTATTTTAATGTTGCTGTGGGACAAAGTGAGACTAGCCTCCAATCAAATGCCATGTATGTATATTATTATAATTACTATGTTTATATAGTGAATCGATACAAATGAAATACCACAATAGATGTTTTGGAATTTTGATATTTATTCAACAGGCCACAACTGGGAACAATTTAATTATGCTTTTTAAGCACTATACCACAAATAACAAATTAACTTTGTAGTGCAAATAAAACTTCAGACAATTGGTAGATACAGTATACTGTACTTCCAAGTATTTTCTTCCTCGAAAAAGTAGAACAGTGTAACAATATGAGGTGCTTTCAATCTAACAGAAAATTGCAATGTATAGCAAAACGAAGGAATCCAAATGTAAACAGGTAATACATAAAAAAATAAATACATCTCCATAAAAATACACATCTTTCTCTGGTCACTGACAATGTGCTTATAAAATGAATATCTTGAAACCAGATACCCTTGCCAGTCCATTCAGAGTTCATCCCAGGAGATATAAATAGCAGAGGTTACTGACCTCAGCAGCCCTAAAGCTTAATATCTTATTATCAGCAGCCCTAAAGCTTAATATCTTATTCTCAGGAAACCTAAAGCTTCATATCTTATTCTCTTAAGCCCTAAAGCTTCATATCGTTAGGTTATGACTATAACCAAGTTCTGTTAATTAGGGGTGACGCTTGGTGTAACTGAGGGGTACAATTCCCTGACTGTATTACTAGATATGATACTTACTACCACTACCTTTGTACTTAATATTCGGCCACCCAGTACACGGCATAAATATATTATGATGAACACTGTCACGTAGATGAAACGGATCCAACACAAATGTACGAATTAGAAATAGGTCTTTATTTCTACACAGCGATGGTGTGTAGAGCAAGCACTTAATCAAATCAATCACATTTATGAATGGGAATTAGTATGCACTTTTATGGCAAGAGTATTCGTCGGTATATCAATAGAGAATGTCCAATCTCTGAAGGCGTACATATACGACCTGGAATAGTTAAGGAATAAAAGCAATGATACTTTAATGATTATATACTGGACAAACTAGGGGGGGTTAATCCGGTCGCTTGTAAGCCGACAGGAGTAGGAGGGGGGGGGGGGGTAGAATCCGGCTGCCTCATCCGGCCAAGGGTATCCCAGGTGAACCCACTGTAGTGCCGTTCAATGCGCCGGCGATCCTTGGACCACAGATGAAAGCAGGTGGACTCTTTGTGGGCCGGCTCTCTCCGGTCCACGGGGGAGAGACGTGAAGTGACCTCGTCTTGCAGAGCGTCTCCTCACCTTGCGTCCTCTCCAGGGGGGGGGGTTCCAACACACGGCAGTGTCGGGGGTCTTTATCCATGGAATAATCAAAGTATACAAAGCATAATCCGTGCCTGGGAAGGCGGGCTGTCGTCGGTAGAATAATCCGGTATACAGGTCCACTCGCTCGTCGGCTCTGGGGCTCCTCGGGTGCAGCTTCACGTGGGGTCAACCACCCTGGATAAGCAGCCAGTTCTCTGCCCGAAACGATGGGGTACTGACTACGGTAGTATTCTCACCGCACGAAGCACTATATATTAACAGACTATTATTAGCTTAATAGACTACGTCCAACTCGACGATATAGTGCCAAATATGACTATTCAAATATTAATATACACGATGTCTCAATACCGATGGTAGGCGAACTTGGCCTTACTCCCACACGTGGCGTCGCGGGGAGGCTTTACGTCTGTGACTCTATTGGAGGGTAAGAAACTGGACTGAAAAGAAAGTCCTACTTTAGTAGCGCAGTATATATACGCACTATGAACAAATAGTCCCATTAGTGGTGCGGTAGTCAGATTCCTACGCGGAACTAGGACTTGTTCGTACATGTGGAGCGGTACGTTTGAACTGGGTCTGAGGGGTATGGCAGCCTGGCACCAAGGTCTTGACCAATAGTAGAATGGAGACTATTATGGGATGTTCAGTAGGCTAGAATGGATATTCAATGCATATTGTACAAGGAATATACAAGGGATATCAGGGAATATTAGAGAATATACAAATACAATTAAATATATATATATAAATAAATATATATATTCGGTTTAATCTGGCCCTTCACAACACTTGGCATCACTCATGCACTCCCTCGCGTACGTGCACGCGCACTGAATAAATTCCACAAATGTACCTTTAATACCAGTATTAGTCTGACCACACCCCTCATCAGCTTACCTTCATAAGCAGGTGTGTGGTCACCTGCTCTCCTCCTTCCCAAGCTTTCACCACAAGGTGAGGTCAAGGGCTGCAGCGGCCGTCGGATGCCAAGCGTCACCCCTAATTAACAGAACTTGGTTATAGTCATAACCTAACGTTCTGTATCATTAGGGGATCCGCTTGGCATCACTTATGCACAAAGGGAGGCCAAGCGGAGCCACTGGCCGACAAATACACCCCGCTGAAGGCCCCCCACAACCAACAGAACAGGGAGGGCCGAGCCCCCCCGACCCTCCCTAATGGAGGGCACCCCCCCTATTAGAGGTTTACCGGGAGGGCGACGGACCCGACCGTGCGAAGAGGCACTCAAGCAACTCAACGCACAGGGTGAGCAGACCGTGGCTTGACCCCACGACTACACACACGCACAACCCGCATGCCACCCGGGAACGAACGGAGGGAAACAACCTCGTTACTGCCCCCAGAATCACGGGGTCAAGGGCAAACCCAACCCCGTGGCAAGGCCGTAGCAGCGGAGCGCGAAGGAAGACCCAGACCCACCAAAAGGACTGGACTCCCTGGAATGGGGGCCCGGAGAAGTCCATGATGCCAGCATCAAGACCCCACCAGGTGGGCACTTAGTGACCCCGCCCCCCACATCGCCAGCGTATTCGGACAAAGGCCCCTCAGCCGAGCGGGCCCTGTCCTCCCCAACAGTACACCGTCTGGCACACTGGCCCTGTAACAGGCAGACAGCATGGCCGTAAACACACAAAGAGTTAACCAACGGAAGCAGGCAGTGCACCGGGGAAAAAGACCAGGCAACAGGCTGTTAACCCAAGCCTGGAGACTGCGGACGAGACAGGCGCCAGAAAGGACAGCTGAACACAGCCGCCCCGGCGGAAGGGGCGTATGCTGGCGTTGTTGCATGACCAAGCCCCCACAGAGAAGGCTGACACGATTGGCAGACGTCATGAACGTGCAGGGGCACCCTCAACCGGTGAACCCGGGAGTTGACACTGCAGCAACACACCAGAGAACCAACCACCCAGGTGTTACCCTACGCGGTGGTTGGTCCCATAACCCCTCAGGAAAAACCCCCAAAACACACCTGCGGCACTGCCGCAGCCCGTGTTCCAGTTTCCAACAGGGTTATCCCGGGCCTACGGGTCAACAAAACATTACCCCGGACCGGGCCCGGTGATACGGGGAGCACAGGGTCCCCCGAGGAGGCCAAACCACCCCAAGGCCCCTCTTCGCTACGCGTAAGAGAAGAGCGTAAAAATGGAAAACCAGCCCCAGCACCCCGCACTTGGTATTCCCAGGAGGTCACCCAACCAAGTACCAACCAAGACCAACCTGCATGGCGGCCGAGATCCGACGAGATCGGGCGCGTACAGGTTGGCACGGCCGTAAGCCATTACGACAGTGTAGAATACAATGTACCCAACAAGGGTTCCATAGCGCTCAACCCTGTGACACCCGGACCGACCTAGCATTTTTCCCCCTGAAAAAAGCCCAAGTCCCTCAGGGTACCAGAACAGCAGATCTGCATCCCCGGCGGACAACGGGTTTAACTGATCCGGACCAGCGCGACCAGAACCAGTCCCGTGCCCTAACCACGCCGACATGCCAACTCCAGGAGAAGGGGCAGATATGCATGTTGATCTCAAAACATAAAAAGAAGGCGCCACCCAGACGTGTCGGTGCGAACCGCGCCCGGCGGCCCACCCCCAGGGCGTGAGACCCTTCCCCCTATGTTCAGATCCATTCCGTCATCATCCCCTGATATGAACGGGAACCCATCGACAACCACACAGGGTGTCGGAAGAGGAAAAAACCCCCATCCCAATTGCTCCATAAAAAACGCTGTTTTAACCCCAAGCAATCAAGGCGCGCCAGTCAGCCAATGTCCAACAGAACATCCTGAGCTAGCACTATGTGTGCGTTTTGACATACCCACATCAACAATAGGCTATTTAGACCATCTTATTGAATCCCCAAGACGCCCAGGGGAACGACAAGAGGGGCGAGATGCAATCAACTCCATGAATGAATGAATGAAAACTTTACCCAACAGATTGCAGAAAGGGTACAACCCAGTACGGCGCAATACACACAATTGGTTAAGGGGAGGCAGACCTGAGAAAGACGTTAGTCTTGTTTCCATCAGGAACCCCCATTTCCAATTCATATAGACACATCCAACTCCTTATAATAATAAAGAAAAAGCATCACCCGTATGAACCAACTGCACAGCTGGGAGTAAAAAACCCGTTTTCACATGATTTCAAATCCAGTCACTCTTTTTAATCAGAGTGTAAGACCAGACCCTCCCAGAAACACCTTCCCACATGAGTTTATAGTCATGAAAAAGATATGCCAACTGTGAGTCATGTGACCAACCGACTCAAGTTTACACATAAATCGGGCGTAGCAGAACCGTGAGCCCTACGCCCTAACTCGACACCTTTAAGACACCGTAACTCATGGAAGGCGTCGCCATAGCAACACCGCTACAACGGGCGGGGAATCCTGCCGGCTCCTGTCTTGTAATAGGAGTTGGCAGGATAACCCTCCACCCCCCCCCCCCCCCCCCCCCCCCCCCCTGCCAAGACGTCCCACCGGCTCGGCCCTGACTGGCTTAGCAGAAGAGATAAAAAATCCCCTAAACCAATCAAGTGGGAAAGGAGGGGTTTATCCGACACCCCCTCACGAAAACACACTTCGTTCCCTACACACAGAAAAACAACCGTAGCCATTTTGAAAACCTCCGGTAGAATGCAATGCATAGCATAAGCTAATACAATGCCCGCTACCCACAAAATGTGAACAGGATTTACAACAAAAAACAAGTCGCATGTGTGTGAATCCTACACCCGTTGACTATGTCGTACATAGCAAAAAACGCTGACCGAGAGTAACGGCTAGGCCGTGGAATGTGCGTGTACGAGTATTACTGCAACTAAACAACACAGCATTGTGAGACACATATACTTAGTTCAAACAATGGAATAACACCAGTTTCTACCTGCATGTGGAGCATCAAGCTAATAGAACCTATTACTGAGTGTACGTTGCAGACCTTGCTTAACCTCGTAACACAACACGACTCATCTCACAACGTAAAAGTGCAGATTCATATTTACACAACCCCACCATATGAATTGTTGAAGAAACACACAGTTTGTTCGGCCAAAACATAGTCCCCCTTATGTCGGGGAACTTTTTTTTTTATAATGTTTTTTTAAGGCACAAAATCATAGAGGGGCCGGGGAGGGTGTAAAAGAGAGGGGATACAGAGGGGAAAAGTCACTCAGCGGCGTCTGCCACCTCGCGCCGCTCGAGTCTTGCCACCCCGAGCAGCCCCGGAGGGACGGTAGGTTACTGTCTGCTGGTCACGACGTTCCCTACCATCTCCTCCGGTCGTGGATGGGCCGGCGGTGGCAGAAGCGCCGTCTCTTCTCCTGGCCCTCTTGGAAGGGCCAGCAGCGGCGGCGGAGGCAGTGGTAGCGGCGACGGAGACAGCTCGATGTTGCGGAAGCCTTCTGACTCCACCGGCAAGGACGGGAGGCGGAAAATGGGGTTGGAGGATGGATCTCTCCTCTGCCATCTCTCTGCATGTCGAGGTCATCAACCGCAGGGCCTTCCCGAACAGACCAGCGTCGGAGAGTGCGGCCGTCAGAAGAGGGGCTCTCTTCCGTTCCGGCACACGGGCCTGCTCCAGCCAAAGATGACGCTGGCCCAGGGTAGCCAGGGCGCGCACTTTCCCCATGGCTATGGCCAGCACCTGGGAAAGGTGCAGGACAGCTCCTGCAGCCTGGGTGATCTGATCGCATTTTACCTCGTTCAGATCCGTGCCGCCCGTCATGATCCCCGATACAAATCTAGCCAGGTGGGCGATGTTAGACGCCGCAGCCAGCGATTGTGTACCAGCGATAAATGACTGGTCACCCCAATAAGCCAATCGCCTAGCCGATTTCCCCTGGAGGACCGGCTTGCATAGGGGTTCCCACACCATATCCGGACAGAGGAGAGCGGCCATCGGACTGTCAAACCGAGGCACGCCCTCCCCCATACCTTTGACTAACCCCGACACCCGCGTAACTGGTACGTAGGTGGGAGTTAGTCCCATGATGTTGAACACCGCCTGACCCCGACGAACATAGGCCCCCATTGAGGGGAAAAATGGGTAGACAACGTCCACCCCTCTCACTGGGCGACGCTGCCAGGGATGACCTATGAGATCATCAGGGACAGGTGCAGGCAATGGCAGCGGCAGCGGCAACCATGAAAGTGGCAACAGCCCAGCACCAAAACGCACGACGGAGGCGGGAATGGAGAACCGCTGGTGAAGAGTAGGTCTAGCGCAGACCTGGGCATTGTACGGCCCGCGGGCCGCATCCGGCCCGCGGGATGATTCTGACCGGCCCGCGAAAGATTCCATGATAATAAAAAAAAATTTAAATTTTTTTTTATTTATTTATTTTTTTTATTTATTTTTATTTTTTTAACTTTTTTCTTTTCATGTCAACGTTCACATGCACAATATACGCTTAGGAGACATGCTCAGAAGATGTTGGTTCTCTTTGGATCCACCTACATATGTGAACAGACATTCTCAGTCATGACGTTTACCAAGTCCAGGTACAGATCCTCGCTCACTGATGAACATCTGGCAGCTGTGCTTCGCATCTCCACCTCAGACATGCAACCTGACTTTGATGGACTTGTTAAAGCTCAACAGAGACTGGATTTCTCACACTGAATGAAACAAAAAAGAACTGAAGAACACTAAAATGTGGAAATATAACAAGTGAAATGGGACACTTGATATATTTTTTTCTTAAATGTTTAATATAGGCATGTAAAGTAAAAAAGGCTACAAAACGGGGACACTTTTCTTTACACAGTTCAGTGACATGTCTTGTTTATTTTTGCTATAAGATGATGTGATGTCTTTAGAAAGCTAAGAAAATCCTTGTTACAATAGAAACTCGTTATTAATGTTTCACATTTAGTTTATCATTTTGGAAATAAATTCTATTTGAATAAATTATATTTTTGAAAGCTAACCTCACCTTTTAATTGCCAAATAATAACATACACTCTTACCAGGGGTCAAAACATTTTGGCCCGGCCCCCCAACATATTTTGGCCCGGCCCCCCAACATATTTTCAGTTGCTCATTCGGCCCCCTGGGAAAAATAATTGCCCACCCCTGGTCTAGCGGGTCTACTCTCCGCGGAATACATTATGACCAGGGCCGCCTGGGAGAAATGCGAGGCCCTGTGCTAAATTTAAACGCGAAAGGTAAAAAAAAAGAAAAAAAAAATTATATATATATATATATATATTTTTTTAATACAGTCAACATATTCTTAAATAATAGCGCTGCCCGAGGCGGGGCATGATACAGTCAACATATAGCAAGAGAGAGAGAGCGAGAGAGAGCTCCCGTTCTACAGTCAATATACAGTGTACAGAGAGAGAGAGAGAGAGAGAGACACATTGGAAAGAAATTGAAATGCTATTTGGCCCTAAACAGAGAGTACACAGTGGCAGAATACCTGAGCACTGTGACTGAAGATCCTTGACTAGGTACAGACTCAGCGAGCACAGCCTAGCCATCGAGAAAGGCCGCCATAGACCACAGTAACACTTCCGGGATTCTGAAATCAGGGAGGAGATTGCGGGGGGGTCAAATGAATGAATGTGGACGAGAGCCGTGATGTAAGTGGTTGCCGATACGGCTGTGGGGGTGCTAGAGACATGATCGAATAGACGTTTATGCGCCTCGCTCTCCTGAACACGGCGTGACCCATAACTAATCGATCAGAACTAAATCGGCAGAGAAAAAGCCCATTTTAAAGTACCTATTCCGCATGGACATGCGCAGAGTGCCCATGGAGTCTGGACGACGCGAGATGACGCTCGAATGAATGTGGACTGTTCCATCAGAGGGGGGAGCTTCGGTGGTCATGTAAGTGGCTACAGACCGCTGCACTTAAATATAAACATTAGTCTACCTGGAGACTCAATGCGGTAATTGTAGATGTCGCCATAAGACGCGTCTGGCCATTTAGTGGGATCATTTTTTCATTATCCTGTTCGGCTGGCCACCGAAGCTCCCCCCTCTGATAGAACAGTCCACATTCATTCAAGCGTCATCTCGCGTCGTCCAGACTCCATGGGCACTCTGCGCATGTCCATGCGGAATAGGTACTTTAAAATGGGCTTTTTCTCTGCCGATTTAGTTCTGATCGATTAGTTATGGGTCACGCCGTGTTCAGGAGAGCGAGGCGCATAAACGTCTATTCGATCATGTCTCTAGCACCCCCACAGCCGTATCGGCAACCACTTCCATCACGGCTCTCGTCCACATCCATTAATTTGACCCCCCCGCAATCTCCTCCTTGATTTCAATGTAACGCGGAAGTGTAGTGGTCTATAGGCAGACTGTGTGTGTTAGAAAGAGAGAGAGCGAGAGCATGTGTTTGTCGTGTGTGTGTGTGTTAGAGAGAGAGCATGTATGAGAGATCCAAAAGGACAAAGATCAACACTTAAATCCAAAGAGAGAGAGAGAGAGACACATTGGAAAGAAATTGAAATGCTATTTGGCCCTAAACAGAGAGTACACAGTGGCAGAATACCTGAGCACTGTGACTGAAGATCCTTGACTATGTACACTGTACATACATCTCCATAAAAATAAATCTCTTTCTCTGGCCATTGTTGACAATCTCACTTCAAGAGGCTGCAGCCAGCCAATACATCTAAATTAAATTATGCTTTTTAAGCACTATACCACAAATAACAAATTAACTTTGTAGTGCAAATAAAACTTCAGACAATTGGTAGATACAGTATACTGTACTTCAAGTATTTTCTTCCTCGAAAAAGTAGAACAGTGTAACAATATGAGGTGTTTTCAATGTAACTGAAAAGTGCAATGTATAGCAAAACGAAGGAATCCAAATGTAAACAGGTAATACATAAAAAAAAAAAAAAAAAAACATCTCCATAAAAATACATCTCTTTATCTGGTCACTGACAATGTGCTTATAAAATGAATATCTTGAAACCAGATACCCTTGCCAGTCCATTCAGAGTTCATCCCAGGAGATATAAAGAGCAGAGGTTACTGACCTCAGCAGCCCTAAAGCTTAATATTTTATTATCAGCAGCCCTAAAGCTTAATATCTTATTCTCAGGAAACCTAAAGCTTCATATCTCATTCTCAGGAAACCTAAAGCTTCTTATCCTTTTCTCAGGAAACCTAAAGCTTCTTATCCTTTT
Organism: Notolepis coatsorum; assembly: GCF_963971535.1. Taxonomy (NCBI): domain Eukaryota; kingdom Metazoa; phylum Chordata; class Actinopteri; order Aulopiformes; family Paralepididae; genus Notolepis; species Notolepis coatsorum. The sequence continues at coordinate 43,243,430 of NC_140172.1, read as the reverse complement.
ATCAGGAAACCTAAAGCTTCTTATCCTTTTATCAGGAAACCAAATATAAACAGGTAATACATCTCCATAAAAATAAATCTCTTTCTCTGGCCATTGTTGACAATCTCACTTCAAGAGGCTGCAGCCAGCCAATACATCTAAATTAAATTATGCTTTTTAAGCACTATACCACAAATAACAAATTAACTTTGTAGTGCAAATAAAACTTCAGACAATTTGTGAGGTTTTGTCCGCTCCCCACCCACTCGCTCCGTTCCTTTAAGGTATTTTGCATTTCCCGCCTCACGCTTCCTTCCTGTAAGATGCCGTGTTGATTGGTGCTCTCCCCACCACACGCTTCTGGAGCAATGATCAATTTCATCCCGCAGCTGTCACAGCTTGTCATTAGCGCCCCGTGGCTTTATATACCCTGATCTCCCTAATATCGATGTTGGATCGTTTTGAATATTCCCTGCATCTGCCTTTCTTTCCCGTCGCTGTCTGTTGCTCCCCAGGACTCTCGTGAAGTATCCCTGTTGGAGAACCTGATTCCCCGTACGAAGCTACGCCTCGTTTATCTGCCCGCTTTACGCGTTGCGCTCTGGTGAGTTTTTGGAAACAGTTCTTTTTGGATCACTCGTTTTTTGTGTGTTTGTGAAACACCAAAGAGATCCCGTTTTTGTTATACTGTTCTCACCTATTTTTTGTTGTTGGATTTACACCTTGGATTACCGTATTGTTTTTTCTCTGGACTCTGTGTGAGGTTCTCCTCTCCCTGGACCTTTAATTCCTGTTCCCTGTGCTTTAATTCCCTGTCTCCTCACTTCACTAGCCCCCACCCTCACGTTCGTTTGCTCTTCAGCAGCCACACCCTTGGACTACCTGTCATTATGTGTTTGATTGGTCTGGTGCCGAACACACACTTCTAGTTTCAAGTATCAATTACCTTCACGCACCTGACGTGTATTCTAATTAGTTCCCCTTTGGGCTTTAAGTACCTCGCTCTTCCCCTCTGGCCTTGTCGGGTCGTTCCGTATCATATCTCTATCACCAAGACTCCTTCGGGAGGTTCTCTGTCTAAGGGCTCCTACGGGAGTTTCGGTTTCTGTCTGTTATGCTGTTGTTATCTCCGGCGTGAGACGAGGTGCAGGCTTTGGCCACCTGTCGCCGTTGCCTGGAGGGAGATATTGTACTGCGCTCTCTAATTCTCTACGGGAGGTATTCCAGTGTTCCACCCCAGACCTCCGCGCCAGATGCGCTCAAGCCTTCGCCACCTGTCGCCGTTTGCCTGGAAGGAGACACCGTACTGCGCTCTCTAAACCTCTACGGGAGGTATTCCGGTGTTCCACTCCAGACCTCCGCGCAGCAGATGCGCTCTCCGTACCGGCGCATACTCCAAGCAGACGCGCACCATCCAGACCTCCGAGCCTGATGCGCTCTTCACCCCAGACGCGCATCCAGACGCGCATCCAGACGCACTCCAGACGCGCATCCAGACGCGCATCCAGACCAGTTTTGCAAGACTGTCTTTGACCCTATCGTTTTTCGTGTGTGTTAAACACTGAAGAGATCCTGCTTTTTGTCAGACTGTCACTCACCCTGTGCCTGCTTTTTGGATTGTTCATTTGGGATAATATTTGCTTGAACTTTGCTCACTGTGTGAATTCACACCGAAGATATTATCACTTGGATTAGAATTGGGACTTCGCTCACTGTGTGTATTTGCACCGAAGATTCTATCACATGGATTGTTGTTGGGACATTACTCGCAGTGTGTATTTACACTGAAGATTCAGTCACTTGGATTACTCTGTTTTGGGACAAGTCACTTCTCCTGTCACCTGCTCGGTTCCCAACTGTACTCTGAGCTAACCCGCTCTCTCTCTCCCTCTCTGTCCCGTTTCCACCTCGGAGAGCTGCCGAGAGGATTCTGCAGAGCGGCTCTGACGTCACTGTCAGATTCCTCAGACGAACCTTCACGGGAGAACCTGCAGAGCAGCAACATTCTTCTAATGCTTGTATCCCAGTCTTTGTCTGTTTTCCACTCTCTAGTCCTCCTAGTCCTCCCTGTCCAGTCCTTCTAGCCCTCCTAGTCCTCCCTGTCCCCAGCCCGCCTCCGCGGGCCTCTGTCCCTGTTTCCCCTCTCTAGTCCTCCCTGTCCAGTCCGTCCAGTCCGTCTAGTCCTCCTAGTCCTCCCTGTCCAGTCCTCCCAGTCCTCCTAGTCATCCTAGTCCTCCCTGTCTAGTCCTTCCAGTCCTCCCTCTCCCCAGCCCGCCTCCGCGAGCCTCTGTCCCTGTTTCCCCTCTCTAGTCCTCCTAGCCCTCCCTGTCCAGTCCTCCTAGTCCTCCTAGTCATCCCGTCCGGTCCTCCTAGTCCTCCCTGTTCCTGCCCTTGTCCCTTGCCCTGGTCCTGTTCCCTTAGCCTTCCCCTTAGCCAGCTCGCCTCCTAAAGGCACTGTGCCCTTTTCCCATTTCTTGTTTTCCAGTATTTTGTGTTCTCCCTTAAAGGGACAGTGCCGTTTTCTGTGTGTTTCAATAAATGCCCAGTTCTTGGCTTACTCTCATACCTGTCTTGTGTTGTGCGATTGGGGTCGGTTACAAACCATAACAGTACGACCCGACCAATCGACGACCCCAGCCAGCACAGACGGTGTATGTTGAGTTTGCCTTTTTTTTTTTTTCCCCTCTTGTTCCCTTGTTAGCTCCCCTGTTTAGCCTGTTAGTCTTTCCTGTTAGCCCTGTTAGCTCCCCTGTTAGCTTCCCTGTTAGCCCTGTTAGCTCCCCTGTTAGCTTGTTAGTCTCCCCTGTTAGCTCCCCTGTTAGCCTGTTGACTCCCCTGTTTGCTTCCCTGTTAGCCTCGTTAGCTCCCCTGCAGCTTGTTAGGCCTCTACTACCAGCATGGCCCCAGTCTGCTAGCTTTGCCCCGGCTGCTAGCACAGCCTCTATGTTAATACAGCCCTTGCTGCTGGCATAGGCCCTGTAGCTAGCCATGCCCAGGCAGCTAACCCAGTCCCTCTGCATGGCCCCAGTCTGCTAGCTTAGCCCCGGCTGTTAGCACAGCCTCTATGTTAATGCAGCCCTTGCAGCTAGCATAGGCCCTGTAGCTAGCCATGCCCAGGCAGCTAACCCGGTCCCTCTGCATGGCCTCCACTTTTTGTGTAGTTTTCTCCCACCGCTAGGACTGCCCTTTCAGCTAGCAAGGTCAGTTTTTTCCCACTGCTAGGACTGCCCTTTCAGCTAGCAAGGTCAGTTTTTCCCACTGCTAGGACTGCCCTTTCAGCTAGCAAGGTCAGTTTTCCCACTGCTAGGACTGCCCTTTCAGCTAGCAAGGTCAGTTTTTCCCACTGCTAGGACTGCCCTTTCAGCTAGCAAGGTCAGTTTTCTCCCACTGCTAGGACTGCCCTTTCAGCTAGCAAGGTCAGTTTTTCCCACTGCTAGGACTGCCCTTTCAGCTAGCAAGGTCAGTTTTCTCCCACTGCTAGGACTGCCCTTTCAGCTAGCAAGGTCAGTTTTCCCACTGCTAGGACTGCCCTTTCAGCTAGCAAGGTCAGTTTTCCCACTGCTAGGACTGCCCTTTCAGCTAGCAAGGTCAGTTTTTCCCACTGCTAGGACTGCCCTTTCAGCTAGCAAAGTCAGTTTTCCCACTGCTAGGACTGCCCTTTCAGCTAGCAAGGTCAGTTTTCTCCCACTGCTAGGACTGCCGCTTCAGCTAGCAAGGTCAGTTTGCCCCACTGCTAGGACTGCCCCTTCAGCTAGCAAGGTCAGTTTTCTCCCACTGCTAGGACTGCCCCTTCAGCTAGCAAGGTCAGGTTGCTCCCACTGCTAGGACTGCCCCTTCAGCTAGCAAGGTCAGTTTTCTCTCACTGCTAGGACTGCCCCTTCAGCTAGCAAGGTCAGTTCCCCACAGCTAGGACTGTCCTTCCAGCTAGCTTGTTCTCTCATGCTGGTCCAGCCCTGTCTGCCAGCCTAGCTCCGGCAGCTAGCGCAGCCTCTATGTTAATATAGCGGTACAGCTAGCATAGGCCCTGTAGCTATCAGTGCCCTGGCAGCTACCCTTTCCCTCTGCTAGCCCCTTCCCTGTTCCCCTCTCCAGTGCCCCTGTTCCAGCCCTGTCTGCTAGCCTAGCTCCGGCAGCTAGCGCAGCCTCTATGTTAATGTAGCAGTACAGCTAGCATAGGCCCTGTAGCTATCAGTGCCCTGGCAGCTACCCTTTCCCTCTGCTAGCCCCTTCCCTGTTCCCCTCTCCAGTGCCCCTGTTCCAGCCCTGTCTGCTAGCCTAGCTCCGGCAGCTAGCGCAGCCTCTATGTTAATGTAGCAGTACAGCTAGCATAGGCCCTGTAGCTATCAGTGCCCTGGCAGCTACCCTTTCCCTCTGCTAGCCCCTTCCCGGTGCTCCTCATAGTTACCCCTCTGCTCCTCTAGTTACCCCTCAGCTCCTCTAGTTACCCCCAGCTCCTCTGGTTACCCCTCAGCTCCTCTAGTTGCCCCTCGGCTTCCCTAGTTACCCCTCAGCTGCCCTGTTCCTTTGCTAGCCCCACTTTTGTTGTAGCTTCCCCTGCTAGCATGGCCCAGTACTTTTTGTTTTGTTGCCTTGTTTTTTCCCCTGCCCCTCTGTCTGTGTTTTTGGGTCGCCCGGTGGCTCCCGTGGAGGGGGGAGTACTGTGAGGTTCTCCTCTCCCTGGACCTTTAATTCCTGTTCCCTGTGCTTTAATTCCCTGTCTCCTCACTTCACTAGCCCCCACCCTCGCGTTTGTTTGCTCTTCAGCAGCCACACCCTTGGACTACCTGTCATTATGTGTTTGATTGGTCTGGTGCCGAACACACACTTCTAGTTTCAAGTATCAATTACCTTCACGCACCTGACGTGTATTCTAATTAGTTCCCCTTTGGGCTTTAAGTACCTCGCTCTTCCCCTCTGGCCTTGTCGGGTCGTTCCGTATCATATCTCTATCACCAAGACTCCTTCGGGAGGTTCTCTGTCTAAGGGCTCCTACGGGAGTTTCGGTTTCTGTCTGTTATGCTGTTGTTATCTCCGGCGTGAGACGAGGTGCAGGCTTTGGCCACCTGTCGCCGTTGCCTGGAGGGAGATATTGTACTGCGCTCCCTAATTCTCTACGGGAGGTATTCCAGTGTTCCACCCCAGACCTCCGCGCCAGATGCGCTCAAGCCTTCGCCACCTGTCGCCGTTTGCCTGGAAGGAGACACCGTACTGCGCTCTCTAAACCTCTACGGGAGGTATTCCGGTGTTCCACTCCAGACCTCCGCGCAGCAGATGCGCTCTCCGTACCGGCGCATACTCCAAGCAGACGCGCACCATCCAGACCTCCGAGCCTGACGCGCTCTTCACCCCAGACGCGTATCCAGACGCGCATCCAGACGCACTCCAGACGCGCATCCAGACGCGCATCCAGACCTCCGCGCAGCAGACGCGCTCTTCACTCCAGACGCGCATCCAGACCTCTGCGCAGCAGACGCGCTCTTCACTCCAGACACGCATCCAGACGCGCATCCAGACCTCCGAGCCAGACGCGCTCTTCTCTCCTGACGCGCATCCAGACCTCCGAACCAGATACGCTCTCCGTGCCGGCGCGTGCTCCAAGCAGCCACGCACCACTCAGACCTCCTTTTGGACAACCCGTTCCCCGTGGCGACGCGCTCGCCCTGTTTGATCCTGCTCTCTTTACGCACAGCGCCTGGGTGAGTTTTGCAAGACTGTCTTTGACCCTATCGTTTTTCGTGTGTGTTAAACACTGAAGAGATCCTGCTTTTTGTCAGACTGTCACTCACCCTGTGCCTGCTTTTTGGATTGTTCATTTGGGATAATATTTGCTTGAACTTTGCTCACTGTGTGAATTCACACCGAAGATATTATCACTTGGATTAGAATTGGGACTTCGCTCACTGTGTGTATTTGCACCGAAGATTCTATCACGTGGATTGTTGTTGGGACATTACTCGCAGTGTGTATTTACACCGAAGATTCAGTCACTTGGATTACTCTGTTTTGGGACAAGTCACTTCTCCTGTCACCTGCTCGGTTCCCAACTGTACTCTGAGCTAACCCGCTCTCTCTCTCCCTCTCTGTCCCGTTTCCACCTCGGAGAGCTGCCGAGATGATTCTGCAGAGCGGCTCTGACGTCACTGTCAGATTCCTCAGACGAACCTTCCCGGGAGAAGCTGCAGAGCAGCAACATTCTTCTAATGCTTGTATCCCAGTCTTTGTCTGTTTTCCACTCTCTAGTCCTCCTAGTCCTCCCTGTCCAGTCCTTCTAGCCCTCCTAGTCCTCCCTGTCCCCAGCCCGCCTCCGCGGGCCTCTGTCCCTGTTTCCCCTCTCTAGTCCTCCCTGTCCAGTCCGTCCAGTCTGTCTAGTCCTCCTAGTCCTCCCTGTCCAGTCCTCCCAGTCCTCCTAGTCATCCTAGTCCTCCCTGTCTAGTCCTTCCAGTCCTCCCTCTCCCCAGCCCGCCTCCGCGAGCCTCTGTCCCTGTTTCCCCTCTCTAGTCCTCCTAGCCCTCCCTGTCCAGTCCTCCTAGTCCTCCTAGTCATCCCGTCCGGTCCTCCTAGTCCTCCCTGTTCCTGCCCTTGTCCCTTGCCCTGGTCCTGTTCCCTTAGCCTTCCCCTTAGCCAGCTCGCCTCCTAAAGGCACTGTGCCCTTTTCCCATTTCTTGTTTTCCAGTATTTTGTGTTCTCCCTTAAAGGGACAGTGCCGTTTTCTGTGTGTTTCAATAAATGCCCAGTTCTTGGCTTACTCTCATACCTGTCTTGTGTTGTGCGATTGGGGTCAGTTACAAACCATAACACTCTGCTAACTGTGTGTATCACACCGAAGATCAAGTCACTTGGATATTTGTTTTGGATCAGTCACCTCTCTGTTTCTGTTGTGCGCTGAGCTAACTGGGATTTCTCTCTCTCTCTCCGTTTCCAACTGGAGTGTATGCTGGGGGGATCTGCAGAGCGGCTCAGACGTCACAAGCAAATTCCTCACCGTCACCTTCTGGGAGAATCTGCAGAGCCGCAGACATTCTTCACATGCCAGACTCCCCGTTTGTTCTGTTCTCCACCTAATTCAATCTTGTGACTCTGAGAATAAAGACGCCCTTGTTTTTGGCTAACTCTGAAACAACTCTCTCTGTGCCGTTGCGCTTGTGGTCGGTTACAAACCCTAACACAATTGGTAGATACAGTATACTGTACTTCAAGTATTTTCTTCCTCGAAAAAGTAGAACAGTGTAACAATATGAGGTGTTTTCAATGTAACTGAAAAGTGCAATGTATAGCAAAATGAAGGAATCCAAATGTAAACAGGTAATACATTAAAAAATACATCTCCATAAAAATAAATCTCTTTCTCTGGCCATTGTTGACAATCTCACTTCAAGAGGCTGCAGCCAGCCAATACATCTAAATTAAATTATGCTCTTTAAACAATTTACCAAAAATGTAAGATACCCTATCTAGCTATCCATTCACCCCTTCTTGTCATTGAACCAGTGGTTGTATCTCAAAACCAAAAGCTTCTCAAACTTATGGTCAGATAGCCTGTTCCTCAGTGGAGTCAAGACTAGCTTCCCCAAGCTAAAAAGTCTCTCTACTGGGGCACTGGATGGAGTGGCTGCATTATGCCGGAGTGAAATCTTCTTTATCAGTGCAAATCCATTAAGAGAGTCTATCCCTTGTTCTCCTGATTTGAAATAATCTGCAACTTGACTTCCAGCAGTATCAGAGGTGTCATCCTCATCCTCAAAGGAAAATAACTCATCCTCTATGTCAGAGTCTGTGCTGAGGTGGCTTGTTGGTGGGATGGTACCTGCTTGCTGGTCTTCTTCTTGGACAATTTTCCGACACTCTGCCAGCAGACTTGCCTTGGCCTTGTCCTTCCTATCCTGTGTCCGCAGCCAACGTAGTTTGAACTTGGGCAAAGTCACAGCAGCCAAGACAGCATCCTCGCTTTCCAGCACCTCTGCAAATCTTGTTTTGACTGCCTGAAATGATACATAAGGATGCAAAGTCCATATTATATTATCTGTATCTATCCCTATCCAGATAGAGAGATATGCATTATAGACTATTATGAACATATTTATAGATATTTAATTTTACATTAACCTATATTAATTTCCCTATATGCCTATACATTCTATTTCTTTACAACAAGGCTTTGATTACAACAATGATTCATAACTGTAAAGGCTAGAATAGAATAGTTATCTTTTCCCATTCATATAATAAAATAAATGTATTGGGTAATTTGTTGAAGATCTAAAATAAATTAAAGTTCTTACTGTGACAATTGCCTCTGGAAGGTCAATTAGGATGTGCAGGCCACTCTTCAGTTGCAGGGTCTTGGATATCAATGTCTCCAGTGTGGGTAGGAGTGTGCCATGGAAACAATGATCTTCTCCCTGAAGAATGTCTAAGGCAACTGTAAGTGGCTTCATGACCGTACAGTACTCCTTAATGAACTGGTGTTCTCGTTCTGAGATGGCTGTCAATCCAAACTTGGACGAGATGGTGTTCAGCTCAACTATAGGAATCCCAGATATACGAGCCAGGGCATCATAGAATGAGTTCCATCTTGTGGTGCATGGATCATTTTGTGTCCTGTACTGTTGTAATTGTGTAGGGACTGTCCTGCTCCACTAGGGTCAGGCTTTTCTCATTCACTAGGCTGGGGGCGGGGCTGAGCAGCCAGCCATCTTAGGGGCAGGCTTTTCTCATTCACGAATTACCTGTTGCACACTGTACAACTCCAGACTCCCGAGACTGGTCAATTACTTATTAAGGCTATACAATAAATCTAATCATATTCACAATGTCTCTCCTAAACCCAAGGGTAGAGTGCACAAACTCTACGTTGGCTTTGAGAGTTTTATTATACTGATATAAAAGTTGTGTTGGGTGCATGGGACTAACAGCTTCTTGGAAATGACATCATGCACAGTCTCTGCAGCCACCGTTGACCGACTTGCCTTATTCCACAACCCTGTGCATTTTGTGGTAGCACTTCTGTAAACATGTTTTGTTCCGGGTGTTGACAGTAACCACTTGTTGTTACGACCCTGGCTCAAAGGCCCGCAACCTATGTGCAAACCAACACCAAAACCCTGTGCTCAAACTCAAAATGCTACTCTATTAAGGAATTACTGGTGTAAAACTAAAGTACAAGGACAGAAGACCGTGCTAGCTATCTGTTACCCAACACTTCTCTAACCACAGACAGTGCATGTGTGTTACCAGGGCTGGTTTTAAAGCTGCCAGCAGGTAACCAATCAGCACCAATTAGCTAATTGGCAGCCCTCACCTGCATGCCCCGTGACACAGGAGTGATCAGGCCTGCATGCACAGTGACCAGTGATGCCACAGATTACTTGTAAAAGTAATCTGATTACTGATTACTCCTTTAAAAAGTAATCTTAGTTACTTTACTGATTACTTGATTATCAGAGTAACTTAGTTACTTTGAAAGTAACTAGGTTACGAAGTCGTCGTCCCCTGCTGCTGCCACAACATAAGAATGACAAAAAAGAATTAGTAAAATGTACTCAGTTTGAGTAAAATGTACTAATAGGGCAGGTAGGCCTATCTATAGATCTATAGATTTCACAAAAGATAAATGGTCAATAACACCACATGTATGTTTTGCAATAATAATAATAAAAAAAAAAAAAAAAAAAACCACATGTAGGCTGATATGTAGCCTACCTTTGAGGCCTGCCCTATTCAGATATGGTTCTAATGTTCCTAGTGAAACAGGGGAGAGGGGTGAGTAAACCAGTGATTATATCTCAGTAACAGAATCTTCTCAAACCTCTTGTCAGAAAGTCTGTTCCTTCTATGCGTGAGCACCAACCCTCCCAGACTAAAAAGCCGTTCCACAGGAGCACTTGATGGGTTGGAGTGTTATACTTCAAGAAAATTTTCTTTATGTTTGAAGGTCTATCCAGTATCTGAAGCTCATGCTCTTAAAAAACAGTCTATTAAACGGTACTGCTCCTCCTATGCTATTATTATTATTATTATTATTATTATTATTATTATTATTATTATTATTATTATTATTATTATTATTATTATTATTATTATTATTATTATTATTATTATTATTATTATATTATTGTGTGCTACTGACAACCTACATACTGGTGTTCCATGTTCATGAATAGTGCAATGCAAAAGATGTTTAACTCAAAGGTGGAACATACCTGCACTATGGCATCTGGAAGGCCTGCAGTCGTGTCCTGCAGGGTGTCCTTCAGAGCGAGGGTCTTCTGCATCAGCACTTCAAGTGTGGGTAGTAAAGTTTAAATCCAGTAAAGAAATCCAGCTTTTGCTGTTTGGCTGGTGCACCTCCGAGTCCTGTAGAAGTCGATGCTTCGGCTTTGGTTTTTTTTCTATCCGTTTGGCGTTTGGTCGTGCTGTGCTGTATATTCCAGATGCGGTAGACAGTATTTTGTTTCCTCCGCATACTCATAGTGAATGTTTTTTTCACCCGGCTTAGCTGACACAAACGTTAAGTAGTAGACTAGTGATTGAACTTCCAGTGCAAGAAAGCGTTACCAGCGTGAGCGTCTCCCTGCTAGCTCGCTATGTTTAGGTCAGCCTGATAATAACAATAACAGCCGCGCCCACCAGCATGGTACAACACTTGAGGTTGCGTGCTGTGACGTCACTCCCCAATACAAGGAAAACAGCTCCAAAACGTATTTTTGACTGTCGAAAACGAAAGAAAATACTGCATTCCGCCTGCATTATGATGAGATAGTAACGAAATAGTAACGCACAGCCACTTGGACAAGTAACTGCAATCAGATTACTGGCTTGTAAAGATTAACGCGTTAGATTACTATTTTCGGGGAAAAGTAATCAGATTACAGTAACACGTTAGTGGCATCACTGACAGTGACACAGGAGTGATCAGGCTCCTGGTACATAACACCTCCCCCACCAAACTGGTTGCCCCAGAGGCAACCACTACACAACAACCCATAAACAAAAACAAAAAACAACTGTGACCCATTAGTTGTCAGGGCCACTACCACAACAGCGATAACGGGTCGGCCCCTGTCGAACACGACCACCAACCGTGTTGTATGCTCCCTTTCAACAGGCCCCTCCACCGATACCGACCTGTCAAAAATAGACTGCAAACCAAAATCAATCTGAGAACTAATCTCACTGCGCTCAACAGAACAGAACACAGAAAAACAAAAACCATAGATCACTGATACCACCACCGCGCCCATATCCATCCCACCTGGCACGGGCAGTTCAGGATACTGCAAACCGTGAACATCCAGAGTAGGATGTACCGCCTCAGGTACAGCCCCACTGTCCCTGGAACATGGCAGTACGTCAGTCACAAAAACGTCTGGAACACCATCTAAAATGGCGTCACACAAAATAACATTGTCCTGATCAAAATGGCTGCCACTCATCAGACCAGGTCGCGAAGGCGGCTCCTGCTCCACAGGACACAGGTAACTAGGTTGACTATCACACCTAGTGCATGGCAGAGAATCAGTGTGGACATGTGGATCAATATCAGAATCATCAACTGACATACTGGGACCATCCCTGCCCACAAGTGAAACATTAGGGACCATAAAGCTACTGTGGGAAGGCTGGCAGCCTAAGTCAGGCTTAGTAGCCTCTCCAACTAGAACGGTGTCACATGAATCAACAGCACCTCTCATAGCATCTTTCCCACACTCATCCTCCAATTCGTTCGTCGCCTCAGCCACCGTACAGGCTGGGAAGACCTTGAGACACTGCGCTGCCATATCATCTCCTGCCACATGCTTCTCCGGCACGCATGTCAACTCTGGTTTCACCACCGGGCCTAACACAAAGGCACAATCAAGAGAATCATTATGCAGAGGTACATCCACAGTGTGCTTTCCAAAATTCTCAACAGGTACACATTTTAATTCAACAAAGAATGTGTCACTAAGTGTAATGTCCCAAGTCGAAGTATCAACAACATCACTTTTGTCCTTTGACATTTCCCGTGCCACGGCACACACAGGGAACACTCCTGGCTGTTTCTGTGCCAGCTCATTAGGGACCTCAGAAACCACAGGAATGGGAGTTACAACCGGAGTAGTCAACACTTTGTCACCAGCCAAATCATTCCCTAGAATGAAGGACACCCCCTTTATGGGAATGTGAGAACATACCCCCACAACAACATTGCCTGATACTAAGGGAGAATTGAGCGTGACCTCATGCAAAGGTGCATCCACAAATCCACCCCCAAAGCCCCGAACAACGACACCGGAATGCAAAGAAGACTTTTCTGAAAATGGCAAAACCCCCTACAGAATGAGGGACTGAAAAGCACCGGTATCTCTCCAAATTGTTATAGCCTGTTTGGACTCTAATGCATTAGTCAGGGAAACAAATCCATCCATCATAAACCTTGAGGAACCCTCGAGCTCTTTGTCCACACGTTTGATACTTCCCCCATCACCATCTAACGGTGAGACATGGTTTCTACCAGAGCCACGGTTCTGAAATTTTTCTGCTCAAGCACCGGGCACCCAGCAACGATATGACCAGGTTCTTTACAGTAGAAACAGATAATCCCTTCTGGGAATGCACCAGCAGAACCACCCCGCCTAGGAGGTGAAGTCAACTGACCAGCAGACACAGGTTTTGGGAAACGGCCCCCCTGAACAGGATGCCTATCCCTGGACTCAACACGGTAGTCCTCCAAAAACACGGACTTGTGTGTCAACACAAACTCATCAGCGAAGACAGTGGCGTCGCCTATCTTCGATACCTTACGCTCATTTAGATGTGTGGAAACGTTATCAGGAACACATCTTTTAAATTCCTCTAGGAGAACCAACTGTCTAAGCTGCTCCCTTGACTCTGCTTTTTGCGAGGTGCACCACCGGTCAAACAGGTTCTCCTTCTCTTTTCCGAATTCAACATAAGACTGTCCCTCCGACCTGCGATAACCTCTAAAACGCTGACGATAGGCCTCGGGGACCAACTCATAAGCCCTCAATGTGGAAGCTTTAACAAGCTCATAATCAGCGCTTTGTTCAAGGGACAGAGCAGTATAGGCTTCTTGAGCCCTACCAACTAAAACACATTGTAGCAGCAGTGTCCAGGCGGTATCAGGCCACTTCAATGTGGTTGCCACCCGTTGAAAAAGGGGAAAATATCTTTCCACGTCTTTCTCAAAAAATGGAGGCACCATCCTAATATCCCTGCCAAACCAACACCAAAACCCCGTGCTCAAACTCAAAATGCTACTCTATTAAGGAATTACTGGTGTAAAACTAAAGTACAAGGACAGAAGACCGTGCTAGCTATCTGTTACCCAACACTTCTCTAACCACAGACAGTGCATGTGTGTTACCAGGGCTGGTTTTAAAGCTGCCAGCAGGTAACCAATCAGCACCAATTAGCTAATTGGCAGCCCTCACTTGCATGCCCCGTGACACAGGAGTGGTCAGGCCTGCATGCACAGTGACACAGGAGTGATCAGGCTCCTGGTACATAACACTTGTCAATATCAGTGCATGACACCAGGTTCAGGGTGTGTGACGCACATCTTGATGTGGAGGCAACGTGATCACAGTATCGTCTTCATCACCACCATCATCAAAAACAACACGGGTCTGCAAGGCTTCACTGATGTCAGTAAACGTCACCTCATCCTCGTCATCATCAGAGTCATCCCGCTCCACTGGCTGATGCATTTTGAAGGCCTTTACAACATTTTAGCCATTATCTGTGACTGTTGTGGTGATTTTGAATGATATCCCATATGAGGAGTAGATATGGTCAAGTTCCTTTGCAATTTTGTCGTATGTATGGCGTCCCTTGAACCTCCTGCATGCCAGGGCTGCCTTCATGCTTTGCGGATTTATCCAATGCGCCGTTACACCTAGATAGCTCTTGTTACATGCAGTCCATATGTCTGCTGTTGTAGACACATATTCTAACTTCTCAAACGTTTGTTTGAGCTCTACATTCATTTGAGTATATTGGGCTTCTATATAGTTCGAAAACGTCTTTCTACACAGTAGGGCTACTCCTCCTCTGACCGGTATTTTGGCAACTAGTGCCCTGAATGAGTCCGACTCAACCGTAGATAATGGCAGCATATCCTCCACGACATACCTGGCTACCAGTTTGTTCAGTTCGGTCTGAGACAAAACGTGTGGTGGATCCTTAAAATCAAGCTTCGGTTGCTTAGGTTTTGTGGCACTGTCTCCTTCTCCTTCGGAGGTCTTAGCCACTCATTTCGTGGAAGCATGCGACGTTGAAATATGTTTGAATAAGTTTGAATTACTCGACACCGACGTGGATAAGTACTTTTGCCCAGGGCATAATGTGCATAAATGCCCCAACTCTACCTCTGATTGGCTTACCATGCAAATGTACTCAACCTCAGCCAATCGGCAGCATTTATACGCTTGTCTCGCGAACACCGAACTGCAAGTGCGTTGGTTAAAGACACGATCCCAGCGCCCACTAACAAAAAAAAAAGTATTGTGTCTCGGCGCAGATATCTAGTTGACGGCTTTAATCATAGTAACGCATAGTAACGCGCCGCATTTTTTTGCAGTAACGGTAACAGCGTTATTAAGATTGGAAGAGTAATCCGTTAGATTACTCGTTACTGAAAACAGTAACAGCGTTAGTAACGCTGTTACTTATAGCGCCGTTATTCTCATCACTGATTATTATAGTAGGCAAATGCAACATTATCGCCACCCACCTGATGGTGAAGATCTGACCAATTCTCAAAATCTGCATGTCACAGTAGTCCCCGCAGCAGGCTGCTTCGCCTTCTTTGTAAAACCAAAATTGGTTAGAAGGCTTACTTCTTTGATATTTCGTTTAACTTTCGACATTATCTGACCTGAATACCTGTATTTTGTTTTTTTTAAATGGCGGGTGAAGTTTGATTTGTGCCTGCAGGCTGCAGCGCCGCCACGCTCCGAATGGTAAATGCAAGAATAGCATGCCATCTATTACAAGTAGGGTATATCTGCAGTGCCGCAACCCCATATATTTATGCTATTGTCTATTACGGTGAATTAGTGCGCAAATCATTAATCATACATCAAAATAGCCTAATTTTATTATTATACACGATGATGACGATACAGAAAATTACAGAAAAATTAGAAATGCATGGCAAAAATAGCATTTATTGTCAGTATTTTAGAGACCCCCCAAAAATTCACAAATCATGTTTTCAGGGGGGCTGATGTCTCATATAGGGGAGCCATGGCTCCCCCAGCTCCCCCATGGTTCGCACCCTGCCAGTAGAACATCTGCACATTTTGCAGTGAAGCATTCATACATACAGGCCTTCACCCAACAGAGTGGAACAGGTGTATCCACAAATAGTATGTGCTTGTGTTTGTAACAAGTCATGGTGCGTATCCATGTGTAGAAGGGTGGATTATCCCTACTTGGTGAGGGTGCTATGCTACTGGCACCGGATAGTAGGCACCCGGCAGAGCTAAGTCCAGCCGGGTCCCCGACTGCAGTGTTGAGGTACTAGGCTTAAGGTTAGCAAAGGTGACCTATAGGGCCTTAGGATTTTCTGACATAGGACTGGTGTACTGGTCCTTCCCGCCTCTTAAGGGCAATACTCAGTAACCCCTAATCACCCACACTCCCCTAGTACGCTCCACACCCCCTCACACGGGTGGAAGTAGTGGTTGGTGTAATTCTCCCCAAAGCAGTACCATACCTTTGTCTGTGAAGAGACCTGAAATTAACACCTACCCTGCTGGTTGAAATACAGGGTATTAACCCTTTATCTGCCACAGATTATTCTGATCTTAATCCACTCTCTGCCACCACTATAAGTCTATGGAGATGTTCCCCTTCTTTACAGGGCTATAACTTTTTAAATTGTATTGCTAAATTGAGATTACTATGGCCCATTCAACGTCAAGTATCTATTGTTTAGGATGTAGCAACGTTCTACTTTTTCATTCACATATTCATACTAAAATACGGTCTAAAGTATAAATATGTTTTTATCGTTTTCTGCAGCATTCTGCAGAACGCGAGTTATAGCCATAAATACATATATTACATCATCAAATGTAGTTTGATACCGATTGACGTCAGATACAAAAATTCAATTGTACAAGGTCCTAAACGTCATGCCTCATCATCTGCTGGTGACCGGAGGGGGGGGGGGGGGGATTATAAATCCGTGGCCGACGTTAAATGATTCATGTAGTATGGGCGATATATATATCAGAGCAGATTATACGTTTAATAATAATCAAACACGCTGAAACTCACCGCAACTTCCTCTGACCGTTGGGTGATCAGCGTGGAGCAGAAATATCACTATTATGGGATGTTGATATATGCGATCCATTTCCAGGTTGTATAATACTATATGCGTCCAAATCATGTTGTTTATCGAGTTATTTGCAACTGATCACTGTCCAGTGTATCAAGATGGAGTCCCGCTAACGATAGCGAGTGTCCGGACAAAATATGGTTGAGCACCACTTCCGGCGCGTCACTTCCGGTTTTGGCGATTCGCCGATCGGCCACCAGATGGCGGTCTTGAACCGTTGGAGAGTTGAGAGGAGATCAACAGCAAGTCTCAAGTCTCCGTGGGTGAAATATGATTGCCATCACAGATTTTTGAAATATTGATCTCAAAGACGCCTTACGGCGTCATTGGCAGATTACGCATGGCGAGCAATGACGTGGTAACACGTTCTTGGCGAGAAAAGGGTTAAAAGTAGTTAGACAGTACGACACCATAAAACCACACGCACACAGCGAATCCAATTATCAGTCTCACTTTACTGAAAAAATGGGAAAGGAGCAGTTACATAAACATGTTATTACAATTATCGTCAATGTTAATTAAATGGTGCACGTTCCCTTTAAGGAGGTGCTGCAGCAGCACAATGCAGAACTGGTACAAATCACGGTTCAACCCTGTGGGTAACTTAGAACGTGTACATACAACGTGGGCCCACACCTGTACTAAGCCGGCACATTAAAGTTACTATCAAAATAAAAGAATAAAGAAAAGAATAAAGAAAACCCTGTTGGAGCGCCCGGTCGTAGCTTGGGGACGTTGTGGCCGCAAACACAATGGCCCTTTCACTCCCTTGAGAGCCTGAGCAAATAAAAGGCTGTATTCCAGAGACCAGGAGAAAGCACGGGTTGTCCCTTTAATGAACACGCGTGCCTAGCAAAGTTCGCCGCCACGGCGCTAACTAACAATGGCAAGTTCACGTTAAACAGTCTAGCCGTGACTGGCTTTAGCACGCATGTAGCATGAAGTCGGTGCTCCTCCGGCGATAAAAGGGGTCTCTGTAGACCGTCACCTGGTTCACCCCGGCCGGGATGATGTGGGTAGTCAGTAGGTGGTCTGCTGGAAGCGTCCAGTAGAAGCCTTGGGTTGAATCGTCCTCCTTCCACGGGTAGCTTGGGGCGCGCAAAGAGCTGAGCTAACAGGCTAACTCACGGTGAACGTTACCTAATAGCCGGTGCGGCTACCTGAGCTCACAACCTAGACTTCTAATTCGCAGAGTCTTCTCGTCCTCTCACGTGGGTCGGTTGACCGTTCTCTTCGCTGGCGCGATGTCTCAATACTATACACTTTATACTATACACTTATACACTATACACAGCGTTACACTTAAGTCACTGGGCCACTTTATTAGCCGTTAGCTTGATGCTTGCGAGAGCTCGCTATCGCACACCTGCTCTCGTCCACGGTCAGCGCAGAGAGAGGGCGTGTTCCACTCTTCTTCGTGCCTTCCACAGTACACCGGACGTCGTTCTTCTGACCACCAGTCTGACTATCCCGCAGCACCCCCTAGTGTTCGTCCTGCCCCTACCCTCCTTCCAAACCGCTCTCAAAGAGCACCTACGGGACGCTGCAATTCTAAACTGGCCCCAGTAAATGTCCAAACCCCCCCTACCCACCCACCCAACCCCCTCCAATGTACAGTTTCTTCCCCCTCGAATGTATATATTTTCTTTTATGATCTCTGTCTCTTAAACAGCACTGTATATTTGTATATATTGTATGTCATAAATGTCTGGATGTAACAAGTACTGTATTATATGTATTTGTATGTCGTATATGTCATAAATGTCAGGATGAATTGAAAATGGGGGACCCTGATGTAAACAAGACGATGTTTTCAATCAATCAATCTGTTTTAGCGGTCACTAAAAAGGTTGCAAACCAATTATTAATTAGAGTATATATTAATTACAGCATGTACAAAGTTAATTAAATTCAGCTGATTGGTCAGTATTCCCACATGAAGCCTTGCCTATAATGATGTAAATGTAAACACGGCAGGGGTCACATGAGGACATGCACTGTTTACTGCCAAGTCATCTGTAGAAAACAGATACAAAGGTGCTTCATCAGATAGGAAACTACCCTCACACACCCACTCTGAAGAGAGGAATTCATACTCCTCCTCAGTATTAGCAACACAGGCACACATGCACACTCACACTCTCTCACACACACACACACACACACACACACACACACACACACACACACACACACACACACACACACACACACACACACACACACACACACACACACACACACACACACACACACACGCACACACGCACACACTATATATGCCACAATTAAGTGGAATTTGACCAATTCAATGATGCCAATGGTTATGATACTTAATCAGCATGATTGCAGTTACTGAGTTCATCAAAAATGATTGGTATGAATGTTCTGGAAGTACACAAACCTCTCTTGTCTTTGAAAATGAATGTACTCTATAACACTCATGGTTACTATCTTTGTTTCAGGACACAGTGTGTGCACACTGGTGGAGAAATATCTGATAAGTTAAACTTGTTCTTGACTAAAAGGTTTGTTTTAAAAGTTATAAATAATAAACTGGACTTTTGAAGAAGTCTTTATTCATCATGCAGTGACACACATGCAATGGGCGGCACACACACATGAAATTAGTTTGGGTCGCCGATGAAATTGAGTCTCTGCGCTTGACCCATCCCGTCGTCTTTCCCCCTAAGGGCAGCCGGGAGCAGATAGGGGCTGCGGCGTGGGGCTGCACCCCGGGGACCAATCCAAGTCCTCCTGTCCATCTTCATCAGGGAACGCGACAGCGTTAGCGATCTGTTATGCATGTTTTTCCATTGGGTTTATCTTATCGGTTTATCTTATCTTGCGAGCACGGGGAGAACATGTCTGCAAAGAACATGCATCCACACAGAAAGGCCTGGGAGATACCCCACCTGGGTACCTGGCAATGCGGAAACCTGGTCCCCAAGCAGGAATCGAACCCTGGACCTTCTAACTGTGAGGCGACAGTGTTAACCACTACACCACGTTCCGCCTAAAAGTTCAAAAAGCTATTGAGGCTTAAGCTAAATTGTAATTTTTTTTTTTTTTTAGATTTTAAAGATCTCCTTAAATGAGTGCAGATAATTTAGGATATCTCCACACAAAAAAAAGTGATATCTCGCCAAAAATTGTTATATCTCAACTCAAAAGAAAAAAGTGATATCTTGACAAAAAAAAAAGATAAAAAATATACTACCTTTTTGTTTATTTGTTTGCTTGTTTTTGGTAATAATGTTCAGATATTGTTGTTTAAATAAAAGTTATTCTTTCCCACACAGATATTTTATTTGTATGGTGATACTGGTATTTATATTCCAGCGTAGAATGAAAATCTGAAATCTGAAATCTGGTACAGAGAGAACTATCTTGACATGACAAAAGTGAACAAGACAGAATTACATAAGCGGAATAGAACGCCTGGCATTGTCCTTATTGGGGAACATACAGCAAATGTCAGTGATGACTTTTATATTTGAAGAATAACTTCCCTTTTTGCATTTCCACCAGCCATCAGACAGGTGACATATTTCTCACAAACAAGCTGTCGCTCATGACCAGACAGCAAAGTCCAACAAGAAACTGATAGGGATGCTTGTTTAATAAACTCAGGTTATCAGTGATTTTTCTAACCTTTATCAATTGTTTGTGTGAAATAGAGATAAGACATATTGGTTATCTGATGCTAACACCTCAAGACGTACAACAAGAAACAGCTAGAGAAATCTTGTAATTATGGGGACAGCAACACACAGGGGACTATAATGTAATTATGGGGACAGCAACACACATGGGGGACCCTGATGTAAACAAGACAAATGTCTTTCTCTGGTCTGCATCCCCTTAACAATTGTGTGTATTGAGCCGTACTGTATTGTACCCATTCTGCAATCTGTTAAATAAAGTTTTCATTAATTCATTCATTCATTCATTCATTCATTCATTCATTCATTCATTCATTCGTTCATTCATTCATTCGTTCATTCATTCATTCATTCATTCATTCACACAGGGGACTATATTTTAATTATGAGTGTTGCTGTCCCCATAATTATGTGATTTTATGGACTAGGCCAGGCCTATATACTTTTGACAAGCACCCCTGTTCTGAATAAGCCACTTTTTAGTACTGACACACCATTCAATCTAAAAAGATCTGTTACATACTATAAATGAGTTCCCAATCAGCTTCAGTTGGGCAGACAATATTGTGTGGCTTAGAGCTTTTAGTGTTGTTAATCTTACGGTCAATGAAGAGTGTGCAGAAGGTCAAGGAGCTTTGCAGACAAGGCTCAAATGGAATCAGTAAAGATCACTATTATCATAACAGAAATATGCATATTGCCCACACAGAAAGTAGCCAATGAAAACAGATGCAAACAAGGCAGTGGGAGAATGGCAACATATTTTGGAACATCTTTAAAACTCACATGTGCAAATAAGTTTACTCTCCTGTGTATCCGCTACTCTGTCTCCTCTCAGCCTTCCTACTGTTTCAATAAAGAACCTTCTTTCCTGTGTCTCCCCTACTCTGTCTCCCACTCAGCCTTCCTACTGTCTCAATAAAGAACCTTCTGCCCTGTGTCTCCCCTACTCTGTCTCCCTCTCAGCCTTCATACTGTCGCCCACACAGAAAGTAGCCAATGAAAACAGATGATGCAAACGAAATAGTCTGAGAATGGCAACATATTTTGGAATGTCTTTAAAACTCACATTTGCACCTCAAGATGCAGTAAAGGATGAGTTTACTTCAAATGATGCCACATCACATTATATGTTCTCCAGATGTTTCTTGACAAAGATTTCACGTGGATAAATCATACTCTTAATTCAGTGTTTTGTTTGTTCTTGCAGTCTCTCTCATTTATCTTATACTTGAAGGGATATTTCACTTTAGTAGAACAAGAATCAGCAGTCTCACCTCTATCTAAAGAAAGTCATCTGCAAGTAAGCTAGCGATCATTGCTGTCCCTGTTGTCTGCTGTCAACTCCACCAGTCCTCCCAACTGCCAACTTTTCACTGAATGTTTAGAATTTTTCTTCCAGCAAGGCAGCACATCATAAATACTCCCTGAACATTCCATGCAGGGGTGAACATTCCATGCAGGGCAAAGATACACAGCACACTCAAACCTACAACAAATTGCCTGGATCTGCTTTTATTCTTCAAAGGAAATAAATCTAGGAATGCCAAAACATGTACCTTTGACTTAGAATTGGCTTTTTTAAAATGATTTTCTTTTTTACCGATCAAATATCATCTTCTCATAACCTGCTCATCATAATTCTTTCTTATTATAAATGTTTCCCTAGTTAAAACAACTATATAACAGTGAATCTTCTCTTACATTGTGTGGTATGTGGGAATTATAGTTGGTTATTATGTTAAAAAGGAGGAACTGTCCTCAACAGATCCAGTTCAGCATTGTGGCAAATGTGCTTTACCGCAGACTTGAAAGTTCAAGTTCAAGTTACTTTAATGACCACACGGCCGAGGTTGGTGGAATTTGCTTTAGGTACGGCATGGCAGGCAAGCCCAGTTCACCAGCGTCAGCAACATCAAAGACATAAGACAGACCTCCTCATCATCATCATCATCATCGTCGTCGTCGTCGTCGTCGTCGTCGTCATCGTCGTCGTCGTCATCATCATCATCATCGCATTAGACACAACAACTAGTAAAACAGACAATAATCACAAGACAGACACAGCATGCAGGTACATCTGTCTGGGTTAGTGAGGTAGTGAGTCCTTATTGCAGTGGGGAATAAACTGTTTTTAAAACAGGATGATTTGGTGGACAGTGGCCTATCATGTCTCCCAGAGAGCACAGGCACGGTGGTGTAGTGGTTAACACTGTCGCCTCACAGCAAGAAGGTCCAGGGTTCGATTCCCGCTTGGGGACCAGGTTTCCATGATGCCAGGTACCCAGGTGGGGTATCTCCCAGGCCTTTCTGTGTGGAGTTTGCATGTTCTCCCCGTGCTCGCAAGGGTTTCCCCCCCGATAAGATAAATCCAATAGAAAAACATGCACAACAACAGATCGCTAACGCTGTGGCGTCCTTTACGAAGACGGACAGGAGCACTTGGATTGGTCCCCGGGGTGCGGCTCACGTTGACGCCCTATCTGCTCCTGGCTGCCTATGGGGGGAAGGACGACGGGATGGGTTAGGCGCAGAGACTCAATCTCATCGGTGACTGAGAAAAAGACAATGCATGTGTGTGTGTGCCGCTCCAATTGCATGTCCAGTTCATTGCATGCCGAATAAAGACCCCCTAAAAGAGGTCCTGCATTATTATTATTATTATTATTATTATTATTATTATTATTATTATTATTATTATTATTATTATTATTATTATTAAAGGCCCTCATGGATGGGATTGATCAGCTCCCACTCAAGAATCAAGAACAGTTGCTGTTAGATACGACTCTGCTCGTATAGTTCTTTTTTTTTGTATTGATGTTTTCGCACAAATCTTACATTATTCATTTCAGTTATTTTATGGCATACACCACCAGTCATTTTACAGATTTGTTTTCCCCCTTACACCCCCCCCCCCTTATAGACATACAAAACAGACAAAATGACTAAGCCACAGACATACCGAAAACAGACATAAAAATTAAAAAAATGTAAATTAACTATATATATGTGTGTATAAACAGCAGAGGAGAAATAGTTATCTTGCTTACATGATGTCAACCTCCATCTGTACTGGAAATAAGTCTCCACGGTGCATGTGAGAGAATGTGTCTCAGAGACATGTATGTGAGTGTGTGTGTGTGTGTGTGTGTGTGTGTGTGTGTGTGTGTGTGTGTGTGTGTGTGTGTGTGTGTGTGTGTGTGTGTGTGTGTGTGTGTGTGTGTGTGTGTGTGTGTGTGTGTGTGTGTGTGTGTGTGTGTGTGTGTGTGTGTGTGTGTGTGTGTGTGTGTGTGTGTGTGTGTGTGTGTGTGTGTGTGTGTGTGTGTGTGTGTGTGTGTGTGTGTGTGTGTGTGTGTCTCAGATGTGTATGTAAGTGTGTGTGTCTCAGATGTGTATGTGACTGAGTGTATGTGTGTGTATGTCTCAGATATGTGTATGTCTCAGATATGTGCATGTGAGTGTGTGTGACTCAGATCAGATACGTGTATGTGAGTGTGTGTGTCTCAGATATGTGTATGTGAGAGTGTGACAGAGCAAATGGCTAGGCCATAAACATACCAAAAACAGACATAAAAATAATTATATATATAGTACATAATACAAATAAAACAGATCATCAGATCAGATCCTAATTCTCACAGTAATCATCATTACAGAAACAGAGCTTTAATTAGTCATCACCAGGCCTTTCAGTTAGATGTAAACATGTATCCCATATCTCAGCAAAAATATCCTTTCTCCCTGCAACTCTATATGTCACCCTTTCATATGATGCCGTCTGAAACATTAATTCCATCCATTCCTTAAATTAATATCGGTGGGTGACTTCCAATGTCTTAAAGCAATTCTATTCTACATCCTGATATCATGGCCATTCTATACCACATTCCTTGATATTTAGACAGCCTAATATATTTTGGTAATAGACCCAGTATGCGTGCCGCTGGAGAGTTTTTTTTATTTTTTATATATATAATTATGTAATAGAGTACCTGTCTATTTTTCACACCTCCAGCAGATGTCACTGCTTCTTAGTTTCAGTCTGGCTAGCTTACTGGGGGTCCAATAGCTTCTATTTAAAACTTTAAAAAAGATAAGTTGTGACTGTGCCTCCCGAGATAATTTACCCCATTTGGTTCTCCCATGTTTCTTCAGAGATATCCTCATGCACGTCATTCTCCATAGCCTATAGTTCTATATATATTAGCCAAACCAGAAAGTGTTTGTTGTGCACTCTATCACCTATCTCCAAGTTCAAGATCAAGATTATTTTATTGGTCATAATATGTATGTTAACACAGGGTCAACGGTACAATGAAATGTGTTGGATGAGAGAACAGGTGAGCTCAGCAGTAGGTACAATAGACTGATTATGGCACTAGTCATATAAAGGTAAAACGTACGGTTATGTATATAACCATAGTTATACTATATGAGTATAGTGACGCTCAGTGTCATAGGGCAATACTCTCCACTTCAGTACTTGCACTGAATAAAAACTCACAATGTACCTTTGCATACCATCATCTGTCTGACCACACCCCCATCCGCTACCTACATAACTATACTCATATAACTAATGTTATATACATAACCGTACGTTATATTATCGTATAGCTCTGCTCAGCGTCATAGGGCAACTCAGGAGCTGAGCAGAGCTGAGCTCGACAAATGTACCCCGCTGAAGTCCCCCACAACCATCAGAACCGGGGAGGACCCGAGCCCCCCCTCCTAGCAGAGGACGGGAGGGAGACGGATCCGACTGCGCAAAGAGGAGCTTGAGCAACTCAACGCACAGGGTGAGCAGACCGTGGGACGTACCCACGACTACACAACGCACAACCCGCATGCCCCTAGGGAACGAACGGAAGGAACAAACCCCCGTTACCACCCCTAACATCACGGGGTCAAGAGCAAAGCCCAACCCCGCGGCAAGGCCGTAGCAGCGGAGCGCGAAGGAAGACCCAGACCCAGAAGGGACTGGACTCCCCCGGAAAAAGGGAGCCTGGAGAGGTCAACGACGCCACAGCATCGAGACCTCACCAGGCGGTCACTAGTGACACCGCTCCCCACATCGCCAGCGTAGTCGGACAGGGCCCATCCAAGAGCAGGCCCTTCCCCCCAATAGCACGCCGCCTGGCTCACTGACCCTGGTATACTCAGGCAGTCACCCATCCAAGCACAACCCAGGCCTGAACCTATACCGCCCCCGAAATCGTAAGAGATCGGGCGTGTTCAGGTTGGCATGGCTGTAAACTCGAAGCACTCGAAAAGGCTACACCTACAGCGGGAGCAGGCAGCGCACCGGGGAGACGACCTCCAGAGGAGGTCGATCCCTCAATCCAGGCAACAGGCACTTGACCTGAGCCTGGAGCACTGCGGAATAGACAGGCGCCAAAGGGGTCTGCTGAAACAGCACCCCGGCGGAAGGGGCGTATGCTGGTATTGTTGCGCACCATGTCACAGCCTCCACAAAAAAAACCCGACTCTCTAGAGGGGTCGAGGCAGAGAAGGCTGACACGGTTGGCAGACATCATGAAACGTGCAGGGGCACACTCAAGCGGCCTAACCCGAGAGTTGACTCCGCTACCAACACACCAGGGAACCAACCACCAAAACATGAGGCGGTTGTTCCTATAACCCCTCAAGAAAAACCTCCAAAACACAACTGCGGGTATACACTGGCTATACCGCAGTACAAGAGTTTCAGTTTTCAAACAGGGGTTATCCCAGGCCTACGGGTCGACGAAACAATTTCGGACCGGGCCCGGCGGACCGGAACGTACACAGGGATGCCAGAGGAGTTCCATAAGAATCACCTCAACAGCCCCCTCCCAGCCATGCTTAAGCAGGAGAAGAGAGGGGCGAAAAGAATGGAGAAGGACCAGGCCCCCTTAGCGCAGCGCAAGGTACAACAAGCAACAGTGAGGGGTAATATGTAGTAACACACCACGAACATCTCCATAACGTCAAACCCTGCAACACCCGGGCCGACCCGGCATTTTTCCCTCCGAAAAAAGCACAAGTCCCTCAGGGTACCAGAACAGCAGATCTGCGTCCCCGGCGGACAACGGGTTAACTGATCTGGACCGGCGCGACCAGAACCAGTCCCGTGCCCTAATCACGGCGACATCCCCAACACTAGGAGGGGGGTAGGTACGCGTGTCGATCCAAAACATTATAGAGGGCGCCACCCAGACGGTCCCTTTCGTACCTCGCTCGGTGGCCCACCACAAGGGCGTGAGACCCCTCTACCTATGTTTTGATCTATTCCGTTAACATCCCCCAGATATGAACGAGAATTCATCGAGACAACACTGGCGCTCGGAAGAGACAAACTCCATCCCAGTCGCCCCATAAAAACGCAGTTTTAATGATGAGCAACCAAGGCGCGCAAGCCCATGCGTGATTCCTATGAGAAGCACCCAGGGCCAGCACTATGTACATGTCGAGACCCAAAACACATCAATGGATAGTCTAATAAGACACCAGACATTGTTCCTCCAAGCCGCCTGGGAGAACGACAAGAAGCTGTTGTTTTTTTATTTCTTCTTTTCTACAGAAAAGAGAAACAAGACGGACATGGGTCCCATGTGACGCGGCTGAGGGAAAAAAATAATACCCCGTCAACCTACTCCACAAGGAGGGGACGGGAACTCCCAGAGAGACATCTCACGTGAGCAACAACTTGAAAAGTTAATGTAACATCGAGCCACGTGACCAAAAGGCTCAAGTTACACATATATCGAGCGTAGCAGAACACCAAGTCCCTACGCTCCGCCACAACAACTTGACAATAACAGAGAACCACACATGGGGCCTGTAAAGAACTCATGGAAGTCAGCGACCAATAGAAACGTGCCCAGTGACATATTCTATGACGGGGGGAATCCCATGACTCAACCGACCATGATAGGTGAGGAGTCAGGAAATTCCCTTCCCCCCCCGTGCCATGACCGAATGAAAAGAGGGTCAAACCCCCCCGACCAATCAGAAAAGAGGGAAGGAGGGGTTTATCCGGTTACCCCCTCGCGAACCCAACCCTTGTATACGATAATAATAAACAGCCACGATGATACCTTAAGTAGCCAGCATGCTAATGAACAGCGTATATCCAAACAGGATAAGCTAACCCAACGCACGCTAGCCACAGACGACAACGTCTGTGAACAGGGTTTATAACAAGGCCAAGGTTTATGTGTGAACACGACACCCGTGTTTTATGTTCCAAGAAACACAGAAGATTGATAGAGAGAGAGAGGTCTGAAAGACCGTGGCACAACTACAAACACACAAGCACTTATGTAGGCCAACACTACAGTGTTGTGGCTCAATACCACTGTCTCAAAGTAACAGAACACACAACTAACCTCTACCTTTATAGGAAGAACATAAGTCTTCAGGCCGAGGAAAGAAAAACCTTTCGACCGAGTGTTAGCTACAGGCCTTGCTAAGCACACATATATATATGTAGCGACCACCAAAGACTAAAAGTCTAGCTCTCCTATCAACCCCACACTAGGCGAAGGATCTACACATCGTATCCCCATCATATGTAGTGAATAAACCAGCCAGCAGTGGCGGTGGTAGTGGCTGTGGCAACGGTCGCGGGTCCCCGACGACGAGGCCTCCGTCGAACTCCACCGGCGACATCGGGCAGGGGGAAATGGGGCTGGTGCACCGCCCGCTCCTCCTCCATATCCCTGCAGGCTGCTGTCATGAGCTGTATCGCCGACCCGAAGAGCCCAGCATCGGAGCGGGGTGCCGTAAGCAGGGGAAGCCTCTTCCTGTCCGGTACTCTTGGCTGCTCCAGCCAAAGATGGCACTGGGATAGAGTGGCCAGGGCGCGTATCTTCCCGGCGGCTATGGCCTGCAGCTGGATCAGATGCAGGATGGCTCCGGCCGCCTGGGCGTGCTGAACATGATGTTGTTCGGTCAGCATCGTACCGCCCGTCATCATCCCGGACATAAACCGTGCTAGCTGCGCGATGTTGGATGTCGCACCTAGGGTTTGGGTTCCGGCGATGAACGACTGGTCACTCCAGTTGGCCAACTGCCTAGCCGATTTCCTGTGCGGAACCGGCTTTCCGCAACGGCTCCCACACCACCTCAGGACAAAGGAGAGACGCCATCGGTCTATCAAGCCGAGGCACCCCTTCCTTCATTCCCTCGACCAAACCCGCCACCCGCGTGACTTGCACGTAGGCGGGGGTGAGGCCAGTGATGTGGGAGACCACCTGTCCCTGACGTACATAGGCCTCCATTGAGGGGGAAAATGGGCAGACAACGCCCGTCTCCCTCACAGGACGACGTTGCCATAGATGACCTATCAAATCATCGGGGACAGGGGCAGGCAGTGGCTGCGGCAGCGGCACGCCGTTTGCGACGGCTGCTGCCGCCATGAGCTCCGGGAACAAGGCACGTAGTTCCCCATGCGCACCTTCCTCCACTGAGCCCGCGTCCCTCACACACGAGAGGCTACCGCTCATTGCAGAGCCACCATCCGATGTGGCTGATAGCAGGGCATCTCATCGCTGAGTCGGAGGTTCTAACCCAACACCAGAATACGAGGAACCCCAAGGAGACACATCACCCCCTACCACATCCTGAAAGGGAGAGTGATGTGTCCCCACCGGGGCGTCAAATAAGAGTGCATCTGCCTCCACCATGTAATCCTCCGTTTCCATTGGCCACGGAGAAGCAGACGCACCCTCATCCGGCTCCAGCAGCTCACCGAAACCAGGCCGTTCGCCCCTGCAAGCTACCCTCCTACAACGGGAGCGAGCAGAAGCAAAAAGTTTGCGTCTCAAATCCTCCGCCACGAGAGGAGCCGTCTGCCCATCGGCCGACGGCCCCCCGGCGGCGGAGGAACCAGAACAGGAACCAGGCCATCTCACAGGAGATGCCGCTGGTGCACCAGCTCCTCGGAGAGGCAAGCTACCCACCGGACGCCGATCGGGCACGAGTGACTTCCACGACCGTGGAGTCAATCCCACCCCAAGACGCACGATGGAGGAGGCAACGGAGAACCGCTGGTGAAGGGCGACGTTGCTAGCGCGACCCCCCGAAGAAAACATTATAACTTAGTTATTTTCTATTGAAAATTATGAGAGAAAGAAAAGAACAAGAAATAATGTTAACGCTGTCTCAACTTTCTTCAGACTAAACAACCTAGCTCAAGTGTTGGTATACAGGCACTTCCTTGTGGTGAAAGTGAAGAAGGAGATGAGGGTATGGCCACACCCCTGCTTATGTAGGTAGCGGATGGGGGTGTGGTCAGACAGATGATGGTATGTAAAGGTACATTGTGAGTTTTTATTCAGTGCAAGTACTGAAGTGGAGAGTATTGCCCTATGACGCTGAGCAGAGCTATACGATAATATAACATGTGGGGTGACAGTGGCTCAGGGGGTAGAGCGGTCATCTGGTAATCTGAAGGTTTCCGGTTTGTTTCCTAAACTGCTCCTGATGAGTATAGGTTGGCACCATGCATGGCATCCTCTCCTCCGTCGGTGTGTGAATGTGTGAGTGAATGTCAGGCATAAGTTGTAAAGCGCTTTGGATAATAAAGTGCTACTATATAAATGCAGTCCATTTACCAAAATAAAGGAAGATAAAATAAATAATAATATTAAACATGGAATAACATAAGTAAAAGACAAGAGTGTATATAACAGTATTGCACAAGTGGAATGAGCTATGGGAGAATGAAATGAGATCAAATGTAACACTAAATACATATGACAATGAGGATTTGTGTGTAAAAGTAAAAGAGACAGGCGTACACACAGTATTGCACATTGGGTATGTATAGTCCAGGTTCAATATCATATAGTTCAGGTTCAATATTGTATAGTCCAGGTTCAATATCATATAGTTCAGGTTCAATATTGTATATTCCAGGTTCAATATCATATACAGTAGTTCAGGTTCAATATCGTATATTCCAGGTTCAATATCATATAGTTCAGGTTCAATATCATATAGTCCAGGTTCAATATCATATAGTCCAGGTTCAATAGTGTATAGTCCAGGTTCAATATCGTATAGTCCCGGTTCAATATAGTATAGTCCCGGTTCAATATCGTATAGTCCCGGTTCAATAGTGTATAGTCCCGGTTCAATATCGTATAGTCCCGGTTCAATAGTGTATAGTCCCAGTTCAATATCGTAGCGACAGTGGCTGCTCCTCCCGGGCAGCGTGTCGATGTGTCCTTGAGCAAGACACTTAACCTGATGAGCAGGTTGGCACCTTGCATGGTTGCCTTCGTCGTCGGTGTGTGAATGTGTAGCACTTTTGTAAATTGTAAAGCGCTTTGGATAAAAGCGCTATATAAATGCAGCCATTTACCATTTACCATTTATATAGTCCAGGTTCAATAGTGTATAGTCCAGGTTCAATATCATAGTCCAGGTTCAATATCATAGTCCAGGTTCAATATCGTATCATCCAGGTTCAATATTGTATAGTCCAGGTTCAATAGCACCAGTCATAATTGATTTTGCATTGTTATGTAAGCAATGCAGACGGCAGGTAAGCAGATGTGCAAAGTGGAATATTTAGGTTATTTTTTTGGATCCACTTTTTCTCCTCTTTTTCAATTTTTCTCCCATCCCAATTTAGCCGTGCCAATTCTCCCCTCCCCTGTCTTGAACGTTGCTCGATTATGCCCCCCACTGGTCGGTTGTAGGGAGGATAGAAGCCTTGCATCACATGTCCCCTCCGATACATGTGGAGGCAGCCTGTCACATCTTTTCACCTGCCAGCGCGGACTCTCATTTGGCGAGGTGTAACGTGTGGGAGGCTCACACTACCCCTGCCATTTTCCTGTCTCTGCTGTGCAGGCGTCCCCAACCGACCTGTAGGAGTCGCTGTCCACAACGTCCAGATTACCACCCATCGACTTCCACCCGCTAACTCTGCCAATTGAGTTAGTATGACGGCCGGCCCAAGCCGGAGGCAACGGCGACAGCCGGAGTCGAACCCGGTGTCTCTTGCGTTGGTGACGAGCACAATGTCCGCTGCGCCACCCAGCCGCGGAATATTTAGGTTTATGAGTTGAGAAGCCTGGTGGCCTGGTGGTAAAAACTGTCCTTGAGTCAGGTGGTACGTGTTTCCCTTCCTATAACGCATCCTTGATAACTCTGAAGTCAAACAGTTACTCTTATCAGGGAGTATTTGAGCTTCATGACTTAATGAGTCATCAAATTATTTATATCCGTAGACAAGGATAAATGGGTGGTGTTGTGAAAAAATATATAATAATAAAAAAAATACTTGTCCAATACCCTATACGTATACAACAGTCTGTCCATATAGAACAAAAGCTACAGTCGGTCGGTCTGTTAATCATCATCTGAACATACAGTATCTTCCTATAATCATTGTTATGCAACAGCCAGAGGAACATTTTAAAGCATCTCAAACAGCCTTTAAAACTGAAAAATGTAGAGTGTGGACAAAGGTTTACAGGGGTGATGTGTTGACTTTATGTCAGCCCTCGTTTAATTTGGTTTTGTGGAAAAGGTAGACACGGGGCTCTTTCTTCTCATCATGAGATAAGAACAGGAACAGCAAGCATTCGGCCAACCTGAGTACAGGCCAACTGACGTTGCCTCATAACCTCATTTTAATTAGCCTTCCATTCAATCCGAATGTAAATTCTCAAAACTATACCTGAAACTTTGAAGATCCTGTTGGGATTTTTGTTATGCAGTTGTATTCTTGCTCCTGTCTTTGAAATCCTCATCTTATCTCACTTAACTGCTAAAAACAATGTGACCAACGTTAGAAAAACATTAATTTATTTCTTGGGCATTGTTTGGACGCCCTGGCCCAACAGCCAATAGATGGCTAATGGACATCAAAATGATTATGATGATATACATGATCATCAACTTCTATCAATGTATTTGTAATTTGAATGATAATAGGCCAGACCAATATCTCAATGGTCTTCAGTTACAAAAATGCAATACAGTGACTAATACAATGTTGTTGTTTTTTGGAATGATAGCAAAAGCACATCACATGCAAACCCAGTAGGCTACTACTACATCAGACATTTCTGAAATACAGAGTACAATAAAGTGGGCAAAGGGAGGCTCAGAGGTCAACATAATACCAAATACTGAATACAAATGAATGATAGTGGACAAGGGTCAGCTAGCGCTAGCCTATAGCTTAAAACTCTGGGATAGGTGTTTTGGCCAACAGCTAGACTAGCGGATCCATAATCCGCTTCCATTCATTTGTGCTAAACTAGGCTAGCTTGCTGTCGCATAGCTTTCTACTGAACGCACAGTGATTAAATTGGTGCATATTATAAAAAATATATTGGTAACTGTAATGAATTATAGTTAGTATAAAATGTAATCAAATCACAAGTACTTTGGAAAAATGTGTAGGATTACTAAACATGTAGGGTTAAAAAGACATTTCCTTTTTGAGATAAGAGACACAAACATCATTATAATTTCATAAATAAACAGTAGTAGATAAGAATAACATAATTTAAACTGCAATAAGTTTAGAATAAAATGAAATAGCTGTTTAGGTTTTGGAGACAAAGTAATCCTATAATTGTAAGTAATCAGTATATATATAACATAACATAAGGTTATCCTATAACCATAGTTATATGAGTATGGCCACACCCCCATCCGCTCCTCTACATAAGCGGGGATGTGGCCATACTAACAGCTCCTTCCCAAGTCTTTCACCACCGAAGGCGAAGACCACGGGGTCATCAGTGAGTCAGTGCAGAGCGCTCGCTATACTCATATAACTATGGTTATAGGATAACCGTATGTTATATATCGTATAGCTTGCGCTCTGCGCTCAAGTGGAACACAGGAGCTGAGAAGAGCGGAAGCTCGACAAATGTACCCGCTGAGGCCCCCCACAACCATCAGAACCGGGGAGGACCCGAGCCCCCGGACCCCCCTAGTGGAGGACGGGAGGGAATCGGATCCGACTGTGCGAAGAGGGTTTAGCAACTCAAACGCACAGGGTGAGCAGATCGTAGGACTTACCTTCCCACAGAAGAACCCACGACTACACAGGCGCACAACCCACATGCCACTAGGGAACGAACGGGAAGAAAAGAAAAAACGTTACAATCCCTAATATCACGGGGTCAAGGTCAAGAACCCAACCCTGTGGCAAGGCCGTAGCAGCGGAGCACGAAGGAGGACCCAGCCCCAATCCAGACAACAGGTCAAAAGGACTCGACCTGTGCCTGGAGCACTGCGGACTAGACAGGCGCCTAAGGGGTCTGCTGAAAACAGCACCCCGGCGTTCGGTATGCTGTGCACCATGTCGCAGCCTCCACGAAAAAAAAACGACCCTCTAGAGGGGCAGAGGCAGAGAAGGCTGACACGATTGGCAGACGTCATGAAGGGTGCGGGGGCACACTCGCAGGCAGACGGGGTCAAGCCCGGCCTAACCCGAGAGTCGACTCCACTACCAACACACCTGGAAACCAACCACCACCTAACAGGAGGCGGTTGTTCCTATAACCCCCCCAAGAAAAAACTCCAAAACACAACTGTGGGTATACACCGGCTATACAGCAGTACAAGTGTTTCAGTTCCCAAGAAGGGGTTAACCCAGGCCAACAGGTCGATGAGAACGAGTCCGGACCTGGGCCCGGCAGCCCGGGACATACACAGGGATGCCAGAGGGGTACAAGAACCACCTCGACAGCCCCCTCCCAGCCCCGCCAAGCAGGAGAAGAGAGGGGTGAAAAAAGAATGGAGAAGGACCAGGCTCCTTTAGCACAGCGCAAGGTACAACACAATATGGACCAAGCAATAGTGAAGGATAATACGCAGTGACATAACTACGAACACCTCCATAACATCAACCCCTGCAACGCCCGGGCCAACCCGGCATTTTCCCCCCGAAAAAGCACAAGTCCTTCAGGGTACCAGAACAGCAGATCTGCGCCCCGACGGACAACGGGTTAACTGACCTGGTCCGGCGCGACCAGAACCAGTCCCGTGTCCTAATCACGCCACCATCCCCAGTCCTAAGAGGGGGGTAGGTACGCGTGTCGATCTAAAACATCACAGAGGGCGCCACCAAGACAGTCAGAACATAAAAGCACAGCGCCCGGTGGCCCACCCCAAAAGCGTGAGACCCCTCCGTCCAAATGCTTTGATCTATTCCGTTATCTCCCCCCAGAGATGAACAATAATTCATCGAGACTAACCTAGTACACTGGCGCTCGGAAGAGACAAACTCCATCCTAGTTGCCCCATAAAAACGCTGTTTCAAAGATGAGCAACCAAGGCGCGCAAGCCCATGCGTGGTTCCACACAGAAGCACCCAGGGCCAGCACTATGTACACGTCGAGACCCAAAACATATCAATGGTAATTCTAACAAGAACCCAGATAACCTTCCCTCCAAGCCGCCTGGGAGAGCGGCAGGAAGCTGGCCAAGACACAGATATGGGTCCCACCGTCCCATATGACGCGTCCGAGGGAAAACACCCCTGTCAACCCTGCTCTGTATAAAAGAGAGGAGACAGGGAACCCCCAGAGAGACTTCCCACGTGAGTAATAATTGAAAAGATATATGTAACATTGAGCTACGTGACCAAAGCTCAAGACATATTATGCAACAGAGCGCAGAGCGGAAAACTTATTTTTAAGTTCTCACGCACCGCATAACTCATCTTGACAATAACAGAGGTCCACAACATGGAGCCTGAAAAGAACTCACGGAAGTCTCACAACCAATAGAAACGCGCCCAGTGACGTACTCTATGGCGGGGGGAATTCCGTGACCCACCTGCCCAAATATGGCGTGGGACCAGGGAACTCCCTACCCCCCCCCCCCTCTCCCTACCGTGTGACGCGCTGACCCAACAGCGTGACAGGAAGCCCGAAGGACAGAAGGTCCAACCCCCTGACCAATCAGAAAAAAGGGGAGGGAGGGTTTATCAGTTCACCCCCTCATGACCCCTCACTCCTGATACGATGCAATGACAAAGCAGAGCCATGACACCAGTCATAGCGTGCTACATGAAGCGCATTTATACCTGTTTAAGGTAACAGCTTCACATTCTGCACGCCAGCCACAGACGATAACCTCACCTGTGCAAAAAATAATGGTTTTATATATGGCTTCAGGCTCATGTGCGAACCTGCCCCCTGCATTTTTACACCTTTACCCTAAAGGAAGAAAAAACACAGACCAAGAGAGGGGTACAAGAGCTTACACAAGAGCTTACACATGTAACTTCTGTCGGCCAACACCTAACCCAGTTGTGGATCTTAAACGTGAATACGATACACACAACCCTCCATCACAACAAAAAAGGGCAAAAGTATACTCTCACTACTGTAAGAGGAACGCCGTTTTTCATGATGAGAGAAGACATAAGTCCTCGATTAAATGTACTGGTCACAGGCCTTGCTAAGTCCACATGACAGCGACCAAACAATTTTCAGAAAAAATTGCCTCTCTCTAAGCAAGAGCACAACCCCAGCAGAAGCTGAGGGATTTACACCGTATCCCCAAAAACATAGTGAATCAACACACATTTTGTAAACAAAATCATATTTGAGGGGAGGGGGGGGGGGCCCAGGGGAAAACCGGGGAAACCCACCCCTCACCACCTTACCCCTGATACGACGCCAAATGTGTAGAGTAAGCTTTACATCATGCACGCCAGCACAGCCGAAGACCTTGTTTGAACAAGTGTAACGGAGGTCCGTGAGTATATCCACAGTCACGATGGACTTCATGTGTTGTGAAGTGACTGTGGCACGTAGCGGTACTGCAAGTAAACTCACTCCCCTTAAAAGGCATCCAGACCCATTACTTAGAAGTGAATTCACCTCTTGGTATAGTGGTCTGCGATGTCGCCCGCGGTGCGGGAGACCGGGGTTCGACTCCCACTCAGGGCATGTCAAAATGAGACCGGTTACAGTGGTGCCGTGATTCCCGGATGCCTTGAGTGGTGTGAGTTTAGGGGGGTGAGTGTAACAGAGGTCCGTGAGTATATCCACAGTCACGATGGACTTCATGTGTTGTGAAGTGACTGTGGCACATAGCGGTACTGCAAGTAAACTCACTCCCCTTAAAAGGCATCCAGACCCATTACTTAGAAGTGAATTCACCTCTTGGTATAGTGGTCTGCAATGTCGCCCGTGGTGCGGGAGACCGGGGTTCGACTCCCACTCAGGGCATGTCAAAATGAGACCGGTTTCACAGGCACAGCCCTGCTTATGTGTGAAAAAACTTGCCACTTGTTATTGTCATCATTACCCTCAAGTAAGAATAACAAGCTGAGAGAGGGACTCATCCCTCGATCACATGCCACTATGCACAGTATTGTAGGGTAACCCAGCCAGTTGTGGGCTCAGCCACATTGTCTAAACGTTACATGAACACACACAACTTCTCATCATACAACAAAAACCCAGTTCATTTTACTCACGTAAAAAACAACGCTGTTCCTAGGTAGAGAGAAAGGCACAAGCCTTGGTCAACGCTACCCAAGCTATACAAAGCGACCAAGACAATTCACACACAGCACATGTCGTATCTCCAAATGTAGTGAAGTAACATATGTTTTGTAGACAAAGACATCGTTATTAACAAAACATTCAGGAGGGGAAGGAAGGAAGAGTGGGGTAATGTCCAATGGACATCTTACCTGCACCAAGGAACGCAGGGCGAAAGGCCGCAACACAGGTCTCCACGTTGACGAAAGGCCTCTCGCTGGCGGGGCAAAAAGAAGCAATGGCCGGAGCCTCGCTCCGGCGAGACGCCCCCCTCCTGCAGCCGATCATGGTGCAGGCCCGACTACATCTTCTGTCAAAGATGATGTCGTAGTCAGAGTGCCAGGGCCTGCTATTCTCACGGCTATGCCAATGGTCGTAGCACAAGCTAACAGCTAACTCTAGGCTAACTGATAGCATCAAGCTAACGTTCCCAGCCGAGCGAAGCCGGTAGCTAACGTCGTAGCTAACAGCTAACTGGCTAACAGTTAGCTCAACCCGGCTATCGCTAGCCACTAGCTCACGCAGAAGCAAGCTAAGCGGCTACCACTGAAAACTGCACAACATGAGCAAAGCAATACAGGCCAACACTTCAGACAGCCGCTGTCTTTTCCTCTTCTCATCCGAAGAAAAAAAGGGAAAAAAGGCAACACACGTCCCGCTTCAGAACGGTGTTTACCAGACACAGCGGTGCCGGCAACAAGTCTCTCGCGGACTATAGCCGACTTGAGCATGGAGATATTCTGATAACGAAACACCAAGCTCACCTCCCTCGCACCGGGTGCTTTTCATCTTGAAAATCGGGGCCAGCACGGCGACAGTGGGTATCTGTTTGTCCAGAGACCCGGGGAATTGAACCGCAGATTCGGAATCACGGTCCCAGGAAAACAAAGCTCTTACTCGAGGAGGAGCTAATGTTAACGTGGGCATCAAACCAGAACCCCCTCCACGCCGCTAGGTGGCAGCGAAAAAAAGGATACCAGCCTGGAGCCGGCCTTCGTAAGCTGTGTAGCCGTTCCCCCCACAACCGACACACCTGGCGCCCGCGTCGCAAAAACATCACCCGCCCAGAGAGGCCGTCAGCCCTCACACGGCCGAGCGCCTCCCAAGCAAAGTGTCCAACTGCAGAGCCGGAGGTAATGCCGGCGGGGATTGCTCAGCGACGCGAGCCCCTAATACGAAGCGCCGGTGGAAGTCAGAATGATCATCATCTTCTAGACACTCCGGTGGTGAAGACATTATCGCAGTATTTCCTCGGAAATAGTGAGAGAGAAAACAAAGATATAATGTCAACGCAGCTCCTTCTCTTCAATGTAGCTCCTTTCCAACTATTTCGGCACTAAACTCAAGTGGTGTATACAGACACTTGTCGGTGGTAAAAATAAGGAAGGAGCTGTTAGTATGGCCACATCCCCGCTTATGTAGAGGAGCGGATGGGGGTGTGGCCAGGCGGATGGGTGTGTACATGTGAAGAAATGTATTCAGTATTAGACTGGATATGGGATATGTTCCACTTGAGCGCAGAGCGTAAGCTATACGATATATAACTGAGATTGTGTATCTCAGTGGTTTACGTTACTGATCGCAAATAGATAATCAGTGATAATCAGTGACTCATCCCCCCCCGACACTCAACTAACCGCCTCGGACAGTCCTTCATACCAGCGGCCATCAGGCTCCACAACAGTGGGCAGCGACTAGCAGCCTCCAGGCCCCACAACAGGGGGCAGCGACAGCGACTGCTACCAGACATTGACCTGGGACTTATAGGAACCCAAGGGGGACAAAGTAGACTACCCTGGTACTTTGATTAATGTATACTCAGTAGATAGTAAATTATAACACTACCTCATGCATACTGCACCTTATGTGACACTGTGAATAATGTGAATATTCCTCAGCTAGTCAGATAGTAAATTATATTGACCATATTGATCAAATTGTTTACACTGCCTGTGTTGTCTCTTACTACCTGTATACTGTGTTGTTTTACTACCTGTACCCCTCCCCCCTCCCCCCCATGCTGCTATGATGCCTGAATTTCCCCAAGGGGATCAATAAAGGAATATCTTATCTTATCTTATCTTATCTTATCTATAATATAACTAGTGATCTATTTTAAAATGTCTCAACTCTGTCTACTGCCACCACTTAGTTACAACTACACCCTAATAAACTAAGTAAAAACTACACCCTAATAAACTAAGTTACAACTTCACCCTAATAAAATAAGTTACAACTACACCCTAATAAACTAAGTTACAACTACATATAATAAACTAAGTTATAACTACACCCTAATCAACTAAGTTAAAACTACACCCTAATAAACTAAGTTATAACTACACCCTAATAAAGTTATATTATCATACTCGTCATCGCGTCTCGCTCTTTGCCATTATGAGATAACTCTTATCTCCTAGCACCTACTGTGCTCATGAACAAACAATTTGCACTCATGCACGTGACCAGGCCACGCCCCCGCGTCCTGCTATAAGACGCCGGACATGGTCACACTCTACCTTCCTCTTTTTTTGTTTCCAACATGGACGTTGCAGTGCACTCCGTGAACTAGTTGTTATGAAACGCAGGGAGAAATTACACAATGTTGGGTTTTCGCCGGAGGTTCACCAGCCCCTGGAATCTTCTCGGCACATCCTAAACAGCGCATCGGGCCTGTCCTGGGGTTTCCTCATCTCGTGACAGAGGATCGAGGGACGTCGAGCTACGTCGCGCACAGATAGGCCTGCGTTGTCAGGCATTGATACTAGAATGAGTAATACTGCTCGTTGTCCCGTGAGACAGCCGTGTGATGTATTGGCGCGAGGAGCAGGATATTTGGGAAAACATGGTCGTCATGACTCTGTTTTGGGTGTTTTCCCAACTATCCTAGTGTGCGCGGCTAATGCTAATGCTACAATGCTGGGTCTCCATTCTTTGTTCCCCACCAAGGGCTGTCTTTACTAAAAGGTCTTCCCTCCTCTTAACCATTCATGCTGACGGTCAATCGGTGTCTAATGTTGGGGGTTTTGACGGGGGCTTGTTTACCATTGTGGATGGGCTGAGGCTCAGGGCTGGTGTGCTTTTTGTGAATCTATGAATTGTGTGCGGGACTGGTGTTTTTCTCTGGTCTGCATCCCCTTAACAGTTGTGTGTATGGGCTAGCCCATTCTGCAGTGTGTTAGTGGAGTTTTTGTTCATTTATTCATTTACCCCTTCATGGGTGCACACCACAGTGGAGGTAGCTGCATACCTACTAGTGAGGCAGTGCTTCACTAGTAGTAGTCTTTTGTCTGCAGCCACCACTGGTGCTCCGTGCTTGTGAAGCAGGTGGCATCAGTCCTTTGCCTCTGACATGGTGGAACGGTGTCCCGCCCGGCAGACGCCATGAGGCGAGTCGGCCCGGCAGGTGACTGGTGGGCTGCTAAAGCCTATACCGCCGCGGTATAGAATTAGCAGCGTCTGGCAACATTGTTTGAATTGCTGTTTTTTCTGTCAAAAATGGTGTCGGTGGTGGGGCCTTAGGGCCAGCCGACGTCAGAACATCGCGCAAGGTTTTGAGGTTATTAGCTTTTGACCTAGCCGCAAGCTATAACCGCAGGGAGGGCTAGGATGCTGTCAACGCTTGTTCACAGGCATCTTTGGTTGGATCAGTCTCCCCTTGAGGAGGAGAAGGTTTTTTCCCTCCTCAGGGCTCCCCTCTCCGCAGAGGAACTTTGGTCTTTCCGCAGGAGCGCGGGCGGTATTTGACCTAGGCCCCACACGCCTCACACCGCGCAGCCAGAGGTGAGGGCGCGGCCTCGCCAGCGGCTGTGGCGAGGCCCCCAACCAGCGGCCATGTTTCCCCCGCCTGAGGTACCCTGGACACAAAGACAACAGGTGATCACAAGGCTGACAGCCTTGGCGGCCGAGGGATCGGCTACATTAGATGAGCACGCCCTAAAAAAACGTTGCCATCTAGCTGTGTCTAGCTCGCTCTCCGGCCTTCATCTGTCGTGTCCTGTCCGTGCATTGGGGGTTTACCTCAGTCGGACGCAGGATCTCAGGGCTGCCGATCAACTGTTTGTTTGTTACGGTGGCCCTCGCGCAGGTAAGGCACTGTCCAAGCAGCGCCTGTCACATTGGTTGTGCGAGGGCATTGCCCTTTGCTACACGTTCACTGTACAGGTCCCCCCTGGGGGTGTCAGGGCACACTCCACTCGTGGAGTGGCGGCCTCTGCCGCCTTGTTAGGGGGGGCCTCGGTGGAGGACATCTGTGCTGCGGCCTTCTGGTCCTCCCCGGGTCCCCTCATTAAGTTTTACCTCATGGACATGACTGGAGGTTCTGTCTCCCAGGCGGTTCTGAGGTCTGGGACCTCCCCTGCGTCCCGCCAGTTGGTGGGCTAGCAGGGGTGTGTGGGTGTGTGCCACAGGGTGCTGTGTCACACGTGGTCCCGCCTGTACTGTGCGTTTTCAGGGGTCTTTGGTTCCTCATTTTTCCGCACTTTAGTGGAGTTGACTGGCTCCCCCCCTTCGTTAGGACGGGCAGGTGGACGGGACTCCCCTCCTCTTGTCGGGTCACGCGTCTGCTCTGTCCCATATCTCATAATGGCAAAGAGCGAGACGCGATGACCAGTATGATAATATAACAAAAGGTTATCCTATAACCTAGTTATATGAATACTGGCAGAGCGTCTCGTTCTTAGCGCCCTGAGGTCCCTTGGTTGGGTTTTCAGTGTTGGAAACTTTTTTCCAAGGAAGGTAGAGTGTGACCATGTCCGGCGTCTTATAGCAGGACGCGGGGGCGTGGCCTGGTCACGTGTATGAGTGCAAATTGTTTGTTCATGAGCACAGTAGGTGCTAGGAGATAAGAGTTATCTCATAATGGCAAAGAGCGAGACGCTCTGACAGTATTCATATAACTAGGTTATAGGATAACCTTTCGTTATAACTACACCCTAATAAACTAAGTTAAAACTACACCCCAATAAACGAAGTAAAAACTACACCCTAATAAACTAAGTAACAACTACACCCGAAGTCACCTAGAACTACACCCTAAGTCACCTAACTTAGAACAAAATCCTCTATAAAACTAAGTTACAACTACACCCTCTATAAAACCAAGTTACAACTACACCCTAAGTCAACTAAATTACAACTACACCCTAAGTTACCTAAATTACAACTACACCCTATACACTTATAATATAATTGAAAGTAATCAGTATACATAACTAAAATGGAATGGTTTTCGGGTGCCATTGAGTTTAATGAGACATCCTTATCCAGCGACTTTGGGTAACACATTATAATTGTTATGGTCCTAAAGAGGGTTTTTTTAAGTATGTCAAGGTCAGGACAAGTGGTGGGTCTCAGCAAGGGGCCCGATGGAATCCAAGCTGAGTCGAAATAATTAAATAAAAAGTGCTTAAAACCCCAATAAATTGTTTTGTTCAACCATAATGTGGAAGATTTTCGGACTATAAGCCGCGGCTTTTCCCCCCATTTTTCGACCCTGCAGCTTATATAACGGTGCGGCTAATCTATGGATTTTTACAGCTAACTGGGCGCGCTCCCTCAGCTCTGTGACCGTCAGATCAGACTCCTAAATCTGCTGCAGCAGTGCACGCCTTGCCCCTCCTCCTCCCCCTCACGTCAACAAACCATTACGGCAGTGTTTCTCAAAGTGTGGGGCGCGCCCCCCAGGGGGGGCGCAGAGGCATGACAGGGGGGGCATTGAGATTTAAAAAAATAAACAAAAAAAAATAAAAATAATTTTATTACAGAAAATTATCACTAAAGGCTTATTTCCTATGTTCGCTTTGTAAATTCCCAGTCACTGAGTGAAGATCTGCTGTTTTGCAAATATGTCAAAAACAGAGCGACAGCTGATGAGCTGTTCAAAGTTATTGACAGTTACCTGACAGAACATGGACTGAAATGGGAGAACTGTGTGGGCTTTTGCTCTTTGCTCATGGCAGGGAAAAGGAGGGGGCTACAGGCGCTCATCAAGGGGGTTTCGCCAAACGCGCAATGGACGCACTGTAAATTCACAGAGAGGCGCCAGCGTCAAGATTGAGGAGAAAACAAAAAGCAACCTGTAGGGGTTGGATTATAAACTACTCAACAGCTAAGAAAAAGGAAAAAATGGCAAGGAAACATGGTCTGATTACTGAACTTCAGTACTTGGAATCTAGTCATATGTTGGACCCTGACAATTTAGAACTGAAAAACGCAGTGTTGGTTATAAAAACAGAATTACAAGCAATTATACATGAGGAAAATGCATTTGCCCTTTCAGTTGCGTCGAAAATATTATGAATCTGGCGATAAGGCTGGTAAAATACTTGCTCTCAGACTGAAGCAGCAAGAAAATCGTCAATCAATCTCTAGCATATATGATGAAGATGGCTCTTTGATTTGTGATCAACTTCAAATCAATCAAGCATTCACTACATTTTATAGCACACTGTATAAATCAGAATGT
Organism: Notolepis coatsorum; assembly: GCF_963971535.1. Lineage (NCBI taxonomy): Eukaryota > Metazoa > Chordata > Actinopteri > Aulopiformes > Paralepididae > Notolepis > Notolepis coatsorum. The sequence goes on along the minus strand of NC_140172.1, from coordinate 43,200,446 downwards.
TGTACGAGTGAAGAGGAAATGGAAAACATTTTCAGAGATATAAATCTCCCAACCCTCTCTGAAGAAGAAAGGGAATCATTGGATGCACCTATCCTGGAAAATGAAATTAAATCGGCTACCAAATCCCTCTCAACCGGTAAAACGCCGGGTGATGATGGCTATACAAGTGAATTTCTTAAGTGTTTCCAAGTCACTCTTGCACCACTTCTAATATTGCTGTTTAATGATATAGTGACCAATCAATCCATGCCGCTAACCATGCGGCAAGCTACTATTTCATTGATTCCAAAACCTGGCAAGGATCACTTGCAAATGTGTAATTTCAGACCTTTGAGTATTTTAAATAATGATTATAAGTTGTTTGCGAAGGTCCTTGCAGGGCGATTGGAAAAGGTTATAGCCTCATTGATTCATATTGATCAGGCTGGCTTTGTACAGGGTCGTCTAGCTTCAAATAACATGAGGAGGCTAATGCATGTTATGTCGAGGGCAGGGGCCTCCCAGCATCCAGCGATGGCAATATCACTGGATGCTGAGAAAGCCTTTGATTGAGTGGAGTGGAAATATCTGTTTTATGTACTTCCTAAATGCGGTTTTGGACCGGTTCTCATGAACTGGATAAAGGCACTTTACCATGAACCGGTTACGTCAGTCAGAACAAATGGTATAAGGTCTGATCCATTCCATCTCTATCGATCTACCCGCCAAGGATGTCCAGTCTCACCGCAAATTTTTATTCTTTCCCTCGAACCACTTGCCTGTGCTATACGTGCTCATAAGGAAATCAGTGGTATTCGTATTGGTAGTTGTGAGTATAAGGCCAGCCTGTTTGCTGATGACATATTATTAACACTAACAAATCCTAGCCATTCCATCTCTCAAGTACTAAAGCTTATAGATACATTTGGTAAATTTTCAGGCTATAAAGTGAATTATAGTAAAAGTGAAGCTATTCTACTTAACAACCTAACTTTTCAATCACATATGGGTTCTGCTCCTTTCAATTGGAAGCCAAAAGGAATTAAATACCTGGGAATTAAAATCCGATCTCCCATTGAAAAAATGGTTGAGGTAAATGCATCGGACCTTTTAAAGAATATAAAGGAGGACATCAAAAGATGGACAGTCTTGCCTTTATCCCTATGGGGCAGATCTGATATTATAAAAATGAATTTGTTACCAAGGCTAGCTTTTTTTATGTCATCTATACCGCTAAAGTTCCCTCCTAGTTGGTTCAAAGAAATAAACAAATTATTCTCTGGCTTCCTATGGAACAACAGAAAACCTAGAATCAGCCATAAAAAACTTATAAAACCAAGAAGTAGTGGAGGAATAGGACTACCAGATATCCACCAGTATTACATAGCATATAACTCAAGATACCCCTTGCAGTGGGCTTACAATAGTGTGAGACAGATTGGCAGCTGGGAATGGCTTGAAGAACAAATTATAGAAGAACATTACAAAGATCTATCTCTTTCAATGTTGTGGTATAACCCAAAAATCACTCCCAGACTGGACAATCCTCTTTTAGAATTTTCATGTGAAATAGTGAAAATCTTACATAAACGCCTGACCTTTAGTGGATATTCCTTACCATCATGTCCATTATGGAAAAACCTGTTGCTCTCTGCAGGAGGTAAAACCCTTAAAAATAATGTATGGCAACAACATAATATAACACAGGTGGGGCAAGTGATCGAAAGGGGAAATATGATACCTTTTAATGAACTTAAAACACAGTTTGGGCAGAAAGACACAGAATTTTTATCTTATTTACAAATACAATCAGTTATTAAATCATTGTTGTCTAAAGGCATAGCTATAGGAACAAACAGAGTCTTGGAAGAGACATTAAGGGGAATTACAGGCAGGAAAGGCATTGTATCTGCAATGTATAAACTATCATGTTCAACCACCCCTGATACCAATACCCAAACTAAAGTCCAATGGGAGCGAGACGGTATACCCATATCTGAAACACAATGGGAAGCAGCACTTAGGAATAGTACTAAAATATCTAAATGTGTTAGATATAAAATTATACAATTAAAGATACTACACAGGGCCTATATAACACCCTGTACACTGAATAAAATGAATCACACCCTACCCAAATTGTGCTGGCATGGGTGTGGAGTAGAGGGTACGCTCATGCACTTGCCGTGGCACTGCCCGCTTGTTAGGACATTTTGGTTGGACATTGCTGAGGACCTGTCAGTTACTCTCCAAATTGACATTAATCCTTGCCCTATAACGTGTATATTGGGTGTAAAAATGTACACTGCTCAAGCAAAGATTGTAAATAATATTGTAGCACTGGCTTTTCTAGCATGCAAACGGATTATTTTAATGAACTGGAAAGAATGCAAACCTAACTGCTTCAGTTTGGAAAACTGGCACAAGGACTTCATGGACTTGTTGTTATCAATGGAACAGGCTGCTCTCTCTCTTCAAGAGAGTGATAGGCCCGATGGCCTTCAAGGTCCCCTGGGCCCCGTTCCCCGTACCTGGCTAACTGAGTTAGCCGGATAATTTTCAGCATAGCTTGACATAAGCCAGACCTTTCTGTTCCCCGAAGTCGGATTTTCTAAATCACCATGGTAACAGATCAGAATGTTTGAACCTGGTCCGGAGCAGGGTTAAGTTCAGTTAGCTGGATGAACTATGGCCACGCCCTCGCAAAGAAGTGCCAGCTCGCTTCCTGAAATATTTCTCACAGTCTAGATCCCATTATACCATTCTGAATTATGTTTTTGTGCTTCGTTTTCCTAGAGGGGGCTTTTGAAATGTATAATAATAGAACTAAATGCTGATAATAAATCATATTCAGCCTATAGATTTACTTTGTCCTAAATAAAATAATGCACGTCATATACGGCGCTCGGAGTCGCGATACACGCTGCATGTGGTTATTTTAATAACGGCACATTGCAAATGTGAATCCCGCGGGGATATTTTTAATGAATGAAACCTATCGGCCGTTTGGCTCTGATTAGTTTCATATATTCTCCGCTGTAGATTTGCTTAACGGAGCGCCCGGATTGTGTTTCATTCAAGCATAAAATTGAAGTGTCTATGCGTGGATTGTGGTCTTTGTGGATTATGAATTACGAGGAATCTGAGGATTGTTGAATTGTATCATCACTCACACGTTATTGTGATATTGTAACTGGGATTAAAATGTCTGATGAGATGCGCTGTTTGACGGATTTGAGCAATTGAATGAGCCGTTGACGTCACATTAATGCATTTGAGAATAAAGAGATAAAACTTCATTCAAAAGAAAAATATTCGAAACATGGGTCTCTTGTCCATTGATGGATACACAATGAATATATCCCGTCTGGCACAGTGGTGCAACGGCTAGTGCTCACTCCTGTCAAGCGGACGACCCGAGTCCGAAACCCCGCGTTTCCAATATAATTTTTTTGGAATATAATATTAATGACTATGCAAAAGTAGCCTAGTTTTAAGTTAAAATATTATAAATCTACATGCATTGAGGATGTTATTCTTTATATAGCTCTCAACGTGCACCAAATTGAAGTATTTACATTGCAAAAAGAAAAAAGAAACTAGAAGAAGGGGGATTCGAACGCGGGTCGTCCGCGTGAGAGGCATAATGACCATCCATCACACCACGGTGCCAGACAAATAAAACATCCACCATACATCCATCAATGGATAAGAGAGCCGTATCGTTATTCTGAAAGAGTTGAACTAATTATTTTCGCTAGCAAGATCTCATTTGATTATCCATTCCATAAATCTACTGCCAGCAGGCACGTTTAAAGAAATATAATCTGATTGATTGGGGTAATGAGGGATTTAAAATTAGCCTATAGATTATGCATTTAACTTGTCGGCGAGGCTATTGAGCCGTACTGCATTGTACCCATTCTGCAATCTGTTAATAAAGTTTTAAATCAATCAATCAATGCCGTTAGAAAATCAAGATTTCTGCGATCGACACCTGCTGTCTTTTCAGCTGAGGCGGGCGCGCGCAATTATCCTGAGTCTCAAGTCTGGTTCGAATGAACGAGACTGAATCAGCGTTCGAGGAACAGGAAAATCCTGGATTCAAACATCGGGTTAATTGAATCTGGATAATGGGACTCTTGATCGACTTAGTTGAACCAGGTACGGGGAATAGGGTGAACTTTATTAGATCACTATCTGGAATATGTTTGTGTACTGAACCTTTGTAACACTCTGCAACCCCCCCCCCCCCACCCCCTTGTTATTATTATTATTATTATTATTATTATTATTATTATTATTATTATTATTATTATTATTATTATTATTATTATTATTATTATTATTATTATTATTATTATTATTATTATTTTTTTTGTCTTAGTTTGTCTTGTCATGTATGTATTGTCCTGCTTGTGAAAAATAAAAAACGTTAAATATAAAAAAAAATACAGCTTAGCCCTGAGCTGAATGAGGTTTTGACAGAAGTTACAAATGTGGTAAATTTCATCAAAACCCGACCCCTGAAAGCGCGCCTGTTCTCTGCGCTGTGTGAGGAGATGGGAGCTGACCATTCTGCAGTGCTGTTTCACAGCGAGGCAAGGTGGCTCTCGCAAGGGAAGGTGTTGTCAATTTGAAAGGTCACGATATTGGTGTTATTTCAATTAATTTAAACATGGCCCATTTCATGACTATTTTGTTGGGGCGAGGGGGGGGGGCCCAAAATATTTTGGTCCGCCAAAGGGGGGCCTGACAGAAAAAGTTTGAGAAGCACTGCATTACGGCAAGAGTCTAGTGTATGAGCAGCTCAGGGCTCCTCTTTCAACATGCTGCCTACCTACTGTACCCGGCGCTGCTAACTGGCTAACGTTGTGAGAGCTAATGTTGCTACCTACTAGGCTTGGGCAATATGACTTTTTTCATACCGTTATACCTTGATTACCTAATACCCCGGTATACGGTATATGACGGTATGACTTTCATTATCAGCGGAGGGGGGGGGGGGGGGGGGTGGCAACCCGTGTTACCAAGTAAACAAATCACGGAGATGGCCAGTTCGCCCCGCAGCCTCCTAGTGCTAACGTTAAGCTCTCAGAATGGTAGCAGTCCTCCCGCAGCATCGAGTGCTAACGTTAAGCTCTCAGAATGGTAGCAGTTAGCCCGCAGCATTGAGTGCTAACGTTAAGCTCTCAGAATGGTAGCAGTCCTCCCGCAGCATCGAGTGCTAACGTTAAGCTCTCAGAATGGTAGCAGTTAGCCCGCAGCATCGAGTGCTAACGTTAAGCTCTCAGAATGGTAGCAGTCCTCCCGCAGCATCGAGTGCTAACGTTAAGCTCTCAGAATGGTAGCAGTTAGCCTGCAGCATCGAGTGCTAACGTTAAGCTCTCAGAATGGTAGCAGTTAGCCCGCAGCATCGAGTGCTAACGTTAAGCTCTCAGAATGGTAGCAGTTAGCCCGCAGCATCGAGTGCTAACGTTAAGCTCTCAGAATGATAGCAGTTAGCCCGCAGCATCGAGTGCTAACGTTAAGCTCTCAGAATGGTAGCAGTCCTCCCGCAGCATCTAGTGCTAACGTTAAGCTCTCAGAATGGTAGAAGTTAGCCTGCAGCATCGAGTGCTAACGTTAAGCTCTCAGAATGGTAGCAGTCCTCCTGCAGCATCGAGTGCTAACGTTAAGCTCTCAGAATGGTAGCAGTTAGCCCGCAGCATCGAGTGCTAACGTTAAGCTCTCAGAATGGTAGCAGTTAGCCCGCAGCATCGAGTGCTAACGTTAAGCTCTCAGAATGGTAGCAGTCCTCCCGCAGCATCGAGTGCTAACGTTAAGCTCTCAGAATGGTAGCAGTTAGCCTGCAGCATCGAGTGCTAACGTTAAGCTCTCAGAATGGTAGCAGTTAGCCCGCAGCATCGAGTGCTAACGTTAAGCTCTCAGAATGGTAGCAGTTAGCCCGCAGCATCCTACACACAACAACAACACACACTATCGTCACAACGCTTTACGGTATTTTCACAGCACTGTCGCAACATTACCGTAAAGCGTGAACACCGTTGTGATCATACACAACACTACCGTTAGCTCTCAGAATACCAGTTAGCCCGCAGCACCAGCAACGGTAAGCGTGTCTCATTTAATTTCACTCACTGAAGCGGGGTTCCCCTCCTCCTCCTCCTCCTCCTCCTGTGTGTAGAGACAACCAGCTCTGCATGGCTCGCCCCACTAGTGAGGACTAGTCTCGCCCTCTGCTGGCGCGTGTGTGCACTACAACAAAACTCCGTTTAGACGGTATTGATTTTCAATACCGTCGGTATTTCGAAATACCCCGGTATACCGTAATACCGTCATACCGCCCAAGCCTACTACCTACTGTACCCGGAGCTGCAAACTGGGAGCTGCTAACTGGCTAACGTTATGAGAGCTAACGTTGCTACCTACTGTACCCGGAGCTGCAAACTGGCTATCGTTCCTGTTTAAACAAAAATGTTAATAAATGGGAGCTTCCTCAAACAGCCATCTCTTTCCCGACAATCCCCTCTGTGCACGACACCTGCGGCTTATAGTCCAGTGCGGCTTATATATGTAGCCTACACATCATTCAATTTAGCTGCTGCGGCTTATAGTGCGAAAAGTACGGTAAGCTTTTTGGAAAAAAAAATTTAACCCATTGTAAATATGAATATAGATCTGTTCTACCATGGTGTTTGCAAACATTAACAACATAAACAAACCTTGAAAACCACAAAATGAAATGAATACAATAAAATATTTACCTATTTACCTATTTAGTGTTAGTCTTTGTATGAAGAGTTCAGTCAGTCAACTATGAAGACATATCTCTATTGAACCTGGTCAGATAGGGCTACGTGAATAATGATTTGTGTACAATCTTGACAGATAATGACACATTTTCCCTGACAGTTTAACAGTCATATGTTAAAATTAAAGGTGCACTATATAGTAGGGATGCACCGAATGGGAAATTCTTGGCCGAAACCGATACCGAAAATAGAAAACAGTTGGCCGAAAACCGAAAGCCGAAAGGCCGAAAATGATTCATAGAATAGAATTTTTTTTACCAATGTTGTGGAACATTATGATTATGGAAAAATATATGATTATGGCCAAACTTAACTTAAATAATAAATAATCACTATTATGGGTCCATAAAACATTTATTCAGCACTTCTGAATGCATACAGTACATTAATTCCATCTTTTCTCTGGCTGCGCAGCGGACATCTGTGCTCTACTGAGCACACCTTTCTAGTCCACAGCTGAATGTGCTCGCTTGACTCGGCACAGTAGACGCGCGACAGACAGACAGCGTCAATGTGAGAAACACAATCCCCCCCCCCCCCCCCTCTTGCTCTGAATAATATGCATATTAGATCACTCAGTGATTAACCGCGACGGGCATATAGTAAATAAGGATATAAAAGCATGTTAAAGACGCATTTATTGGAGGCGTTGCGCGCAGAGTTTACATAGAAACAGCGCGACTCCCGACAGCGCGACATCATCACAACAACACACGTTAGGTTACAGGTTGTTTCTGTTTCGGTGACATATTTTCGGTGAAAAAACTCTTTCGGCCAAAAGCCGAAAGGCCATTTTTGGCCATTTTCGGCCGAAAGTTTTCGGCCACCGAAATGTCGGTGCATCCCTACTATTTAGTTTTGGAAGAGATAGCTGTTTACATTTGCAGAGCCTGATACGATAATGTGATTCTTTGAATTAGAGTCTATCTAAATTTACCATAAATTCTACGATTTTCTTTTTTTTTTGAAACACTGTAAAACACTGAAACAGAAGCCTAGCAAATGGTTCTTTGAATAGTAAATATATTTGTAAACAAAATGTCTGGCTCTGCAATTGTAAACAATAATAAAATAGTAACTTTTCAGTGTCCCAGAGACCCAGTTTCTTTTCAGCATAGTTTATTGTAGTGTATATTTTGAGTTGAAAACGTATCCCCCAAAACGACATACTGCACCTTTAATTTCACAAACTATTTCAGTCTCAATATTGGTAGAAAGAAAACAGTGCTTGAAGCCTCCATCTCACATCAAGCTGTCAACTGCCCTATTTTTCCACTATTACTTTGTAAACAGAATGTATATTTAGATTTACATGAGAGGGTTATGTCACTCGCTGTCATTGAAAACAAGAGTTGTATTGAAATGACCTTGTGAATTGCCAAATTCAAACAAAATTGTCTTTGTTTCACTTGTAGTGACTACCTGAGCAAGTCTAACAATATTTCAACAATTAACATTGGTTGTTGCACATGGGCCTACTGTTCTGTGTTGTCAAATTCACCTCCAGCAAAATGATTCTCCAAGTTGATTTAAGTGTGAATTTCACCAACATTGGAGATGGTGGGAAGAATAAGATTGTTTGTTGACAGTCTAGTTCACAGAAGCCTATAGCCTTCCCACATAATGTTATAGCCATAAGTAATATATTTATGTTTTGTACAAGTAATATATTTGCGTTTCATATTGGCAAAAGTCCAAAACAAACACTGCAACTGGGAGACGAACCAACAATGATTGTGGTCACGGGCGCACCCACCCTGATAAAAACACAGCAATAGTATGATTATGGTTAGTTTTAACATTTAACAGTTATGGTTAAGATATAAAGTTAGGGTTAAGGTTAGGGTTGGGGTTTGACGGTTATGGTTAGTTTAAGGTAACTGTTACGAAGGATCAGATTGGACCGAATATATATATTTATTGATTGATATATATTGCATAATATTTGTATATCGTCTGATATCCCTTGTGTATTCTTTGTACATATACACGGAATATCCCTTTAACCTAGTACAGACCATAATATTTCGTTCTCTTATTGGATAGCGTTCCACCAGCGCCAGTGCCATACCCCCAGAGTCGAGTTCAAAGCCACCGTCAAGGCTTGTCTGAACATGCCCGGCTCTGCCCAAGAATACGAGACAGAAATGAGGTTGGCACTAGATTGTTCGCCGTACATATAAATATGGCGCAGGTGAATACAGAAGTAGTTCGAGTTCGAGCTACCCAAGTGAAGCCTCACCCACGATACGACGTGCGGTGAAGTGGGCCCGTTTTGCCCCAAAATAGAGTCTTGTCTTATCCTAATACGTTTGTTCAACGTATCGTTCGCTCCTTACTAGTAAAGCCTTCATCACGAGTCAACGACCAAGTGAAGTGAGCAACTGTGCGTCTAAATAGAGCACTTATAGCCGCGTGCGAATAGGATAGAAAAGTGTCAGAGCTTAGTGGAATAACGTCAAGTTCAACCTAGTTAATGTGAACAGTACCACGCACCGGAGAATCTACACCTGTGAATGCAGAGCCCCTTTCCGGCTGGATTATTATTATTATATTGCTTTGGACCAGGCTGTTGGAGCGGAGAAGAATCGTCTACACCCACTACTGTGGGATTTACCCGTGACGTGAGGAACATCACTCGAGCCCGTCTCTATTGGAGAGGCTGGCCGGCTTTCACCTGTGCTGCACGCATACTGGGATTACAGCTGCTGCTTTCGTCTGCCGATCAGGGAGTAATATACCGCCTCCCATAGCAGGAGCTTATTGAGTCCCCGCTGATCCAGACCTTGCATTCGAACATTTCCTCCCCCTGCTGGCTTACAACCGGTGGGAACCCCCTACCAGTATATCCCGCTGCCTCCCCAGAGTACCATAGATATAATTCCTAATATTGTATTCTTATCTCCTGCGTAATATGAGAATGGACATTCGTTATTGATTTGCCTACGCACATTCCTTTGCCTTATAAGCGCATTGAAGTAAAGTATATTATGTATTCTTGCTGCTAATAAATACTTAAATCCAGATTTGTGTGGAAACCGTGTCATTGTGGGAGGAGTTCTCATCATATACCTGTGTACTGTATGGCCAGTAGTAATGTACATAAGACGGTAGTGGTTTAATGATACCATACTTATTAATACAGTCAGGGAATTGTACCCCTCAGTTACAGTAACAGTGTGGTTAAGGTTAGGGTTAGGGTTCAGGGTGAGGCTTTCAGAAAAGTGTGTCTTGGTAGTCTTCAGGTAAAGGCACTTGCCTCCCATTCACTCCCCAGCAGGGGAACTCAACTGTTTTTTGAATATGCAATATATGTACTTATTTGTATGTAGACATTGTACATTTTCCTGAATACGTCAATATATTACTTATGGCTATAACATAATGTATAATTTGTACCTCTTTCCTGTAGTCAATTAGTACTTTATTTACATATTTTAAGTGAGTATATCAGGCTGATATACTACATAAACATTCTGCCCTACTTTCTCACCCCTTGTCCCCTGCAGTGGTGTGTGTGGCTGGCTGTCTCTTTACCCCAGGGGCCTCTATACCTTATGCCATTGCCATCGCTATGGCGACAGTATGCATCGCCCGCTGGATCCCAGTAGACCTGTCCTCTCACAGTAATGAGTGGTTAGAGGGAGGCAGAGCTTCAAAAGTCGGCACAGCTGTTGATAATTTATTTTCAGCTGCGTGTGTGTCTGCAGATACAAGAGGGGCTCACTGGTGACAGCAAACAAAGGACCCAAATAACACTACACTGACCACAGACCATTAGCGACAGGAAAGTAATAATGTAATAAAAAAAGTCAACCAACGGACTAGATTCTTGTACCGGATCTCCTCTCTGGTAAACAAGAATACCCTGAAGACTCTGGCAGGAGCACTCATTCAAGGGTACTACGACTATGCTTGCACCTCATGGTACCATGGCGCTAAAAACAAGATTACAAACATCACAAAACAAACTGGTCAGACTACTACTTGACCTTACTCCTAGAACCCACCTCACCCCTGCCCACTTTGACAACCTAGGATGGCTTAGAGTAGACGACAGAGTACAACAACTTGCAATGGGCCTGGTCTACAAGATACACTACACGACCAAGGTACCCATGTACATGTCAAAATACTTCCCAAAGGTCAGTGAATACCACGATCACAACACCAGAGGGAGCTCCACAAATCATGTTAAACCCAGATTCGGCTCAAATAAGGGACTAAACACGTTTCGCAATTATGCCACATCAATGTGGAACGCCCTACCCAAAGCTGTAAAGGAATGTGGATCACTACCCACTTTCAAAACCTCTCTCAAGGGACACCTACGGGAGACTGCAATTCAACACTGGCCCCTGTAAATATCCTAACCCAACCCCCTCCAATGTACAGTCATTTACCTAGTATGGTTTTGTCAATAGTTCAATGTACAATTTTGTTTGTTTGTACAGTGTCTCCTCCCCCCCCCCCCCTCAATGTACAGTATTACTTGTTTATACAGTGTGCCCCCCCCCCCCCCCCCCCCCCCAACCACCTCCAATGTAAATTACCCAGTATGGTTGTCAATATCCCAATGTACCCAACCCCCCCCCCCACACAACCTCCTCCAATGTACAGTTTCTACGTCAAATGTATATACTCCCTTTTCTTGACTCCTTCTGTATCACAAACAGTACTGTATTTGCAAATCTGGTATGTCATAAATGTATAGATGTAGCAGTACTGACTATCTGTATGTCATGTATGTCATATATGTCCTGATGAATTGAAAATGGGGGACCCTGATGTAAACAAGACGAAAGTCTTTCTCTGGTCTGCATCCCCTTAACAATTGTGTGTATTGAGCTGTACTGTATTGTACCCATTCTACAATCTGTTAATAAAGTTTTCAATCAATCAATCAAAAACTGGTAAGCTAATTAGAGTACAGTGTTTCTCAGTGATTCTGACAGCAGGGCACTCCTGACACCTACAGGCTGTTCCAGCACTCTGGTGGACGGTGTGTGTTTGAACTGATAACTGAGGCCAACAGAATACACACAGGGTCAGACTAATGGGAATGAGACTCAGCTGGGAAAGTAGGTTACTTCAAAACTGTCTGTTAAAGATGATTGATTAGGCTACCTAGCCTACTTCACATTGTGTAATCAGTGATGACATCCGACTGGATATCAAACTCAGTTTATTGCTTTAAATTTTGGATGAGCCTACTGTCTCCCAAATTCACAAAATTAAGTTAAACAGACAATATATTCCAAATTTGGATCAGCCATATAAGATGGTGGATCATGGATTCCCCCTGTATGATCTGTGTGACATTCCACTAACTTTGGAACAAGTTGCACAACTTTAGCTGATTGGTCGAGTATAGTCGGCTCAAATAAGGGACTAAACACGTTTCATTATTATGCCACATCAATGTGGAACGCCCTACCCAAAGCTGTAAAGGAATGTGGATCACTACCCACTTTCAAAACCTCTCTCAAGGGACACCTACGGGAGACTGCAATTCAAAACTGGCCCCTGTAAATATCCTAACCCAACCCCCTCCAATGTACAGTAATTTACCTAGTATGGTTTTGTCAATAGTCCAATGTACAATTTTGTTTGTTTGTACAGTGTCTCCTCCCCCCCCCCCCTCGATGTACAGTTTTGCTTGTTTATACAGTGTGCCCCCCCCCCCCCAACCACCTCCAATGTAAATTACCCAGTATGGTTGTGAATATCCCAATGCACCCAACCCCCCCCCACCCAACCTCCTCCAATGTACAGTTTCTACGTCAAATGTATATACTCCCTTTTCTTGACTCCTTCTGTATCACAAACAGTACTGTATTTGCAAATCTGGTATGTCGTAAATGTATAGATGTAGCAGTACTGACTATCTGTATGTCATGTATGTCATATATGTCCTGATGAATTGAAAATGGGGGACCCTGATGTAAACAAGACGAAAGTCTTTCTCTGGTCTGCATCCCCTTAACAATTGTGTGTATTGAGCTGTACTGTATTGTACCCATTCTGCAATCTGTTAATAAAGTTTTCAATCAATCAATCAATCAATCAATCAATCAAAGTCCCAACTCCCCATCTTGGCCAATATATTTGCTCTGGCGCCCCCCAATGGTTTGTGTGCGTTACGTACGTTTGCGTGCTGACGCACTGTATGTGTCTGCGTGATACGTAACGCCACCACGCACAATCAGCTGTCGGCGTCCCCACTCCCAACACTGGCACATATTCTCATAGAGGGTTTCTTTCTGTAATAACTTCAGATACAAAAAAAACTCTGAAACACCGACCATAACTTGTCATGACTGTTTTGCGTCGCATCATCCAGAGAGGACTCCTCGACGGGCGGGCGACATGTCGTTTTGCAGCAGCAGCAGCAGGACAGCAGGATGGTGGCTCATTCAGCTCGTCCAGGTAGCAATGCTAGCTAGCAAACTAATGCCCTCTGAGGCTCTGCCTCTCAGTGCCACACTGGCTAATGCTCATCCCGGAAAAGCTGTAATGCATTGCCAATGGTTTTGATTGAATGCATGTCTGTTTTTTTTTTTTTTAAGCAGCCACGTTTTAACAGTTATTTGTTAGTTTCTCTGTCTTGTCAGTGTGCGTCCGTGTAAACTTTGCTAACTTGGCTAACAGTAACACTAACAGTAATAAGTGTGTGACATTGAGCCAGCTAAGATAACGGCTAGATAACGTTATTATCTATAAACGTGTCGGTAGAAGATTGCAGCGCTGACACTTGACAACTTATCTGAAGACAAATATACGTGGTTGTCCTATTAATCAAATAGGCCTTTGGTTTTTCTAAGATATCATATAACTGTTAGCTGTTAGTGCATGATGTTTGCAACCAGATGATGTGCTGCCTTTTCTGATGAACCTCGTTGACAACTGTCTGTCAAAAGATGTCAAATCCAGTGGTGGAATCTGCAGAGGCAGAAGAACACATCAAACCCGTAAACCTTTCCCTTACCCTAAAGGATGAGGCCATTATGCCTGTTTCCACAGTGCTCTTTCCCATTGGCAACAATGACACTGACCTGACAGTTATGTGTTCTTCTTGACATAAATGTGATGACATTTAAAATGTTCAAAGGAAAGGCTAACCAATAACGATTTTTTTTTTTAGTTCAGTCAACTTGACCTATGACGTCTTCGATGGGATAGGCGAGAACACTCCCTTGGTGTTTCTACATGGCCTTTTTGGCAGCAAATCGAACTTCCACTCGATAGCCAAGTCTCTGGTCCAGCGCACAGGACGGAAGGTAATGCAATGGAGAACAGGACATGAGATGTATGTTTTGTTTATTTTACATCTCACATTGCTAGTTCGTTTGACTGAATGGTTCGTCAACAGTGCAAAATCTGGTCTCAACCCGTTTATCTGGCCTTTATTTGCAAATCACTGAAAAGCATATCACCTAGACTTTGATTGATTGAAAACTTTATTAACAGATTGCAGAATGGGTACAATACAGTACAGCTCAATACACACAATTGTTAAGGGGATGCAGACCAGAGAAAGACTTTCGTCTTGTTTACATCAGGGTCCCCCATTTTCAATCCATCAGGAAACAGTAGCTTTGGGGTAAAGGATATCACCTAGACTCAGCATGGCCTCTTAGAACAGTAGCTTTGAGGTAAAGGATATCACCTAGACTCAGCATGTCCTCTTAGAACAGTAGCTTTGAGGTAAAGGATATTAGACTCAGCATGTCCTCTTAGAACAGTAGCTTTGAGGTAAAGGATATCACCTAGACTCAGCATGTCCTATTAGAACAGTAGCTTTGAGGTAAAGGACACAATGGGTATTATATATTATATAATATAAGTATTATATAGCCGTTCCAAGTCGAGCAGACTCAGGAACAGCTTCTTTCCCTCAGCTCTCACCTCCCTGAACTCTGTGCCACGATGACAGCCCCCCATACCATAATAACTCCGTTTCCTATACTAAATTTATACCTACCTGAAGTTCCACTGTCCTACACTGTAATCATAATAAAAAAACGACCTACCTCATAGTCTACTCTACACATATAACTTTGTATGATAACATGTACAATAGTGCTGTATATACCATATATATATATATACATTTATATATACATATGTCTGAATATAGCTGAATCAAATTATTCTATATATACCTACTTATACACTTAAACCCATATGACTATATGATAGCATGTCCAATAATGCTGTATATACTGTATATATATATTTATTCTTACCATACATATATATCTATCCACATCTGTCTGTACATACCTGCATATAATCTCTTTTACATATCTGTAGATACTATATATCTGTACATATCCCTTACCTACTCTTACTAGTTACGCTGCTGGCCAGTATGACTACTACCATAGTGTCTTTATACCTGTATCACTGTACATACATATAATTAATACTACAACTCGGTACATACATCTGATTAGCACTATAATCAGTAGTACTAATTTATATATTTTATAACTAGTCTAATCACCTGTACCTTGTACCTATTGCACTTTACGGTTACATTTGTACTCTGGTTGGATGCCAAATATTCGTTGTACTGTACTTGTGCTTTATAATGACAATAAATTATAATCGAATCTAATAATTACTATAGGACAGATGGCCCAACCGATGTGTCCTTTTTATGAAGGGCCCTTCTTCTGCACAGATTATTGCTTTTAAAAAGCATTCTGATGATTCCATAAATCTCTAATTGACCAATCATAGTACAGTATGTTACCAGTTACCGACAAAATAAAAGCAGCCATTGTGCTAAAAAGACTCATTTATTTAATTTGGATCAGCCCGATTGAGGCAGGAAATTGGTACAGATGTAATAAACATTAACATACCATTAGGCTATAAGATCTTTTGTTAATTTACCAAATAACTTACTGAATAATAACCAATACTTGAATATCGAACACAGCTGGGGTAATCACATAGGAGAAAGCATGTAATATTTTGACATTGATGTTCAAACAAAGCCTGTATTATACACATCAGTCCATAGTAGTGTTGAACTTGGCAGTGAGCGAAAACACAACATATCTATTTTTTTGTTATTTGTTGCAATAATGCCAATTGCAGGTCAATATATGAAACCTTTAGCTTTGGCGACACCTGCTCTGTGCAAGTACTTCACTATTCAGTCTAATCCAATGGGGCCAGTTATTAATGGCACTTTTATGGATAATATTAATACAATTAACTGATAAAAGTTCCCCTATCCCAAGTGTCTTAACTGTCCTTTGTCCAGTTAGGTGCTGACCATAGACGCTCGTAACCACGGTAACAGCACACACAACCCAGTGCTTACCTATGAGGCAATGACCAATGACCTGAAACACCTGCTTGCCCAGCTACACATTGAGAAGTGTGTCCTGATTGGCCACAGCATGGGAGGGAAAGTAGCCATGACGACTGCCTTGTCACAGGTGAGCAATCCTGAAATGTCAATGTAAAGTTATCATGATGCTACAGCATGGATGTCTTCTTTTTTTTTTTTTTTTGTCTTTTTCCCCCTCCATTTTCCTCCGATTTTCTCCCATCCCAATGTTAGTCGTATGCCAATTCCCAGTCCCTTCCTGGTCGCTGCGCTTTACCCCCCACAGTCAGATCATTTGGGAGAGTGGAGGCTACCACGTGCTTCCTCCGACACACGTCCAGCCAATCACCGCTTCTTTTCACCTGGCAGCGCGGATTCTCATTGAGAGGGCGTAGCGTGTGGGAGGACCACACTATCCCCCTCACGTCCAATCCGCGCTTAGCAGGCGCCCCGACCGAACTGTAGGAGTCGCTGTTTACAACGACCCGGACCCACCCCGCCAGCTTCTCCCACCCTCTGATACAGCCAATTGTATCAGTGCAGACGGCCAGCCAAGCTGGTGACAACCCCGGAGCTGTGAGCTGGATTCGAACAGGCGAACCAAGCTCACAGCTCCGGGGCTGGTGACGAACGCAATCTCCGCTCGACCACCTAACCGCCTCAGCATGGATGTCTTCTGATCTCTCTTATTGTATAAGGCTTTCCACTCTTAACAATTAACCCATGGAGGTGTGACATCACACTGGGGTGATTAGAACTTTGAGAACTGATCATATTATAATGGCTACTACTGATCATTGAAATCTGTGGAGATCAAGAATTCCAGGATATAATTCGGAGGAAAACTATAGTGTTCTAGAATTCTAACTCACACCTCATAGCAGTGGTTTTCAAACATGTCCCCCCTGAGCCCCCTCTTAAAGTTTTTTTAAGACTTTGATGCCCACCCTCCAACATCTGTTGTCTGTGTGGGCCAGCGTCAGGGGGGGGACAACCATACACTGTCCCGGGCCCTGGGCCATGATGTCCCTCTGATGTTCCATAGATGTATCATTCAAGATGGTGAGGGGGCCCCAGTGGGCACATTTTGTCCCAGGCCCAGGCATTACACATGGCAGCCCTGCAGGGTGTGTATCTTTCCCTCAGACGATGGGATATGCATGTGATACATGGTCTGCTATTACAATACAAAATCAATAGTTAACCATGTAACGATTAGATACAGTTCAATATAGCTCTAATTCAATATGAATTAAATTGAGCTCCGATTCGGTACTCAAATTCATACTATTGTTGTGAAGTGTCGTGCATTTCCTATCAATTATGGCTCAATGCAGCTCATTGGCCATAGTTGTCATTTAAAGATCCAAGGAAACGGAAATCACAGCACCGCGGTTGATTGACATCCTGAAGTACCTGCTCGTTGGAAGGCGCTGTTCGAAATCCAAATGTCTTGGAAATTTTTCAGGGGGTTTGCCTGCGTATGCAGAGACATCACTCATGGGACATGTGGTTTTTGAGGACGAGAAAACGATGGATTTCTTTATACGAAAATAAGAAATTCGTTTTGTGGATTTCTTTTGGCACATAGTGATAAATAGATGAGAAAAGACAGAGAAAAGTTAAAATGGAGGGAAACATTTTTAATTTCATGGGATGTTTAATGATAACCTTTTATTTACAATCACCTGTTTGCCTACCAATATGTCTGTGATGACAAAGTGGTATCTCACACTGTGGAACAGATAAGGCAGAGAACCTGCACAGCATTTTATATCCAGCTAACTGCTGTATTAGCTTGTTAAAGGATTGCAAGTTGGCCATCTAGTAAAATGAATAGCCAGCTTAAAGGATTGCAAGTTGGCCATCTAGTAAAATGAATAGCCAGCTTAAAGGATTGCAAGTTGGCCATCTAGTAAAATGAATAGCCAGCACAGCTAAATGTCAGCTGAACTCCTGCTGGGTAAGCCATTGTTGAAGATATAGCCAAAGAGTAACCGAGCCATCAGCATCTTAAAACCCCATGTTTTCAAGACTTGTACGCGTACCAGCTGGCTCCTGTGTTCACACATTTTGAACACGTCACTGCAGCAGTCTGTCATCCAGTGTGCTTCAAGGAGACCTTCGTTGTGCAGTTAACCAAAAAAGACCAAGGTAACAGGCCTTAATCTTAATGACTATAGTGGCTATAGCTATGGAGTGAAGTGGTTATGACACACAGAAACAGCACCGTCCCTGACTCACTGGACCCGCTCCAGTTCGCATACAGGAGAACAGCTCTGTGGATGGCACTATAGCTGACACTGCTACACAAAAATGTTTGTTCCTCACATTCACCCATTCACGCACTGATGGCAGAAGCAACCATGCAAGGTGTCAACCTGCTCATCGGGAGCAATTAGGGGTTAAGTGTCTTGCTCAAGGACACGCTCCCGGGGAGGAGTGGGAATCGAACTGGGAACCTTCCGATTACCAGACGACAGCTCTACTGTGTACCTCCTGAGCCAGGCTACTGTACAGCATCAGCGTTAACATTAATGTCCCGGCAATGTTTGTCCTGAGACTCCTCCACCACCTGCAATTGGATCCTCAGACAGAGGCCCCAAGTGGTGAAAATAGCAACACCGGAGCACCACAAAGTTCCTGCCTCAGCCCCCGATTGTACTCCCTGTTCACACATGACTGCACAGCCATACATGGTAACAACAACCAGATCGTAGAGGTCGCAGACGACACCATGGTGATTGGCCTGATGATGAGCAATGAAGATGAGATGGGAGTACAGAGAGGTGAGATGGTCTTAACTGGAGAGATGGTGCAATGACAACAATCTTGCTCTGAACGTCAGCAAGACTAAGGAGATCGTCGTAGATTTCAGAAGCCACCATTGGGATCCCACTCCTCAAGTTTGGGTTTCTTTATATTACTATCGGGGCTATTCGGGGTAATATTTTCCATCTCCCCTGCAATTCCTTCACACCCCACAAGAGGGGCACGTCCCACTACAGTTTGAATACCATGGTCTCCTAAAGGGTATTCACTCCGACCAAACTCTCACCCTCCATTCCATTTCAGCCTGCATCATTTTCTTTCCATCCGCGCTAACCTCACTCTTCACTCCCTCCCTCTGTACACCCAGCCCAGTCTAGTGGAGAGGCTGGTGGTGGTGGATATCAGCCCGGCCCAGACCACCACCCGCACCAACTTCCGCCACTACATCCAGGCCATGCAGGAGGTGACTGTTTCCAGTGACATCCCTCGCTCCACCGCCAGGCGAATGGCTGAGGACCAGCTACGAAAGCATGTCAAGGTCAGGGTTCTATTTTGTTCTAATAGATTTCATTATGCACAGTGTTATCTTATAAACTCAAAAGTAAAATTGCCCACCACAATATGGCCGGTTACTTTCAGGAAATCAATAGTTGTGATTGGAGCATCAAGAAAAGAGGGTGGCGTTTGAGATAGGTCCCCCAGCCTACAACAGGGAATGACCCTGACTGGCTGAGTGAGTGACTGAATCCCCATTGTTGAACCACACAGGCTCCATTTTCTGTATAATAGCGGCAAGCTATAACACTGAAGAAGGAATATGTAATTCCGAAACATGTTTGTTTCAGGCTGCCATTAAATACTTGAACCTGAGAGTGCTGGTCTAGCTTCACTGCTTCTTTTTTATATAATACTTAATGTGATTTCAGCACCCAGTGTAGAATCTTGAGAGCGCGGTCTAACTTGACAACTGTATAATAGCGGAACACGCACATACACACACAAAACACCAACTTTGGTTAAGGCAAAATAAAGTGAGATGCATGTCACGATCGGTTATCAAATATCGTAGGTATTGTGCATTTCTGACATTAGCTGACGCTACACTCACTGGGAATCGTCTGAGACTTGGAGACTCAATTCCTTGTTGATTTCATTGCTTTGTTTTCTTTTGCGTCTTTGCTCAGTCAACTTGTGTGTTTGACAACTATTTGCAGAGATGGTGCTGGTCCAGCGGGTCGGGGGGAGAGCAAGTCTGGGAACACATTGAAACTACAGTGGCTGGATCACAGACCTCGGTGCTTCTGAAACTAAACTACTGTGCCTGGAGCACAGACCTCGGTGCTTCTGAAACTAGGGATGTCCGATATTATCGGCCTACCGATATTATCGGCATTAAAATGTGATATCGGAAAATATCGGTATCGGTTTTCAAAAAAAGAAAAAAAATTACATTTCTATAACCTTTATTTACCCAGGCAAGCAAGTAAGAACAAATTCTGATTTTATTTATTGTCAAAAGTATGCATAATGTTGTGTTAATTACACAACAAGAGATATGTAATGTTAATTACCTGAAATTATTCCGTATTGGTTGATATCGGTATCGGAAATTAAGAGTTGGACAATATCGGTATCGGTAAAAAAGACAATATCGAGCATCCCTGAAACTAAACTACCGTGCCTGGAGCACAGACCTCGGTGCTTCTGAAACTAAACTACCGTGGCTGGAGCACAGACCTCGTGCTTCTGAAACTAAACTACCGTGGCTGGAGCACAGACCTTTGGTGCTTCTGAAACTAAACTACCGTGCCTGGAGCACAGACCTCGGTGCTTCTGAAACTAAGGGTGTCTTCTCATTAGGAACGGGTGCTCCGCTCCGTCCTCGCTCCGTTCTTGAGTGCGAACTCCCTCTCCCCCCTCTGGTTTGCGTACACACTGCAGTCTTGGTTCGCTCCCAGCCAGGCACAATTGAGGAGAGCAACTCTCTATAGTCTATATATTTCTGAATAACCAAAACAGTTACATGGGACATTTTCGCTGTACCTCTGGAAGTAATGTACCAGCTAAACCTACACGATGGGTTTTGGATACTTTTCCTACACTAAAAACATTATGGCCATGCCGCGCGCTAACCACATACTAGATTACAGACAGATAGACAAAACATATAAGGAACAACGTAAAAGATAATATGCATATATACTTGATCGCTATAGTCCCGCTGAACACAACTAGTCACAACGTCGGGCTCCCAATTGCTTTGGATGGGCTAACCGGCCACATTACTGTGGACAACGGAGGGATCACTGGTTGGTTTTGGCCGATTATGCGGTCCACTGCATCAAACCACGGAAAAGATATTGAAGCCTCATCTTCTTTACTTTTTAGCTCGACATTGTTGACTGATCTGTTGTACCTGTGCACGCACATTTTCTAATAACAGCATTATTAGACATGCCAATCCAACGAAAGATGTGCTGGTCGCGCTGGAGAAAAACCCAATTGGATGGTACGGTTGTCTTTTGCGTGTTATTTGTTATTCTAAGATGCTAATTTTTTTTTTTTTTTTTACAAACACATAAACAAACATGACAACATAAAATTAGATATACAAGCATTAATTAACAGTGCACATCCAATGAAATCACCATTTAAATAAATGTCTTATACAAGATATACACCTAATACCTGCTATCTAATACCCTACACACATATGCTCTCGCTCGCTCCCCCCCCCCCGGGCCCCATATTGGATATCCATCCATTATCATTCGCTCCTAACCAGGCACTACAATTATATGCTAGCTTTTATTCTCTCCACCACTTCTAACCACTTTGTAATTTTGGATTCTAAGATGCTAATTCATCTGTATCTGGATAACCAATGCACGGATTTTGTCGAGACAGGTAGCGTTATTTCGGGAACATTTATATCTATAGTCTGGTGTAGTTTTCGTCCACGAAAAATGGAGGCTCGAATTATTATTATTCATAGAGACTCTATGAATAATAATAATTAGAGCTTCCATTTTTTGTGGAAAAACTACACCAGACTATAGATATAAATGTTCCCGAAATAACGCTACCTGTCTCGACAAAATCTGTGCATTGGTTATCCAGATACATGAATTATCATCTCAGAATAAGTGGCTTTGTACGCATTTTTGCTTATCTTTTACAGCTTACGTTTTGGGCAATTATTAGAGGCTCCATTTTTCGTGGCAGAAAAATTGTTATAGAATCCCACTCCCATCTCACTCCTGTTTACCAATCCTACTCCGTTTTTCTTCCTCAGTATAAAATATGCAGTACATGGGTCACATCATGTCTGTAGGGCTGTACGTTAACTTTTTTTGCACATAGCACTGGTGCTACAGAGGTTGATCGTTTTGTAGCACAGGCCAAAATATTGTAGCACAAGTATAAATATAATATATTTGTAACAGTCACAAATGTGCCTGTTATTTAGTTGCAGTGCCATGTTTGGCTGTCATTTTCATGCTGACAAGTTGACGTCACACAGCCAGACACGTTACATGTAAGGAATTATAGGATTTGGTGTTGGATGTATGGACTCTACTAGGGGTGGGAATCACCAGTTTCATCACGATACGATATGATATCGATTCTTTGAACAACGATATTTGCCAATATCACAGTCTGCCACGATACGATGCAGGTGCCTGCAATCGATATGAGACGATATCATAAGCCCATTCAACACAATCAGTAACATTTAGATCGACTCAAAAAAGGTAACAAATATAATTTGAAAGAAATAAATGTTGCTCTTCCAGACATTTAAATGAAAAACAATCTATTGTTTTAATACAAATAGACCTCCTGTTCACTGTAAAGTGCCACGTTTTGATATATTGAGCTTTAACACTTTGAGTGCCAGCAGGGGGCGCCAGAAATAGCGCTTGAGTGCCAGCGTCCACTTCAATGATAGAGCTCTCATATTTGCGAACGCATAAACTACATCTTAAATTATGGCTGTGTATAATCTGGCCGTCGCTTATCAATGACTTGTTTGCAGTCAACATTGTCGAAACGGATTGTTTTTTAATCGGTTCATTTCCGTTTTATACCATTTTGAAAAACTTGTTTTTTGAAAGTTTCAGGAAAATATAAAGATTCTGTGATAAACGCCCTTTACTGGAATATTCTGGAATACACAAAACGTTGTAATATTTTGGCCTAGTTATGAATCGTTTTCAAATAAACGCTAGATTATCGATGGTATGTGTACTCATGCACGCTATAGAAGCGGGCTGAAAAATCGATTATCTCATTTCCTGATCAGCACACATACACACACACGCACACACACACATAGGGCACACGTTGATATCTCTGTGAAAAAAGCTCTGATTATCCTAAGACTGGTAAAATAGATTCCTTACCTCAGATCAGATGTTCTCCAAAAAGATTATTCCAATTCCTGATCGCCATTCCAAATATCGACCGCGTTTATTGATCCAACGCTGGGTACTGGAAATATGTATTCCACGCTGTTCTGGGGCTCGGCAATGAATCCGATCGTCTCGGGTGACTTGCCTGAGAAGTAAAATGAGGAAGCAGGATTATTTTTTTTTCATGCGTTTCATTCAATCCATTCCAAAGGGGTGCAGTACCACAGGGAGAGACGATAGGGGGCGGTATTTTCCCAATGGAGCTCAGAGAGAGTTTGCAGCACTAACGTGAGGCTAGATTGATGAAATATGAATTCAAATCGCTAATAAAAAAAACAAGATCTATCGTCGTTGGCACTGAACGGTCGGCATGAACAAGCGAGATATCTCGTCGTTGGCACTCAAAGTGTTAAACTTGAAATAACTTTTTGGAACTCACAACACATAACCTAAAACCCCTCCCTACCTCCCTCTCCCAAACCGTTCCTAATTTTTTTTATGTTGCATGATCATGTATACATTTATTATATATTATATTTGTTATGTTTAAATATCAACATTATCTGGCCATCCTCAGTAAATACTATCAAACTCCTTTGACCTCACCTACCTACTGTTTTCTCTGCCTCTGACCCGGGTTAGCTTAGTTTAGTTACCGGTAGCAGCTAACTAGTTAGTTTTGGTGAGGATGCAAAGCATGTAAGATGCATTGGAAGCGTTGCAGGGACTTATTTCCTGGTTGCAAAATGTGCACTCTTAACATAACATAGCACGCTGTTGTTGTTGGGCTGCCGGAGCTGCGCTTGGGAGGAAATGCCACAGGATTTTCAAAATAAGAGTATCGATATGAACCGAACGTTGCTAGCTGCCGGAGCTATAGATATTATGGCTGGAGCTGCGCTTGGGCGGAAATGAGACTTGCCACAGGATTTTCAAAATAAGAGTATCGATATGAACCGAATGCCTATCGCACACGGGTGCTAGTGCAGTAAATTCATTCATTGCACAGACTGGTTTTTTCATAGCACGCTGTACAGCCCTGATGTCTGCCTTAGTTAAATATAAAACCACCAAACATTTACATTAGTGATGCACCAATGTATCACTCCTGTCCAAATCCTGTTGATTTTGTTGTCATAGTTCCCACTCCCTTCTGCCCCCGTTGACTTACTCCCGGTCCTGCCCAATCACGGGATTCAAAGTGAAATTGACTCCCATCCTGTGGGAATCCCGCGGGACTCACGGGAATCCCGAAAATATGTCATCCTCTAATGCACACCACGCCCCGTACCGTCGTCGGGGACACTGGCGTGCACCCGAGACCACCTATTCCAGCGGTCCCGTCTTGGACCGAATCAGCGACCCCGGTGACGGGGGGAGCGTTCTCATCACACTCTATTTTGGTGCGATCGTGCTCTGATTCGACCCCGAATGGCTAGTGTGAAAGCCCCCTAAGGCTGTAGACTACAGCTCTCTGTCATATGACACATGTGCATGGATTATTTCTAGCATGTGATAATGCTCTCACTTGTAATGTTAAACCAAAGTTTCTAGTATATCTGGTTAAACCACTTGGCAGCACACAGTCCATCTATTTGGAGGTATTGCCCCCCCCTTCATTGACTTATGCCATAGCTAGCAAACTCACCTTCATCATCACAATAGGCCTATCAATCATCAACACTACACAGAATTGTAATAAAAATCGCTTGCCTACTTTTCTGTTAATTGTCAAAACAGCCATATAGTCGTCGGCCTCCTGCTTCGTAACAATGAACCTCCAAGGGTCTTGTTCTTGACCATTGACCTTATTGTGCCATCCTACCGTATGTCCTTTGATAATCTATGTCCTGTCTGTCTACAATCTGTCTGTCTATCTATGACATATGTAATCTATCTATGATCCATCTATGACCTATCTAATCTAATCACCAGCCTTGATTCTCTGAAACCACTTTGGACTGATAGGATCCCACTGGTTTGAAAAACCTCAACAGATGAAATTGTCTTCTTGCCACTTTACCAGTTTTCCAGTGTGGCTGGCAGTTGCCTACTTCACACAGTTTGCAGTAGTTCACATGCGTATATCTCCATCACTGTGCTAAAGTCATTTTTTCATTTGATTTATATTCGCCACATTTACCCAAAAGGCTTTCAGCCTTTTATACGTGACTTTTATGTGAATATATATATAGGCCTACAATAAAGTCATGACAGACCAGATAACATTAAATCTTACATGGTTTTACACAAAATATATTGACAGACTACTATAGTGACAGATTATAATCACAGATAGTGATTACCCTGTTCCGGCAGGATCCGGCACAAATTCAGCTGAGTCTTGGAATCAAAAGGAAGAATTGATACATTATGATGAGTCATATTTGTCATCCTCCGTCTCCCAGGAGCGCTCTGTGCGCCAGTTCCTGCTGACTAACCTGGTGGAGCAGAACGGCCACTACTCCTGGAGAGTCAACCTGGAAGCCATTTCCGCGCACCTAGAAAACATCATGAGCTTCCCCAGTTTCCAGACGACCTACAATGGACCCACACTATTCTTGGGTGGAGCCAGTTCCGATTACATCAGGTATGAACACTACAAACCGCTATTAGACAAATACTGTAGATGGTCAAGAGTACTTTTTCAGTTAAAGCCGAATTTGACTTTTTTATTTATTTTTTTATATTCACATACATTCTTGAAGAGTTTGTTTTGCGGAGGGGAGTAATAAGGGAAATAAGAATAGAGATGGTTTCAACTTGACAACATAAACATTCTAGATGGACCTAGTTTATTTTCTGTTGCAGTGTTAATATTGTGCTGATATTAATAGCTGACCTGGAAATAAACCTGTGTCCAAGCTGTTCCCCTAGCAACACAATTCCACAGAAACAGTCTATAGGTCTGTTTTACCCCAGTGTTTTATAAATATGACCAATGCAAACAAACCTTTTACAGTCACTAAATATAGAAGATACAATACAGAAATGCAAATGTACCTATATTATAGTTTGTCCTTTTTATCAAGACCTCACTTAGTCTGGAGAAAAAATATTAATTCAAAGTATGAGCTGCTAGTTTTAAGATTTAAGAGGAAAATATAGTAGTTTTAAATATACCACACGAGGTTAAATTATTCCAATCAGAAGGAATGCCCATGAATTAATTTGTTTACATTTGGATTACAGATTGGGCCTTTAATCAGTTATTGTCAGGTGACTGTCCAACTTACCTTCTCTTTCTTTTCCTTGGGTCTTTTTCCACCCTCTCATGCCACCTCTTTCCTTGGTCTCTCCTTGCCTATACCTCCCTGCCCCCTCCCTCCACGCAGCTCTGAGGATTACCCAGAGATCCAGCGCCTCTTCCCCTATGCAGACATCCAGTACATCCACGACGCTAGCCACTGGATCCATGCCGACAAGCCTCTAGATTTCATCAGCTCCATCATATCCTTTCTTCAGTCCTCCTAGCTTCCTCTCAAGTTCTCGGCTCCTACTGAACTCCCTCGCTCAGCATCTGTCACTGTCCCCTCGCTGAAACTGGCCAATCGGAATCATGCAGGGTCACCAAGAGCAGGTGAAGCCATTGATGGTGCTAATAGTAATTGCTAACCCTGGACAAAACCTACCCTTTTCCGATGCAGACAGGTCTTTGCTTTTAATACTCTCAAGGATAGTGTGTAGCCTTAGCCTAGATGTTTAGATCATTGGTTATGACGGCTGTTCTGCTAGACAGGTAGTGTTGGTAGGTTAGTTGGGTCAGTAGATTTAAACGTGCAACAGTTAACTAGTAGGTTGGACAAAATAATATATTTAAATCTTAGGGGAAATGTTTTGGAGATGACTTACTTATCCAAAGAACCTTTCATTTGCACAGTGCTAGTCTTTATGTCAAAAAGGTTTAACCACCATCATACAATAGTTGCTAATGGCCAGGTGTAATCTGGGGGCTGCCATGTATTACTGGACCTGAGGATCACTTGAGGATCCCAACAAGCGATTTAGAATCTGAAAGCAGCCATATTACTGGAATGGAAGCAAATAGAAATTAGGTTTTGCGCAGAGATAAGAATGTGAAATATGAAGCAAGACTGGTTATTTTCTTTTATATTTGGCAGCATACAGTATGTCAGGAAATGCCTTGAGCTCTGCAGAGACACTGTAGGCTATATATGTGCGTGATTGCTTGTTTCACAAACATTCATTCCTGTTGGCAATAGTAGCACATATATAATGAATACAAAAATGTTTGTCGTATCTTTTCATAAGTGGTTTTGTGTCATAGTTCAGGTCTTAGATGATGTCGTGCTTTTATCCGTTAACAACGTGATGTCATTGGAATAGCTAGCTATATTTTCATGCCAACAACAAGAGCTAAAGCTGAAAATCCTTAAGTGCTGTATTATTATTAAGCTGTGCCCTGAACCTCCCAGGTTAAAACATCTGGTTCTGGTTATTATTATATTCTGCTTCTCTCTAGCAAGCAGCCATTATTGTTATTGCTGTATTGTTGATGTACTGTATGTGATCAATCTGCTCAGTGTTTTGATGGAAAGACTATTATATATATTACCTGTAAGACATTTATCTACGTATGTAGACAACTTAAGAGTATGGGTATTCATCGATTAAAAATGTATTCTCACGAACTGATTCGTAGCATATACTACAGAAAGTTGTGCGCCAAATTCTAGCGTCTGTGACTTTGCGCTTAAGTTAGCGTGAGACGGTTAGGTTATGTTAAGGTTACAATAGGATTAGGGGTGGGGGCGGGGTTTCAGTTCATTGCGCACTTACCCATTTGTAGGAAATCCAACAAGATGTTGCCACTCACAGGAGTATAGCCTGATCAAATATATGCTGCAACAATGTTAACATTGTTAATCATAATATTGTTATTGTCATCGGTTCCGTTTTGTGGTTGGGGTCAGTTTCAATTTACTACCGTTTTCTGAAAACGACAGTGAAAGAGTGATACTGCCATGTGTGTTTTTACAAGTAAGCAGGGTTTGATTAGAATTCTGAGAACTGAATTTTCTGATGATTATGTAATAAGAATAAAAACAGTGGCGTTCTAGAATTCTATGATCGGATTCTGAGGAACTGTCAGGGGGAAAAAGTCACACCTTGAAGGGTTAAAACTTTATAATAAAAAATGTTTACTCTACAAACGCTAGCCAGCAGCTGGGTTACCAAATCTATGTGAATTGTATCACAGGGAACCTTTAACCTGCTAGGGTTTAGCATGTGCTAGATTTTTATCATCATTTTATGGCACTTGAAATGATTGAATTAAATCAGTGATTCATGCTTTTATCATTTTATATCAATGCCAGATCTGAAATACTTATTTGAGTGGAACACCCCTCCCCCATATCAAACTCCTCCACGATTAAAGGAACATGTCAACATTATGGGAAATGTGCTTACCGTCTTCTTCAGAATTGGGCAAGAAAGTAGATACCAATTTCCTCTGTGTTCAGTAGAAAGATATCCAGCTGCACACTAGCCTAGCTTAAAACTCGGAGAGGTGTTTGTTGGCTAATGCTTGCTACGCATCTGCTTCCATTCATTGTGCTAAGCTAGGTTAGTGTGCAGCCAGTTTTCTACTGAATGCACCGATAGGGAACTGGTATCTATCTTCCAGGGTTCCTGTGGGGTCTTACAAAATATTTGTTAGGCCTCAAATGGTCTTAAATGTGATTTTGATGGGTCTTAAAGTGCATTGGAGTAAAATGTATTGGATTAGGAAGTTACTTCTATATTGTGGTAACTTCTCTTTATCAGGTTTAAAGTCCCCATGAAACAGCTAGCAGAATGCTATTTGATTCTGCATATTTACGTGTTTCCTGTCAAAACAAGAAGCTAGGGAGGAACTTGTTATTTTGGATATTGATTGCCGTTTACAGTAGCCAATAGCGGTGAATGTGTGTTACGGTCAACCCATTAGCTAGCAAGGTTATCAACATTATGAATGTTATGCAACGTTGGAAAGCTAACGTTGAACATTGGTTACATTAACAAGGGTGAGTGCTAGCTTGTTAGTGTGCTGTAAATGTCATTCTAGAAAACCTTTCATGCTAAATTAGTATACACCCCTGTGTGCAGGATGACTCATTTTTTATCCACTTTTTCTCCCATTTTTCTATATTTTCTCCCATCCCAATTTCGTATCATCCAATTCAACCCTCCCCTGTCACGAACGCTGTTTCTTGCCTCCCACAAGCCGGCTGCAATGTGGACTAAGTCATACATAGCACAAGTCCCCTCCGGTACTTGAGGTAACAGCAGTCGCATCTTTTCACCTGCGCAGCTCGATCTCTCAGTGTCGAGGAGTAACGCGTGGGAGGCTCACGCTGCCCCCGACACTTCCTGATTCTACTGCGCAGGCGCACCAACCGACTTGTAGGAGTCGCTTGTTCACAACGTTCGATCCCCACCCTTCAGTTTTCCCTCCCCGTAATACGACCAATGTGTATTACTGCGGACGACCAGCTAAACTGAAAACAATGTGGAGAGCTGGATTCGAACACGCGAATCCTAGCGTCTCCACACTGGTGGCGAGTGCCTTGCCCACTACACCACATAGCCGCCCCTTGTGCAGGATGACTCATAATCTTTTTTTTTTTTTTTTTTTTTTTTAATCATTATCCAGGAAATGACTAAAATACCTTCAGAATACCTACAAAATAACCCTTTTGGCATTGTCAGATACTGTTTTGTCAGTATGGCCATGAAATAGGTATTACATTATATTCTAAATGGTCTTAAATTTTACTTGCTGACTCTGGAGAAGACGGTAAGCAAATTTACTATAATGTTGGTGTGTTCCTTTTAGGGTCGGATTTATCTTGTTGCACAATAGTAGTGAGTTTGTGTGTCCACAATAGTAGTGAGTTTGTGTGTGCACCACAATAGTAGTGAGTTTGTGTGCACCACAATAGTAGTGAGTTTGTGTGTGCACCACAATAGTAGTGAGTTTGTGTGTGCGCCACAATAGTAGTGTTTGTGTGTGTGCCACAATAGTAGTGTTTGTGTGTGTGCCACAATAGTAGTGTTTGTGTGTGTGCCACAATAGTAGTGAGTTTGTGTGTGTGCCACAATAGTAGTGTTTGTGTGTGTGCCACAATAGTAGTGAGTTTGTGTGTGCACCACAATAGTGAGTTTGTGTGTGCACCACAATAGTAGTGAGTTTGTGTGTGCACCACAATAGTAG
Organism: Notolepis coatsorum; assembly: GCF_963971535.1. Taxonomy (NCBI): domain Eukaryota; kingdom Metazoa; phylum Chordata; class Actinopteri; order Aulopiformes; family Paralepididae; genus Notolepis; species Notolepis coatsorum. The sequence goes on along the minus strand of NC_140172.1, from coordinate 43,169,897 downwards.
TGCAGTTTGTGTGCGCCACAATAGTAGTGAGTTTGTGTGTGCACCACAATAGTAGTGAGTTTGTGTGCACCACAATAGTAGTGAGTTTGTGTGTGCACCACAATAGTAGTGCAGTTTGTGTGTGCACCACAATAGTAGTGAGTTTGTGTGTGCACCACAATAGTAGTGAGTTTGTGTGTGCACCACAATAGTAGTGCAGTTTGTGTGTGCACCACAATAGTAGTGCAGTTTGTGTGCGCCACAATAGTAGTGAGTTTGTGTATGCCACAATAGTAGTGAGTTTGTGTGTGCACCACAATAGTAGTGCAGTTTGTGTGCACCACAAACAATCCCATCTTAAAAACACACTTTTATCTAGTATTGAGTCTTAAAACAATTTTCTTAAAATAATAAAAATGCCGTTGGGGTGAGAAATTTTTACTTATTCCAATACAATTAAAGTTTGTTTCAATAACTTTCTAAAGAGGTAACGCTGTCTTAAAACAAAGAGTGAACAACCTCATTTCAAGATACTGTAACTTGTTTCAAGTAATTTCTTTAAGTTCAGTTGTAGTGGAACAAGTAAAATTATTTCAACCTATCAGTAGATTATCTTGTTTGTTTTCTGAATATGAGATTTAAGACTCAATATAAGCTTAAAATACTTAAGATGTGGACTTTCTGCTGTGTGGAGATGGGGGGGGGGGGGGCATTTGGATACAGGTCCTCGATCAGTATTGGTTGCCTTTGTGTTGCACAAGAATGTGTCAAAGTGGAATTTATTGATATGTAGAATTATATTTATCCTCATTGAAACAAACTGACTGAGTAACATATTTAGAAGTGTGTAATATAGTTAGCTACAAGCATGGCTTATTTTTTTTTGTCTTCAAGTGTGAATTTATTGTACTGCCTCAATATCAGAAACAATTTCCACTGTAATGTCATTAATTCTACATAATGGCAAACATCCATTAAAATGTGTGAGTTGCATATGAGTGAATTATTTAGATATGTACATTATATATTGAACATCTGTAAAATATATGACTGATACTTAATAAAATGGCTAAATTAAAACATCCACTCTGAGTCTGTAGACTAACAGTTTTTACAATGGAGGAACAAAATAAATTAGATGATTGGTTGGGACCAGGTGAGGTTTTGGATGTCCCCCTGACAAAAAAGAAAACAAAGTATAAATAGCAAAGAAAGTTGGACCTCTTGGATGTGATTCTCTCAATTAAAAATCAATGGTGTGCAGCATTTTACAATAACATGTACCAGGAATTTGTCTTTGTATTATGATGTCAATTTACCTATCCAAGCCCACCCTCTTTTCTTGATCCTCCAGTCACAGCTGTTGTGATTGGAGGATCAAGAAAAGAGGGTGGGGTTTGAGATAGGTAAATTGACAGAAATATACAGAACAGTATAAAGTGCAAAATCTTCCATGAATGTTACATGCCAAGTTAAAACGTATAGAATAAATATGGTAACCGATAAGTGACTGGTTATGAATTTTCACACAGATGAAACGAATTGGAGTAAACAAAATGAAAAATACAATCCACTTGTGTCTGACTATAATCATGTAGTATTCAAGTCAAACGAGCACGAGAGCTTCGCCTGATACGTGAGACTCATGGAGAACTAGCTTGTGTACATTCCATGGGGTCTGACGTTGTGTCAGGCTAATGAGAGAGTACTGGATCAGTGTTCAGTCCAGTGATACGTTCTGAAAGCCTCCTTCATTCCTGCTCCCTGCCTGATGCTGTGCCTCTTGCCCTGCTGCATCTTGGCTTCCTCTGCGATTGACTTTGCCCCTCCGCAACCTGTCCCTCCAGCTGCGTGGAGGGGAGGCTGGGGCAGGTTTAGGAGCCGGAGTATGATAAGGGGCAGGTTTAGAGATGAAGATCTGGCTTCCGTTGGTTGACGGAGTGGTGGTGGTAGGAGTAGTTTTGGTAGGGGGCGCGAGGGGGAAGGAGGTTGGTCTCTGGATGGGCTTGCTGGTTCTCTTCAGTAGCCCCAGGCGAGAGGGCCTCTTCTGGCCATCCTCCGCTTGCTGCTGACTGAGTAGCTGCTGGTGGACAATGAACTGAATGTCCTCCTGAGAAGAACAAGGCAGGGAGGAAAAGCTATCAAGACACTGTGAAACCAGAGACGGTGATTGAGCAGACATCGTTAGACAGAGACAGTTACATGTCGCCCAAGGAAACTATAAAAGAAGGAAGGGTCATCATGATGAATTGAAAATGGGGGACCCTGATGTAAACAAGACGAATGTCTTTCTCTGGTCTGCATTCCCTTAACAATTGTGTGTATTGAGCCATACTGTATTGTACCCATTCTGCAATCTGTTAATAAAGTTTTCAATCGATCAATCAATCACTGTGTAGCGTGAGGACGCACAAGTGTGGAAACTTTCAGTTCGGCCGACGTTGAGTTGAATGGGATCAGCCATCTCCTCGTTTATGACGTGCCATTTAATTAAGCATGTCACGTGCAGGAGTGTGTTATAGGAATTAGATCATGCCTAGGGGTGGTTGTTAGGCCCGACGTGCAGCGGAGGGTCGTTAGACCCCCCTAGGCATGATCTAATTCCTATAACACACGACTACAAGTGGTGTAATGTCTTTTATACAATGGCCGAATTCACCCAACCTTATTGCTATACAATAAACACACAGTAATTGAAGCATAATGGAGATTTATTCACAAAACCATCCACAGAGAAAGTAGATCCACTAGTAGACACCAGAGGGAGCTCCACAAACCATGTTAAACCCAGATAGACAGTACTGCTACATCTATACATTTATGCCATACCAGATTTACAAATACAGTACTGTTTTTGTAGGGTGATTATGGTTTATTTACATTGAGGTTCTGGGGTCACGTGGAGTGTGTTATACGAAATACCCCCCCCTCCACCCCACCTACCAATCTCCTACCTACCAACCTCCTCCAATGTACAGTTTCTTCGTCAAATGTATATACTCTCTTTTTTAGACTCTTGTATCACAAACCGTACTGTATTTGTAAATCTGGTATGTCATAAATGTATAGATGTAGCAGTACTGTCTATCTGTATGTCATATAGGTTATGATGCATTGAAAATGGGGGACCCTGATGTAAACAAGACTAAAGTCTTTCTCTGGTCTGCATCCCCTTAACAATTGTGTGTATTGAGCTGTACTGTATTGTACCCATTCTGCAATCTGTTAATACAATTTTCAATCAATCAATCAATCAAATCTGACAACAACAAAAAAAACTCTGCCATTTTTTTTTATCTCCGCGATTTTTCTTTTGTTTCACAATGAGTCATGACAAATTAATTACATAATCCGTGTATGTAACGAACTAACATATTCCAGTTGCCTGTATCTTTTTTGGAGGATTCGTTCAAAAGCTATTCATACTTCCATTTTTCTATCTATGGCGGATTGATTCAGACAGAAAAAAAATATTCGGTTGTGGGAGGGATCTGGGGTCACGTGGAGTGTGTTATACTAAATAACAACCGGCAACTTCACTGTTTCAGCCAATCAATCAAGACATTTGCATGCCATTGTAAATGATTATACTGTGAATTTATCCAAACCTCTCTTGGTAGATCATGTTCCCTGCAAACAAAACACTATCTCCCACTAGTTCCGCCCTTCACTTTATTTTCTTATACATTTTTTGTTCTGCACTGGAAAAAATGTAAAGTTGTCTCAACTTGTATTTTCAACTAGCCTTTCGCATTTGCCTTTTTTGTTGTTGTTGAACTATCTAATTTACCTATCTCAAGCCCTGTTTGTCTGAGGGAAGCGTTGTGATTGGAGAATAAAAGAAAACTTGACCTTTTTTTGCATTGGCTCTTTTTTGTTGTTGAATCAACTAAATATGAGTTTTCATGAATGAGTCCTCTCCCATTTAGTTGATTCAACAAAAAAAAGCCCATGATTCTCTGCCAGAACCCGATTGGGCCCAGATTCGGGTCGGGTACTGACATCTAGTCTCTCTCGACCTTTACACCTATCATTTCAGGTCTCTCATAACTGGAATAAGAGAGTATCTGGGTCTGGGTTATTGCAAAGATGACATGATGTTTACATGCGTCGCCACAAAAACCTAATATCCTCCTGGGGTATTGGTGTGTATCGTGTGTAAACACAGATCATTGTGCACCCCTCCTACACCATGTACACATACCTTCCAGGCTTCCAGCTCCAGGGAGAGTTCCAGCCGTTTCTGAACCGCCTCCAGTAGCTGGTTGTTGAGTGTCATCATCTCTGTCTTACTACGCAGAAGTTCTGTCTCCATCGCCTTCTTTCTGCTCCACAGAAACAATGACACATATGTCACCAATCGAACTGAAGTCGTTACTCAAACTGTTCCAACAGGATGGAAATAATGACGCACACATGGATCAAAATAGCTCAGTCTCTTTTGCCAGGTCAGCACCCTTACTTCCCTTTTAAGCCCTTCATTTAGCCAAACAACCACACTACGGCAACGCTTGAATGCACACTTTGGCTAGTGCATGTAATCTGAAAAAGTGGAAGGATTTTAATAAATGTTTCCATAAAACTTTTACACAGCATCATTTGGCATATTGCATAACATGTCTTATCTCTTAACCCCCTGCGAGCCTGTGCACAGTCTCAGATCCTCGGCTGGGGTCTTTTTGTCTGTTTCAAAGTCGAGACTAAAGGTGACTTTTGCCATTAGGGCCTGAGGACCTGCGGCTTTGCAGAATCAGTATTGTTCACTTCTAAAAAAAATAATAATAAAAATTTGATGGACTTGCTTTTATGTGATTGGATGTATTATTTATTACTTATTGTCTTGTTTAATAATTGTTTAACCTGTTAAAGGATAACTCCACTTTTTTTTTAAATTAGCTTATTTAACATCTTCCCTGGAGTTAGACAAGAAGATGCATACCTTTTTTGTCTCTGTGCGTGCATTTTAGCTTTGGGAATAGACGCTCCGTTAGCATAGCTTAGCTTCATCACTGGAAGTGGGGGAGGACAGTAGCCTTACAGTGCCTTACAGTGTATTGCAAGGTCTGACATTGACCAAACTTGATATGCATGACCTTGGTGGGCTCTAGGTCAACTCCTGAAAAGGGGGTCAATGTCAGACTTTGCAATCAAAAGTTAGGGGGCTAATAACCCTTGCCATAATTTCAGTGCGCCCCTAACTTTTGATTGCAAGGTCTGACATTGACCCCCTTTTCAGGAGTTGACCTAGAGCCCACCAAGGTCATGCATATCAAGTTTGGTCAATGTCAGACCTTGCAATACACTGTAAGGCACTGTAAGGCTACTGTCCTCCCCCACTTCCAGTGATGAAGCTAAGCTATGCTAACGGAGCGTCTATTCCCAAAGCTAAAATGCACGCACAGAGACAAAAAAGGTATGCATCTTCTTGTCTAACTCCAGGGAAGATGTTAAATAAGCGAATTTAAAAAAAAAAGTGGAGTTATCCTTTAAGCCTTAAGGTCCCCCTATAGGGGAACCCTGCTTTTCTTTATCATAAATCGATCAATAGAGACCGTATTAGATTCCCAATTATCATATCATGATCATATCACACAACCCTGTGCAAAGATTTTCGAGATCGCCAAATGATTGACGGAGCTAGAGCCCCGGGAGTCGTGGGTGGTAATGTGTACTTTTGCGTACTTTGGGGCACGCCTCACATATCGGCATGTAACTCGAGAACCGCTGAACGGATTTTGTCACCTGAAAGGGCAATCGACAGGCAACAAATAGGGCTTTAATTCATCTATATATTGTATTAAAAGAAATCCACACCCGAGCCACTAGAGGTTGGCAAAGAATCGTCCACATGTGGGTCCTTGGATGTTAAGAGGTTAATGTTTTTAAATATTTTTTTTGTAGCCAAGAGTAAAGACCATAACCCTATCAAAAACAGTAGTCAAAGTGTATATTTTCATTTTTACCGATGTTTTATACGATTTATTGGAAATACGAATTTATCAGGAAATGCTAATTATTATAAAACCGCAAGGAAATGACTAAATCCAGATTCAACCCTGCCATTGGAAAGAGGAGCATTTTCCCTATCCATAGATGTATGATTTGGCCATAATAAGGTCATGGTCAAGTTCAAGGTCAAATATGAATTTATTATTAAAATCGATTATCATTAATTACTGTATCTACAAATCCTTCTGTTTAATCATCTTCCCTTTATTCATTTGCTTAGATTCTTTGTACACATGATCTCAATAAGGTGGTGAATGAGCTCAGTGAGCATTTTCTCGTACCCCGCAGATTTAACATGGTATTATTCACCATCAAAGATGCAAAAATAACTATTACAATTTACTCAGCCTAGTAACAGACATATTTCTGAATATTTTAGAATATTTCTGACACTGGGAATACATACCCCCAGGTCCCTAGATGTTCCTAGATACCAAGAACATGCTAATTGACCTTGCAGAAGTGGAGCAATCTTCCATTTACTTAGGCATGTACCTTTAGGCGAAATATTCCTACAGCTTAACTTAATGTATTTTTAGCAATGTGACTGCTTTTATTTAGTTAAAGCACTTTAAACCTTGTTTAAAAAGAAAAGTGCTATATAAATAAAGTTATTATTATATGTCCTGTTTGCTGTGTGTGTGTGTGTGTGTGCGTGCGTGCGTGCTTACTTCTCTACAGCTTCATCTCTATCCCATAGTGCCTGTTGTAGAACAGCACTGTCCTTTGGTTTTCCAGAGGTGAACTCCTGAACACAACAAATACTGTATAGTTTAACAGGGACTTAGATCAGCACTAGAACTGGGTGATGAACCGAAAATGTACCAATATACTGACATTATGAATATTTTTCCGACCTAATTTTGCCCATATCGATATGTTTGATCAATTAATTCCTCCAGTGCATATATGGCTGTTTAATTTCATACCCCTTTAATTCAGCTGAATGTACAATAACAACCAATCACATGTCAAAAGACATACATGTTGAAAGATAATTACAAACATACTGACGGAGAGCCAACATGATGCAGAATGTGGTATTTGTGCACTGGTGTTTAAAGGAACATGCCAACATTATTACCGTCTTCTCCAGAGTCACACAAGAAGATAGATACCAATTTCCTCTCTGTACGTTCAGTAGAAAGCGATCCGGCTGCAGCCAGATCGTTTTCTACTGAACGCACAGAGAGGAAATTGGTATCTATATCTTTTTTTTTTATCCATACCGAGTTAAATCTGGTAATATACCATGGTATGGATTCATATCGCCAAGCCCTAGTTCACTATAGACCCTTTTCTCAGCGGCCAATTTGACACGTCAATGCAGGCTAAAAATAGGTGTAGTTAATAACATTAATTAGGGTTCCATTCCATTTATAGTGGGTGTGCCAGGACCATTTCAGTCAGCCATCATGCACAATACCAGAGCCCAGCACACCTAAATGGAATGGAACACTAAAATAACCCTTGAAATAACACAAGCTGTGGTGTCCCTAATAAAACACATACAAGTGTGTTGGAAAAACAACACAACATAGCAGCACAATTTCCAGCCAGGTTGTAATTTTTTTTTTTTTTTTTAACACATCTGTGTTTAGTGACAACACATCCTGTCTTATTTCAATACATCTTTACAATACATATTATGTATTGAGAATACATCATATAGTCACATAGTGTCACATGCTGTAGAATACATCATATAGTCACATAGTATCACATCCTGTAGTAGACATGTAATACATGTCGGTTCTCTCTGTAGACATTTGCCTGGCACATTTAAAATGAGGTTTGCAAAGCGTATTGTACTTTGCAGCTGCTGAACCTGTCAGGCCACATAGCTGAGCCATGTCTGAGGCGGAGTTCAGGCTCACCTGATGGGCTGGACCTCTGCTCACCTGAGACGCTGCTGCGTCATGTGACTGACCTGGCTCTGTCTCACCTGAGAGACATGCTGCTTCACGTGGCTGACCTGGCTCTGTCTCACCTGAGAGACATGCTGCTTCACGTGGCTGACCTGGCTCTGTCTCACCTGAGAGACATGCTGCTTCACGTGGCTGACCTGGCTCTGTCTCACCTGAGAGACATGCTGCTTCACGTGGCTGACCTGGCTCTGTCTCACCTGAGAGACATGCTGCTTCACGTGGCTGACCTGGCTCTGTCTCACCTGAGAGACATGCTGCTTCACATGGCTGACCTGGCTCTGTCTCACCTGAGAGACATGCTGCTTCACGTGGCTGACCTGGCTCTGTCTCACCTGAGAGACATGCTGCTTCACGCGGCTGACCTGGCTCTGTCTCACCTGAGAGACATGCTGCTTCACGTGGCTGACCTGGCTCTGTCTCACCTGAGAGACATGCTGCTTCACGCGGCTGACCTGGCTCTGTCTCACCTGAGAGACATGCTGCTTCACGCGGCTGACCTGGCTCTGTCTCACCTGAGAGACATGCTGCTTCACATGGCTGACCTGGCTCTGTCTCGTGATCAAACTAAGGATCTACAGTATTCCATTATGTAAAATTGTTGACGATAGAAAGTCGCTGTGCATAATAGTAAAGAGACAATAATAGCCTCAATGCTTGAAAAAGAATTTGCACACCTTAATCTGATCTGGGTTGTTAAGAGTGGACCATACAATAATGAGTCCTTGAGCTTAAGTTATATTAGTGTATGTAAACAGACCCCTGGTGCTGACGAGCCATCTATCTAGTACACTTCCACAGAACAAGTAAGGGCAATGGTCCCTTTACTGATGAATGCAAATCTGTTCCCCACATAGACCACAGGAGCCCCTGATGAAGATGGCCAGCATATATAGACTTATATCATGGCCAGATAAACCAAGGGTTGTACCAAAGCTCAATATAACTTCAAGCTGGCATATGTGTCTATGTATCTCCAGGGAATGAGGTGTACTACTGCGTATACCACTCTACAGTGTATTCAGTTTACAATCCGTGCAGATTGAGATTGCAGTGACGCGATGACTGTTAGTTTACTGCTGCTGTCTGGTGGAAACCTTGTATCTCCATTTTCATATTTTTACTCGAATTGAACGTTTACATGGTTCTGTATGTAGAACAGCATAATTACATGAGTATCAATCTGAAAATGATATATTTTAATGATTATCTATTTATTTTCTAATTCCTGTAAAGATTAACTGTATTGGAGATACAATGTTATATAAACCTTTATTTAATCAGTTACGCAACATTATGTCACATACATATGAATTCTCTCTGTGCTGACCTGTTTGGTGTAGCTGATTGCCAGCTGTCGGGCTACATTCTGCAGCTGGCTCAGGGCAGCGTCTAGGTGGTTCTCCTGAGTTGAGGGTACTGCTACACTGGACTCTGGTTCTGCCAGAGGGAGCAACAGCCTCAAAATGGACAGAACATCCTCTGTGACCTATAGGAGGAGGAAGGGTGAAACAGTGTAAGAATTGAAATACCAGGAAATATAAAACATTTTACAGAGCGATGATGAACAGGCTTTTTTGGAACCACCTAAACCATCATAGAGCAGAATATAGATATATTCTACTCAACTTCTTACAAACATTACCTTTGATTGATTGATTGATTGAAAACTTTATTAACAGATTGCAGAATGGGTACAATACAGTACAGCTCAATACACACAATTGTTAAGGGGATGCAGACCAGAGAAAGACTTTCGTCTTGTTTACATCAGGGTCCCCCATTTTCAATTCATCAGGACATATATGACATACATGACATACAGATAGTCAGTACTGCTACATCTATACATTTATGACATACCAGATTTGCAAATACAGTACTGTTTGTGATACAGAAGGAGTCAAGAAAAGGGAGTATATACATTTGACGTAAAAACTGTACATTGGAGGAGGTTGGGTGGGGTTGTGTGGGGGGGGGGTTGGGTACATTGGGATATTGACAACCATACTGGGTAATTTACATTGGAGGTGGTTGGGGGGGGGGGGGGGAAACACTGTATAAACAAGCAAACCTGTACATTGAGGGGGGGGGGGACACTGTACAAACAAGCAAAATTGTACATTGGACTATTGACAAAACCATACTAGGTAAATGACTGTACATTAGAGGGGGTTGGGTTAGGACATTTACAGGGGCCAGTTTTGAATTGCAGTCTCCCGTAGGTGTCCTTTGAGAGTGGTTTTGAAAGTGGGTAGAGATTCACATTCCTTTACAGCTTTGGGTAGGGCGTTCCACATTGATGTGGCATAATTGCAAAACGTGTTTAGTCCCTTATTTGAGCCGAATCTGGGTTTAACATGATTTGTGGAGCTCCCTCTGGTGTTGTGATCGTGGTATTCACTGACCTTTGGGAAGTATTTTGACATGTACATGGGTACCTTGGTCGTGTAGTGTATCTTGTAGACCAGGCCCATTGCAAGTTGCTGTACTCTGTCGTCTACTCTAAGCCATCCTAGGTTGTCAAAGTGGGCAGGGGTGAGGTGGGTTCTAGGAGTAAGGTCAAGCAGTAGTCTGACCAGTTTGTTTTGAGATGTTTGTAATTTTGTTTTTAGCGCCCTTGAGGTGCTTTGGTACCATGAGGTGCAAGCATAGTCGTAGTACCCTTGAATGAGTGCTCCTGCCAGAGTCTTCAGGGTATTCTTGTTTACCAGAGAGGAGATCCGGTACAAGAATCGAGTTCGTTGGTTGACTTTTTTTATTACATTGGATGCCATTTTGTCACAGGAGAGATTAGCCTCTAGGATGGAACCCAGGTAGGTAATTTCATCTTTCCTTGTGACAATATTGTCACCCACTGTAACCTACGTAAACAAACCTTTACAGCCACAAAATACAGCAAATAGTATTACAAACTCCTATCCACGTGTTGTCTGCTATTAGATATTATACCAAGAGCTCCATTTGACAGTGGGGATACCCATTTGTTAACGTTTGGGATAACTGATTAGGCCTTTAAGCTATCTATTTATATATAGTGTGTGTGTGTGTGTGTGTTTCCTTCACTTTAAAGGTAGAATCTGTAATGACGTCAAACAGCAACCTCACATCCCCACTCAATTCCACACATCAGATGAGAACAAACAAATTGGTCTCTTTTGCCTAGAGGTCACTGTTTGATGGCATTAGAAATGATACCTTTAAACGTCTATTGGTGAGGGGTTAGGAGTGTGTTTTACCCTCGCTCTGTGCTGGCCCCATCCTGCTCCGTCTCTGTTCTCCTGCAGCCTGTCCACCTGGGCTTTCAGCCTCAGACTGCGCCTCCGAGACAGTTCCACCTCCCTGCGGACCTCCTTCAGCTACACAGAGAGAGAGAGAAGGGGGGGGGGGGGTTGTATTATGACATTTTAACAGGATTAGTTGACCTCCTTTAACTACATGCATGCACACAAACACACTGACAATGCTGTGCTATGATATTTTCCTGAGGGAAACTGGAGATGAGAAATCCAATCATACAGGCCAAATCCATACGCACTACCTCCACACACACAGGTACACCCAGACACAAACAGAACATACTGTATCATGATGACATCTTTAACATGGTTGTAAATCGAAAACCTTGCTAATCCTGATTCCTGAGGGAAACTGGAGATGGGAAATCCAGTCATACAGGCCAAACCCATACTCAGCACCTCCACACACACACACACACACACCTGCACACAAACACCACTGACGTTTACACCTGAGTGAATGTGTTCACACACTAGCTGCCCTCGGCTAGAGACATTCTTATTTGACTAATAATCATAGGATTTTGTTAACAAATGAATGCAGTCAGTAAATCTGGTCCTCATTAAAGGCCAACTAGAGCACACAGTAGTCTCCATGGGTCACAATATGGGTAACAGTACTGTATATTTGCATATCGTATATGTCACAAATGTAACAGTACTAGTCTGTATGTCATGTATGTCCCTATGCCATAAATGTCATGATGTCATATATGTTGTGTATGTCATAAATGTCACTATGAATTGAAAATGGGGGACCCTGATGTAAACAAGACAAAAGTCTTTCTCTGATCTGCATCCTCTTAACAATTGTGTGTATTGAGCCGTACTGTACTGTACCCATTCTGCAATATGTTAAATAAAGTTTTCATTCATTCATTCCAGTTCCTAACACACACCTTGATGTCACTTTTCAATTGCAAATGCTTCAAGGACAGAACTCACCCACGTCATTAACCAGCTATACGTTATGCTAATTATGACAGGACAGCTGTTGAAAATTGAAAATCACCATGTGGCACCATAAATGTTTCTACAAGATGGGTTAGGAACTAGAAACTACTGTATTGGTGAATGTTTGAGTGTGATGCCAGAGGTGTCCTTGTTATCACATTCACATTCATTTCACTCATGACTGAAAACGAATTTCAAAATGCAATGTAATGTAATGTCAACCAAACGGAATATAACAACTAAACACAGGGGTCAGCAATGAAATCAAACAGGTATTTTTTCCTATTTCCAGAATGTCGACTTTTCAGAGACATCAGGTTTTTCCCAGGACACGACAATATTTCTCCCATGACAAGCACACATTTAACAACACAGATATATCAATATCCCCCTTCACAAAGACACTGAACCAACACATAAGCAGATATATCAATATATCTCCCATAACAAAGACATTGAACCCACACAAACAGATATATCAATATATCTCCCATAACAAAGACATTGAACCAACACATACACAGATATATTAATATATCTCCCATAACAAAGACATTGAACCCACACAAACAGATATATCAATATATCTCCCATAACAAAGACATTGAACCCACACAAACAGATATATCAATATATCTTCCATAACAAAGACATTGAACCCACACAAACAGATATATCAATATATCTCCCATAACAAAGACATTGAACCCACACAAACAGATATATCAATATATCTCCCATAACAAAGACATTGAACCCACACAAACAGATATATCAATATATCTCCCATAACAAAGACATTGAACCAACACATAAACAGATATGTCAATATATCTCCCATGACAAAGACATTGAACCAACACATAAACAGATATATCAATATATCTCCCATGACAAAGACATTGAACCCACACATAAGCACTGATATATCAATATTATCTCCCATGACAAAGACATTGAACCCACACATAAACACTGATATATCAATATTATCTCCCATGACAAAGACATTGAACCCACACATAAACACTGATATATCAATATTATCTCCCATGACAAACACACTTAGCCAACACATTATTTCCCACAACAATCACACACTAAACCAACACACACATATATATATACACACTCATCATACCGTGTCTGAGACGGGTCCCAGTGTCCTTCGCCTGATGAGCGGCCTGCCACTTCTGATCAGGTCTGGTAAGGTTCCATCAGTGTAGCTCCTCCGGGACGGACTCCCGTCTTCCTTGACCACTGGTCTATACTCCTCTGCGGTCCGACTGTCTGGACCATCCGTCAGTTCAGTCAAAGAAGGCACATTGTTCTCCTCCATAGGATTCAGGTCGTCTATATTCAGACACTGGCTGATCAGGGTCAGCAGGCCGTCTCCATCTTCGGGGAAAGATAGGTACTCGTCAGAGATTGGATCCTCTTGCTCAGCATCATCGTCTGGCTCTACGCTGGTCAGGGTCACCGACTCCTCTGGTTCTGATTCTACGCTTGTCGAGGTCACGGGTTCCCCTGGTTCTGGTTCTGCAGACAGGTCTGTGGGTCGGCTGGTGGAGGAGGCCCTCCTGAGCAGGCCCGGCTGCTTCTCCAGTGTTGTGAGGGAGTAACAGAGTCGGTCCATCGCGGTGAATCGTGGTCTCAGCCTCTCGTTCAGGACAGAGAAAGGCAGTGAGTTTTCCATGAGCAACTCGAAAAAGGTCCGACTAGGTTATATCAAGTGCCGCAGAGTGTGGTGAAGAAAGAGGAAGATAGAAACAGCGAAGGAGGGAGGGAAACAAACAGAATGTCTCCCAACTCGTTTTTCCTGAACTTTGAGACTGAAACGGGGACGGGCGTCTTTACAGTGACACGGCTTGTGAGGTCACTGGGGGCTGATCCTTCATTCAGCCTTTATTCCTTCCTCTTTTTCTAATCACGGCGGCAGCTATGTGGCCGGGCCACAATGCGCAAACATGCCAGAGAAACAGGGCCACAGTGACGGGAGCTTTGATGCTTTCACACAAATCAGTGAGACATTACGCAGGCGTGACGCATGGCACCTGATTTAGACCGCTCTGTTCTGGAGAGTGATGGTTATTTGTGATAACAGAGGGGAGGAGTACAGAGAGAGAGAAAAAAGATCTACAGCCTCTGGACAGTGGAGTGAAATTGATTTGTAATGTTGTCATTTGATGAAATGTGTATTTCTAACATGTAGTTATACAAGTTCAAGTGCAGACTATGCACTACTGTAGGTATATTTAATTTAAAAAAAATATTATATATTAAAACATTTGGGGAGGTGGGTTAGTAACTGTTTCCAGTCCTTCTCTTCAAATTCACTTCACTTCAGTCCAGATCATGAGTTATTGTACCAGTCAAATACCTTCACTTGTACTTGTACATGTACTTGCATTGTTGAAGCAAAGCGGTATCAGTTGTTGTGACATAGTGGTGGGAGGGGCCTGTTTCTGGGCTGCTACTCATAAACATAGAGCCATCCATGTATTCTACACAGTAGGCTATTAATAGTCAGGGAAATATTAAAAAAATATTGAATAAATTCCTTACCAAGAAATGTCTTCACCAATGTGTTTGTAAAGATGTCTAATAATAACACAAAAAGATTTAAATTCAACTCCCATAGGAAAACCTGTGACAGCTGCTGAAAGTTGGAGTAGGCCTACCCGGAACCTTATCTGTGAAACATTATAAATGTTTATTTTTGTCTTAAACACCCTGCAAGGTGTCAAACTCACTCCTTGGTGGAAAAACTGCCACGCCCACTTTTACATGTAAATTAAAACGTTGTTTTATTTGTTTATTTCACCAGAGTAGCTCCTCAGGAGCCATGGGGTCTAGTGTTGGAACTGGCTCATAACCATGAACCCCTACCATCCATCATAGTCACTGGGGTCGAAAGACATGCTCTGCAGCAGCATCCAGTCCCGGGTTTGGAGATAGGCACGGAGAGAATGCTGTGCAGCTGCACCATGTGTTGGAGGTAGAGTCTCCGGTTTGATCAGCCCGGCCACCGCCTTCCGTAAGAACATATGAGCTGCTATAGCCATCAAAGACCATAATGATCTTCTGAGTGCGACTGCCAAGCTCACAGGAGGTGTGGGGGGGAGTTTAGGAGGATAACCGGCTATAAGCAGCAAAACGCGACTGTTGAGGGGACCCTGGAACGGGCAAACAAGCTAAACCAGTTCTTCAATAGGTTTGATCAAACAACCCCCATGAGCAGGGCAGCCTGGTCCCCCCGGTAAGGCTGAGCCCGAATGTTCGAACGTTCGTTCGTTATGTTAACATTCAAATTCTAAATTTGAATTTAAAATTTTTAACCCATTCTCCGCCAATCACGTGTTAAGGCGGGTTTCTCCGCTATGCGTTGTCTGCCAATAACTCCGTAAGGCGTGTTTGAGATCAATATTTCATATTTTCGTCATGGTATTCATATTTCACCCACGGAGTCTTGGCTGATGCTGTCTAAGCCATCACAACTCTGCAACGCTTCAATACCGCCACCTGGTGGCCGATCGGCGAGTTGCCAAACCGGAAGTGCCCGTTGGAGCTCGGTCCGTCCCCTAATTTCGTCCGGCCACTCGTTTATCGTCCCGGGGCTCAATACAGACACCGTGGATATGGATCTTTGCCATAACTCAATAATCAACATGATTTGGACGTGTATTAGTAATATACAAACCGGAAATGGATCGCATCGATCAACATCACATAATTGGGATCTGTTTGCTCCACTCTCATCGCCCAACGCTACGAGGAGACTGACGTGAGTTTCAGCGTTTTTCTTTATCATTTTCGATCAAAACTGCTCTGCTCAATAGATCACCCATACTACATAAATCATTTAACGTCGGTCATTGAATTATAAACGACCCCCCCCCCCCCCCCCCCCTCTGTTCACCCGCAGATGATCAGTCATGACGTTTAGGACCATGTACAGTTGAAATTTTATATATAACGTTGATCGGTATCAAACTGCATTTGATAATCTAATATATGCATTTATGCCTATATCTCACGTTCTATGAAATACTGCAGAAAACGATAAAAACATATTTATACTCAGACGGTATTTTAGTATGAATGTGTGAATGAAAAAGTTAAACGTTCCTACATCCTGAACGATAGATAATTGATGTTGAATGGGCCATAGTAATGTCAATTTAGCAATACAATTTAAAAAGTTATAGCCCTGCAAAGAAGGTGAACATCTCCATAGACAAATAGCGCTGGCAGAGGATGGTTTAGGATGGTCAAAGTGGTGGCAGAGAATGGGTTAATAAAAAATTTAATAATTTTTATTCATTTTTTTTTATGTTTCTTTTATGTGTCTATTCATTCTGTTTGAACCAATGTGGTTTTTCTTCACAGTTGCAGATAAAGATTAGGCTACACTAATATTATAGTATTAAAAAAAAACTTTATATTCATTAAAGAAAGTTGATTTAATAAAAAAAATACTAATTTAATCAGATTAATCACTTTATTCAAATTGAGGATTTAGTTTGAGGATATAAAAAAATAAAATTCAAACTGAATTTTTTCTCTTTTCTTTTCTTTTTAATTTTTAATTAAAAACGAAGGTTCGAAGGTTCGTTCGTAAAACCCTGACGAAGTTCGAATCCCAAAAACAGGCTTCGGGGACAGCCTTACCCCCCGGTCATGTTCCCCACCCCCTACCTCAGATGGCCACAGCCCCCCCCCCCCCTCCATCTCCCCCCACTTGCTGGCCCGCCTCATGCCCCCCTGTCTCCTACCTTGGATGGCCATAGTCTGTGGTGGCTAGTGCCCTCTTGCTGTGGTACTGTATGCTGGGGGGGCAACACCAACATCATCATCATCTTCGTTTTACGTCCTTTTTTCCCACTACAGTGAGGTTGGACGGGGCGATGACTCCACGCCACTGGGCATGGTTTTGTGCCATGTCTTCATGTATCTCCAGATCCCTCATATCATTTTCCACACATCCCCTCCACGTCTGCTTCAGTCTCCCTCTCGGCCTCCGCCCATCCACAATCATCTCCTCTACCCCTCTCAACATCCCCCCCTCCTCTGATCTTCTCACATGTCCAAACCACCTGACCTGAGACATCCATATCTCACCTTGAAATCAATTTCCCTGACACCACAGATCTCATCCACCTTGGCACTGGTCCTCCCGTCCTGCCATCTGACTCTCGCCACATACCTCAACATCTTCCGATCACAGCTCCTTAACACCACCATCACCCTTTTTGTCATTGCCCACGTTTCTGAACCATACAGGAGAACTGATCTCACACATGCTTCATATATCCTTCCTCTGATCTTTACCTCTGTTTCGATTCACCAGTAGCCTACTAATTTCCCGCCACTTCCTCCACGCCGCCGCCACTCTCGCCCTCACCATCCTTTCCACTCCCGCCTCACAGTCCATCACATCTCTCAGATAGCGAAACTGCTTCACCTCCTCCAGCACCTCCCCTCCCACCACTAGACCACCATCTCAAACCACCTCCTCCTCTTCCTTCTCACACGTGGGGCATCTAAAATCCCTCACTTCCATCAGATTTTCCAAACCTGAACATCTTTGGTGACACCATGTCACATTATCTACACAGCACAGAGTTTACTCCCACTCCTCTTCCAGATACTACACATGGGTATCTTCCTGACTGAATTCTCTCTCCTTCACTCCCTGTTATCATCACCTTCGTCTTGTCGATATTTATCTTTATTCCCGTCTTCTTCATTCCATCCCTCGACTCAACAAACATTCTCTTCACATCCTCCTCCGAATCTGCTGTCAGCACTAGATCATCAGCATAAAGCAGCTCCCACTGTCCTTCTCCTCGTGAATCTCTTGTTGCTTCCTCCATTATAGTAATGAAGAGCAGTGGGCTAAGAGCCAAACCCTGGTGCACACCTACTCCAATGCCAAAGTCCTCCGATGTTCCAGCTACTGTCTTGACTCTCGAAGTGGCTCCCACATACAGGGACATTACAGCTCTCACAAGTCTCTCTGGTATCTTCTGCCTCCTAAGCGCCCATTCTATACTACACTCCTTAGTATTTTGTCAAATGCCTTTTCCAAATTTCCAGGTCTACAAAAACGTGATATGATTTCTTTTTCTTCTCTCTATACTTTTCCTGCATCTGCCTCAATACAAAAATTGCATCGGTCGTTGATCTTCCTGGGCAGAATCCACACTGTCTCCTGTCCACACTTATCAATCTCCTCAGCCTTTCCTCCAACACCCTCTCAAAAACCTTCATTCCATGTTCCATCAGTCTAACTCCTCTGTACTTTCCGCACTCAAGTGCATCTCCTTTCCCTTTATAAATTGTTATTGTCATGCTCTTTTTCGATTCCTCCGGGATCTCTCATTCGTCCAAGATGTTTCCAAACAGTCTCACCATCTCTTCTGTGATACCCGCTGCCTTCATCATGTCGCTTGTTACTCCTGTTGGACCTGGCGTTCTTCCATTCTTCATCCCTTTTAACACAGACAAAATAAATAAACTGGTTAAGAAAGCGAGCTCTGTGGTGGGAGCTGACCTGGACAGTCTGGAGGTGGTGGCAGGGGGGAGGACGAGAATGAAGCTGTACGCTATCCTTGAGAACCCCTGCCACCCCCTCCATGATGAGCTGACCGCAATGCGGAGCATGTTTAGCCACAGACCCCCCCCCCCCCCCCCCCCCCCCCGACATACCACAAAGCGCTTCGGGGCAGTCCTTTGTGCCGGTGGCAATCAGGCTCCACAACCAGGACGGGCTAACAGCTGGAGGATCTGATTTGTGGACTGTAATAACACCCTGAATAGATTGTTTCTTTCCCTTCGCCACTTTTTAGCTCTACTTTAGCTATTTTTTAGCTCTGTTTTAGCCCTACTTATTATGTCCGTCTTTGTTTTTAACATGTATTAATTAATTGTATTAATTGTTTTAAATGGCTGTTGATGCTGTGATGGACACCCAAATCTACCCTCAGGGATAAATAAAGGTTTTCAATCAATCAATCAATCAATCAATCAATCAAAGCCATCCGCCATCAACTACCGGGCTGGACCAGGGCTGGTTAGTGAGGTCAAGTGGATCGGTCAACTCCTTCAGACTGGTCTTGGAAAAGCCTGCCTTGTTAATTTTCTGGTCTTTGTTACTGAACAAGGACAAGGGGAAGGGAGTCAGCTCTAAGCTTGTCTCGATTGTCATATCCCGTTGGGAGAAAATGATCAGTCGGTTGAACAACTTGAGTGAGTTTGGCATGACATACAGATAGACAGTACTGTTACATCTAGATATTTATGACATACCAGATCTACAAATATACAGTACAAAAAGTCTAAAAAGAGTATATACATTTGAGGGGGAAGAAACTGTACATTGGAGGAGGTTGGGTAGGTGGGGTGGGGGGGGAACTGTACATTGGAGGGGGTTGGGATTGGACATTTACAGGGGCCAGTTTCGAATTGCAGTCTCCCGTAGGTGCTCTTTGAGAGTGGTTTTGTGCCCTTCCTGATGACTTGTCGTACAGAACTTTTTGGATAAAAGCGTCAGCTAAATAACTAAATGTAAATGTAAATGAATCTTCTCATTGACCTTGTGAATCTTTCTGAGTGGTGACAGAGCCTGTACCTTGAACCTCCCCTCCATGGTCGATGTTACTGATTGTCCATCCAGCTTTATCTGCATCTCCCTCCCTCGTTCAGCCGCTCTTTCAGCATTGACTGCGTCATCTGCAGTGCTTGTGAATCCTGTTGAGAAGGACACAAGCAACTGCTTGTCTCGGTTGTGGTCGAAGGGGTTGTTCTTCTCTAACCATTTGCTTCAGCATCTCACTTCATGCGTGTTTTGGCAAGGTCTTTGTGGAGTGGACCATGTTTCTTGACACCTTCCTCCATGTGCTTGTTGACATCAGAGAAGTGGCTGAGGGTCTACTCTGCACCCAGCACTTGTGGCCAGCTAGCTAACAAGTAAGATCATTTGATAGTACACACCCTATATATTATTTATATATGCATATTATCAATGTAGTGACATGACATTTTCCAATTATAATTTTTTTTTGGATAATACTTCAGACAAGAAATCAGATGTAAAATCTTCTTGTAGTATCTTGCTGACTGGTGAATATTGTTATTTGATATGTGTGGAGTCTATTGTTGTCAGAGTGGGTACATTTAGACAGCATGGTGGTGTTATAGGATGTAGAACCCAAACGCAGACAGGCAGAGGATAGAAAGGAGGCAGGTGTTGGTTCTCAAACAATGGACTGTTCATTTATTGTTTGCGGGCAAAAGGCATACGATAGCGATAGCAACGCACAAGGAAAACGGGAGACTACACTTGTCTCCAAAATAGGGAAAACAAAGGGAAGACAACAGTCTTCAAAACACGTTATCGCATAAACACATTAACTGGGTACCTGGTTCAACTAAGACGATCATTATCCAGATTCAATTAAATGAATAAAAATATGAAAATAAATGAATCCGGGCTTTCCCTGTTCCTCGAACGCTGATTCAGTCTCGTTAATTCGAACCAGACTTGATACTCAGGATAATTGCGCGCGGCCGCCTCACCTGAAAAGACAGCAGGTGTCGATCACAGAAATCCTGATTTTCTAACGGCATTGATTGATTGATTGATTTAAAACTTTATTAAAAGATTGCAGAATGGGTACAATACAGTACGGCTCAATAGCCTCGCAGACCAGTTAAATGCATAATCTATAGGCTAATTTTAAGTCCCTCATTACCCCAATCAATCAGATTATATTTCTTTAAATGTGCCTGCTGGCAGTAGGCTTAATGGAATGAATAATCAAATGAAATCTTGCTAGCGAAAATAATTAGTTAAACTCGTTCAGAATAAGTAGATACAAACAAGCCCAAAGAGTATCTAATTGATACGAATTAATAGATACTTATGAGGATATCTGTACTGTATGCGCTTGGCTTAGGTATCATGTACTTTATATATAAATAATACATGGTTCCCAAAGTTTTCAAGGCTCGACCCCCGAAATAAGAGAGGCTTGGAGGGAGGCTATATACAGTTTCACTATTAATCAGGTTTTAATCTGTTTCGGACATCATCCATACATGCATTGAATTGATTAACCTTTGGTTTATACCAGTGACACCAGTCATGTTAATCATTCTTGTTCATCATCAGATAACACTAACAGTGCTTGAACAGATAAATGCATTTTCTCAAATGCATTCATCAAAACATCAAAGGCTTGCAATTGCTCATTAATTTTCTCAATCTCCTCAAACATTTTAATCCCAGTTACAATATCACAATAACGTGTGAGTGACAGTGACAATTCAATAATCCACATAATCAGATTCGTCGTAATTCATATCCACAATCCATGCATGAAGACTTCAATTTATGCTTAAATGAAACAAAATCCAGGCGCTCCGTTAAACATCCACAGCGGAGAATATGAAAGGAATCAGAGCCAAACGAGCAATAGGTTTCATTCATTAAAAACATCCCCGCGGGATTCACATTTGCAATGCTGCGCGTTATTAAAATAACCACATAATGTGTATATCGCACTTCGCGAGCGCCGTATATATAACGTGCATTATTTAGGACAAAGTTAATTTAGTTTCAGCATTTTAGGTCTATTATTTTACATTTCAAAAGCCCCCTCTAGAAAAACGAAGCACAAAAACATAATTCAGAATGGTATAATGGGATCTAGACTGTGAGAATTATTTCAGGAAGCGAGCTGGCATTTCTTTGCGAGGGTGTGGCCATGCAGGTTATCCAGCTAACTGAACTAAACTCTGCCCTCGACCAGGTTCAAACTTTTTGATCTGTTGTCATAGTGATTTAGACAATCGAGCGTCGGGAAACGGAAAGGTCTGGCTTAAGTCAAGCTATGCTGAAAATTATCCGGCTAACTCAGTTAGCCAGGTACGAGGAACAGGGCCCTGAACTATACGGTAAAAGGGGAATGGCAAAGAGAAGTGTTATGGAATTTATTAAAGGACAAAAGATGAGCCATTTGTATAATAATTCTGAGTTGTTATTAAAAATAGAACATAGTTTATTTCACTGTGGCCACAATGAAGTTCAGTTTACAATCAGAGACAACATGTGTTCACACACGAGCGTCTGACCAGAAAGTGACCAAGAGGTCTGGTCAGACGTAACATTAATACACAGTTTCAAGACGCAACATTCTGATATGACTGAAAGTAAACAAAATGGGTTCAGTTAGGGAATCAATAACAAGACCTAAGGCTGTTGCGGTAACCGCATCACCGCAATCCTGCGGTGTGGCAAGGCACCCGCGGGTGTAGAACAGACAACCGCGTCAACCGTGAAAAAAAAGGGGGCGTCATCATTTTTAACTCAGTTCATTAATGACGAGATTGCCTCGTGTGTCCGTTTTCCAGTAGCATGAGCTAACTTCAAGTTTCCATACAGTTTACAACTCACAGATGAAATCAGGATTTATTTTCATATCCCGGACTCGAGCCCCCAATGTATACCTTTTCCTGTATTAATCTGAACCGCAGTCGAGTACAGGGGAGTGTTCTCCTAACACTCTAGGGCCAAAGTGCCGGTCATGTAACGTGCTTATTATAACTAGCCGGACTTCGGGATAATTCCCTCTGTAAGGTGATGACAGTAAACCAGGAAACCGTTCTCTCAAGGACTGGGCGTTTATTTCCATTTGCAGCTCTCTATTCTTCATGTTAGTGACTAACGTTACACGCAGATTGGGTGCTGCCTCTCTCTGCCGTGGTCCCGACGTTAGCTATAGACTAGCTATCTATAAGGGTTGGTGTGGTTCCGACGTTAGCTATAGGCTAGCTATCTATAACATTGGTGTGGTCCCGATGTTAGCTATAGGCTAGCTATCTATAATGTTGATGTGGTCCCGACATTAGCTATAGGCTAGCTATCTATAACGTTGTGGTGTGGTCCCGATGTTAGCTATAGGCTAGCTATCTATAACGTTGTGGTGTGGTCCCGACGTTAGCTATAGGCTAGCTATCTATAACGTTGTGGTGTGGTCCCGACGTTAGCTATAGGCTAGTTATCTATAACATTGGTGTGGTCCCAACGTTAGCTATAGGCTAGCTATCTATAACGTTGTGGTGTGGTCCCAACTGTGGCGGGGACGGCGTAGAGAGAGGCAGCACTTAGTTTCCCCCAATGATGACACAAGTTGTGATATTTAACTAGCTATGTATGTGCATTCAAATTCACTAACGTTAAAATAGTGTTATAATAACGTTAAATGTTCGCTTAAATAACGTTAGTTTTAAGTTGGAGAAGGGCATATATATCCCACAATGCATCACTCTTAACTCTTTCAGTGCCCACCACGACATAACATGTGTTATCAGCCCGCCCCCTGCATGCCCACCACGACAATTAGCGTGTTATTTTTTTATTAGCGATCTGAATTCATATTTTATCAACCGAGTCACCCGTTGGTAAACCAGCCCCATCAGGAGCTCAGATGTGAAAAAAGCGCCCCCTATCGTCTCCCAGATGGTAATGCACCCTTTTGGAATGGACTCAATGAAAATGGATGAGAAAAGAAAAATCCGGAATCCACATTTTACTTCTCAGGCATGTAACCCGAGCCGATCGGATTCATTATGGACCATCAGAACAGCGTGGAATATGTGTTTACAGTATGTAGCGTTGGATCAATAAAAGCGATCGGTTTTTGGAATGGCGATCAGGAATTGGAATTATCTTTTTGGAGAACATCTGATCTGAGGTAAGGAATCTATTTTACAAGTCTTGGGATAATCAGAGTTGTATTCGCTGAGCTCTCAGCGTTCGCCCTATGTGTGTGTGTGTGTGTGGGCGATGGCTTTGAGGAAATCAGAGAATACATTTTTCAGATCGCCTATATAGCGTGCATACGTACACATATACTATCGATAATCTAGCGTTTATTTGAAAACTATTCATAAATAGGCTGAAAAATTACAACGTTTTTGTGTATTCTAGAATATTCCAGTACACAGCGTTTATTATGGAATCTTTTTATTTTCCTTGAAAACGAGGGCTTTTCAAAATGCTATAAAATGAAAATGAACCGATAAAAAAACAATCCGCTTCGACAATGTTGACTGGAAAACGAGTCATTGATAAGCGACGGGCAGATTAGACACATAATTTTATTTTAAAACATAGATCAGGCATTATTAACGCTAACATTGAAGTGGATGGTGGGCATTCAAGCACTAAATCGTGCGCCCCCTGCTGGCACTGAAAGTGTTAAAGGAGCAGGCAACACCCTACTACTTTTATCACATTTCAGAACGTTGAGGGACAAATGGAAACAGATTCATAACCATATCAGTTTAACCATTTCATCCATAACTACTAATAGATCAATGATCCTGGCGGCTCAGGAGGTAGACCAGGGAAATTGTGTTTTTGCCAGTCTACATTTTGAAAGCCTCCCCCTTGAAATTTTTGCTCAAACACTGCATTCTGATGTACTTGTATGCACCAATTTGTGCATTTTCTTCATCAATCTATGGTGGAAATGTCTTTATTTATAAATGGAAAAGACAATATTCAGGTACCTGCTGACACAAACTGAATACCTACTGCATTATTTTGGGCAAGGCTAACCAGAAGCCACTGACAGCAGCACATCTGCAAGGTTGAGATGGTGTCTCAGCTATATTTCTTAAGCGGGACTGTGGGAATATTTTCAGACTTGAGAATGTTCAGTTGACATGCATGGGTTTTAATATATATTATACCTTATATAATTGGGGACATTATTTCGGTGGGTTTTTAAATATAACATGAGTGTGTTTTAGTCCAAGGCTGAAGAGGCCCTTTTTTTCCTCCTCTGGCATGGCATGGTTGTCCAAGGCCAGACACCTGTGCATTTCCTTGTTACATACATCCATGAGAACCCTGTCTCATATTGGATTGGTCCACAAAGACACCCTAGCCAGACGAGTATATTAGAAATGTAAAGCTGAGAAAGGGTAGAGCTATTTTCCTCTCTGCTACAATGCATTGCTGTCTGCATTTTCGTCATTATTATTTCTGATTGTTCAATAAATACAATACATATTGTTTGAACTCTTTTCCTGTGTCTAATATTATATATATTTCTGTTTTGACCTGATGTGTAACAAAACCTCAGGTCAAAGTATTTATGTAAGTATATTTATTTATTTACCATATGTATGGATAAATATCATCATGCATCAGATAGAACACACGATTGCTACATACATTGCGTGACTTGAGATGACTATCGATAGGTTATGTATATAACCTAGTTATATGAGTACTGGCTGAGCGTCCCGCTCTTAAGCCTATCGAGATATACCTCATCTCATGTACCTATTGTACTCCATCACGAATAAAAACCAGTACACCCACACCTGCCGGGTCCCGCCTCTATGGAGACGTAGCCTATAAGACAGTAGGCATGGTCACCAATACACTCTTCCTCGCCAAAATCTCGTTTCCAGTAAAAGACCCCTCAAGGGGACTCAGGGCCGCTTAAGAGCGGGACACTCAGCCAGTACTCATATAACTAGGTTATATACATAACCTATCGTTATATATCGTACTTGGCTTATCGCATCCCGCTCTTAAGCCTATCGAGATATGGGTTAGAGCGGATGCGAGGCCCGACCAATGTACCCCCTGAGGACCCGTAAGCCCACATCAAGGGGTTTGGGGAGTCCTGTCACCCCATCCTTCCTAACGAAGGGGGGGGGCGCAGTCAACTCCACCGGAGTGTGAGCAAGGAGGAACTAGAACCCCTTGAACACACAGCACAGGCGGAACCACGTGTGACTTAACACACTGTGGCCCATACCCACACACTCCTGCTACCCTACCAAGGACGGGAAGCAGGAAAGGCCACAGACCCCAGAACCGCCTGGGAGACAGAACCCCCGGTCATGTCCATGAGGTAAATCCTTACAAAGGGGCCTGGGGAGGACCATGAAGCTGCAGCACAGATGTCCTCCACCGAAGCCCCACCCAGGAGAGCGGCAGAGGCAGCCACCCCACGAGTGGAGTGCGCCCTGACGCCCCCAGGGGGATCCTGCCCAGCCAACGTGTAGCAGAGGGCAATGCCCTCGCACAACCAATGGGACAGGCGCTGTTTCGACAGTGCCTTACCGGCATGAGAACCACCGTGACAGACAAAAAGCTGGTCGGTAACCCTGAAGTCCTGAGTACGGCTGAGGTAAATTCCCAAAGCACGGACTGGACATGACAGGTGAAGGCCCGCATCTAACTCACTAGTGTGAGGAGGAGGACGAAACGCCTGAACCACAATATCCCGGGAGCGGAAGGAACTCCGGATATTCTTAGGCATGAAAGCAGGATTAGGTTGCAGAGTGGCACCGCAATCGGCCCGAAAAGACAGGCACTCTGGACGTACCGAAAGAGCACAGAGCTCACTCACGCGTTTAGCGGAGGTGACAGCCAGCAGGAACGCGGTCTTGAAGGACAGCTGTCCCAACGGCGCCTGCTCGAGCGGCTCAAACGGGGCCAAGGACAACCGACGAGGACCAATTGAAGATCCCAAGTCGGAGCCAAAGAGCGTTGCACCGGCTTAACGCGTCGAGCGCCAAGCAGGAAACGCTTCACAAGAGGGTGGCTGAACAAGACAGTCCCCTCAAACCCCTCATGATAGGAGGATATAGCCGCCGCATATACCCTCACCGTCGAAGCCGACAGTCTACCAAGGAGAGACTGGAGATAACTCAGGACAGCATCCAGGGGGCAGGAGACTGGGTCCCAGCCCCTCGCCTTACACCACTCTTGGAACATACGCCATCTGCCCGCGTAAAGCGCGACAGTGGAGGGAGCATGTGCATTCCGGATGGTATCAACCACAGAAGGGTCCATCCTCTCCAGACTCACCCTCCCACCAGCCACACCAACAGGCGTTGGCCCAACATCGGGTACTGGAACAGTGACCCGTTGTGCTGTGAGAGGGCCGTCGCCGACCAAGGAATAACCCAAGGAGGAGCGACCAGAAGCTGGATCAAGACCGGGAACCACACTGCCGTGCCCCGGTCCGGCGCAACCAGGATCACCGTCCTGCGCTCCCTCCGTATCCGCTCCAACAGCTGACCCAACAGCTGTACAGGAGGAAAGGCGTACAGAAGACTGGGCGGCCATGGAAAGGTCGAGAAGGCATCCACCCCCAAGGGGGGATGATCTGCTCGACTGACCGAGAACCACAAGGGGCACTTGTGAGAGTGTCGGCTCGCAAACAGATCTACCTAGGCCTCCCCGAACCGATCCCAGATCTGTCTGACTATGTCAGGGCGGAGTTCCCACCCGTCGCGACAAGGACCGCCCGAGACATCATATCCGCGCCCATATTCTCTGCACCAGGAATGTGGAGCGCCCTCAGACTGCGCAGCCTGCGAGATGCCCATAGCCAAAGTTCGACCGCCGCCCGGTGCAGGTGGATGGAACAAGTCCCACCCTGCCTGTTGATATACGCCGCTGCCGTCACACTGTCTGTCCTGACCAAAACGTGCTCGCCTACCACCAGGTGGTCGAACCGTTTGAGGACCAGGAGGACCGCCTTCAATTCCAACACATTGATGTGCGGGGCAGATGGGCCAGCATGAACCGCCGTCCAGCTGCCCCCCACTGCGTGGGTCCGACACGTCCCTCCCTAACCCGTGAGAGAGGCGTCGGTGAAGACCGCGACGTGAGCGCCTGCTGCCCATGGGGACCCCAATGGTGATGATACCCAGCCTCCTCCAATGGGCGAGATCTCCCCATATCGACAAAGGAACCGTCAACCGTTTCCATTTGTCCCTCACCGGATCTATTCTCATAGAGGAGGCCAAGAGGAACCACCGTGTGAGCAGATGCCATCATACCGAGCAGACGCATCACTTGCAGCGCCGTGACCGTCCCTCCCAGACGGAAACCCAGAGCGTGCGAATGATAGACACCCGGCGCTGCTCCGAGAGGGTTACAATCATGGGCCTCGACCTCAACGTCAAGCCCAAGTACTCGACCTGTTGACTGGGAAGAGGTGTACTCTTCTTCCAATTCACAGCAAAACCCAGCCTGGTGAGGAATTCCACCACCAGCAGCCTGGTATGAGACCTGGCAACCTCCTCCGAACGACTGAGGAGTAGAATGTCGTCGAGATAGAATAGAACCCGTATCCCCCAACGACGTAGAGGCTCCAGTGCAGTCGCCACGCACTTGGTGAATGTGCGGGGAGCCAGAGAATAGC
This sequence comes from Notolepis coatsorum, assembly GCF_963971535.1. Classification (NCBI taxonomy): domain Eukaryota; kingdom Metazoa; phylum Chordata; class Actinopteri; order Aulopiformes; family Paralepididae; genus Notolepis; species Notolepis coatsorum. Next base: position 43,141,484 of record NC_140172.1, on the reverse strand, counting down.
CAAACGGCATCCTCTGGTACTCGTACACTACGCCCTGAAACAGGAACCGTAGGAACTTCCTGTGAGGAGGGAAAATCGGGATGTGAAAATACGCATCCTTCAGGTCTATGGAGGTGAACCAGTCTCCCCTTCTGACAGCAAGCAGAAGGAGTTTGACGGTCAACATCCTGAACGGTCTCGCTACAATCATACGATTGAACGCGGACAGATCCAGTACCAGAAAATAACGGGAGTAGACGCCTGACATCGTGTCCTCTCTCGGAACCACGACGACGGCCTGCTTCGCCAACAGAGATTGGATCTCGTCGGCCAGGGCTGTCACTGCTTCTGACCCTGACAATAGGGTCGGCACCAAACCTGAGAACGGAGGGTGGGGTTGTGCGAACTGCAACACAAGCCCCTCCCTCAATGTTCTCTCTATCCACCCCTCCAAACGGCATTCTTGTCGCCATATGTGAAAATAATCCCACAGCGCACCCGCCGTCAACTGACGCTGGGCCGCAAGGAACAGTAGATAGTTGGCCCGGTCCCTCCCGCTGTGCGATGCACCCAAGGGGGGACCCCGACAGAAAGGGCCGGTTTGATACGGGAGAAGCCGTCATCAAACTGGTTGACACACACCCCCCCCTTGAACACCCCTCTAGCACATGCTGAGGAGTCGTTCCGCAGCTAGACATGCAAGGCATGAGGACCCCATGGGCTCCTACACGCCGAAGCCCTGCAGTGATATTGCTACCACCCAAATCACGCTCGCCTCTGCTTCGCAGACCACTGCCGCTCTCACGGGAGTGGGAGGCATCAGCGCGATACCCCGCCTGGCGAAGGCGAGGCCGGGGTAACCCTTGCTGTGCGTTCAACAGAAGAGGCCTCGAGTCCCCCTGCTGACCACCGTAGCTAGTGGCAGCTGTAACACCAGGCTCATCCATCACACAACGTGTGGTGCAGGAGCCACGCGACAGCACAACATTCTCACGGACAGACCCAGGCTCAGCCATCAACTGGGTGTCAGCCCCTGTTCCCATGAGAAGTGAAGAATGGGGCCGCATGCGCTTCAAAGAAGGTTCGCGGCCCGCAGCCAAAGGAGAACGATCAGAGCCCCGCTTCCGTGGGTAACAGAGAGAGGATTGAACGGGGAGTGGGCTGCTCGCGGCAAAGTGACGATGGCTTGTTTTATCCAAACCAAATTCACCCAAAATGGCCGATCCCTCGGCCGCCAAGGCTGTCGGCCTTGTGGAACCCCGTTGACTCTCCGCCCAGGGCACCACTGGCGGGGGAAACATGGCCGCCTGTCGAGGATCTCGCCACAGTCGTTGACGAGACCGTGCTCCCACCTCTGGCTGCACAGCGTGAGGCGGTGTAGGACCCAGATCAACAACCGCCTGCGCCTCCACAGAATGACCAAAAAGCCTTTCCGTGGAAAAAGGAGTTGTGAGGAGAGAAAACCTATCCTCTTCCCCAAGAGGAGAGTGCTCCAACCAAACATGCCTAACAACAAACGTTGATAGCATCCTAATCCTCCCCGCAGTTATAGCTTGCGACTGAGTCAAGATCTCTATAACACCACAAACATGCAACATGTTTACAATGTCGGCTGGACCCATAGCCCTACTACCCGACGCCAATGTGGATAGGAAACTAGCCAGCTGAGCCATAACACTGGCCGCCGCTACAAACCATCCTGCAGCAGTATACCACTCATTCGTCCATACTGCCACCCTCCGAGCCGATGCGCTCTCAAGCATCGGCCGGGTGGGACATCGTTCATCCCCGCCGGGGCACAGGAACAAAGCTACCTGGCTACGTAGCCACGGTACACCCGGCCTGCACCCAGTTGTTAGCCCGTTTACCCGTAAAAAAGGTAAATAGGACTCAGCGAAACCCCCCACATTAGCAACCGACTGACCTTCATCAATGAAGCGGGCAAGAGGAGGGAAAAGCGGAATTGTCCCGCGGCTGGGATCATTAGAACAACGACCCATTTCAGCGTCAACATTAGCATTAGCAGTAGTAGCATTAGTAGCATTAGCGTTAGCAGCGTGCTCCAGGATTGCCAGGAAAACGTCCACTGCAGTGGAACGTTCACCAAGCCACCCCGGCCCTGGCGCCGAAACATACTCCACAGCATTACCAATACCAACATTGATGCCTGATGACACAGGGCCTACCTTTGTACAAGCCGGCTCGATAGCCAAACCTTGTACGCTGCCCCTTAGTCTGCTGCCGTCAGACGAGGAAACATCAACACAGGCCCGACGTGTCGCTGAAACATGCCTCGAAGATGCCAGGGGTAAGCAAACCTCCGGTAAGCTTTAAACATTACGTAATTTCTCTAATCTTTTCATAACAACTAGTTAACATAAGGTGCACTGCATCCGCTATGATGGAAATGAAAATAGAGGAAGAGTGTATTGGTGACCATGCCTACTGTCTTATAGGCTACACCTCCATAGAGGCGGGACCCGGCAGGTGTGGGTGTACTGGTTTTTATTCGTGATGGAGTACAATAGGTACATGAGATGAGGTATATCTCGATAGGCTTAAGAGCGGGACGCGATAAGCCAAGTACGATATATAACGGCTCTTATGTCATCATTTCTAGCTAAGGGTAAATCCAATATTCATATCTACAGGATTTGACTTGAACTGGCTTATATTATGATGGCTGATTTGAACTGGCTGAAACTAAGGTGTGAATTCATTTCCTGACTATAGATTTAGCTTCCATTGTCTTGCTAAATCGGATGATTCAAGTGGCAACAGGCTGCAGCTGTTAAATACAGGTCACCATGTTGGAATTAGGTGATTTAAGCGGTAGGCTTTCAATGACTTCACTTCACTTGCACGCTTTCTTGACGTTCACACAACAGGTTTACATGCTTTCATTCCTGCCTATAATGTGGGAAGGCCAGGACAGCCTAAATGAAGAAACATGATTTAAGTTGACAAAAACCTCTGCGCTACAATCTAATGATAATCTAAATATGTGCAACAAAGTGATATTCATGTTTATTGATTCAACATAGCTGTTTATCTTTGATAATGTATGACAGGCTTTTGCCCGACCGGGATTCAAGCCGTGAAAACGGCTGCACGACAGAGCAGTTCAGCACCTTGGACAGCGTGACAAATGCACCCATTTCATTGGCTGTCACTCTGTTACACCTATACGCTGCTGGCCTTCGCGACCCATGGGCCTATGTGGGGCCTCAACTCGTGAATTAAATAATCGGATTAAAAGAAAATAAGGTAAAGTGAAATAAATTCATAAAAACTATTTTCATACTTATGAGGGCCGACGTTCCACTCTACTGGTTAAAGTTGCTTACTCGTGAGTCATTGATAAAGAAAAATAATGTCCACAGCTGCTCCAGTGTAAAACAAAGATATCCAAATGGTTTATTTCTCTTCCACAGCGAAGTGTTTCTTTACAGAAGTGATCCTAAAGCTATTTTCCTAAATATTCACGTCACTACTACGAGGTCTCCAAAATCACAGGCTACTCGACACATGACAAAATTCCTCCACACTGGAAAGCCGTAAATCAACTTGCCGGCTCTTTCCACAGCAAAACGGTAGGCAAGGCACCCATGCAGGCTTCAATCTATGTTGTTTAGTCTATCTGTTCAGTACTGCTCAGCACTGTTTCAAGATGCACACTGACCTCTTCGAGAATTGTTGAATATAGATACACAAATGTTCTAGAACGTTTGGTTATGACACATACTGTGACATCACAAATGTTCTAGAATGTTTGATTATGACATCATACTGTGACATCACAAATGTTCTAGAATGTTCTATTATGACAAATAAGACAGTTCAATGACTTTATCTAAATCCAATCAATATTCCTAATGCCGTTTCAATGTAAGGTTATAAAAATAAACATATAAACATTCACAATAACCTAATAGCTTTGGCTCCTCTACAATAATAATCAAAGTAATACTACTAATAATAACAAAAACAGCAACATTAATAATTAGTCAAAACAAATGCATAATTTAAAAATAATATTAGCTGGCCTCAACTCGTGAATTAAATCTCGGGATGACATTTTTATAATAAAAAAAAAAAAAAAAGTAAGGTGCAATAAGTTCATAAAAACTATTTTCATAATATTAAGATAATAATAATAAGAACAATAATAATCAAACAATACAAAAACAACAACATTAATAATGAGTCAAAACAAATGCATCATAAGAATATTAGCCAATCAGAGCTTCAGATTCAAACATTCTAGAATGTTCAGTAGGTCACATACATAAGCTCTAACAAACAGCTGAGCTAGATGATCATTCAACTGATTCCTCCGTGGATAGACGTCCTTGGAGAGTTATCGAGAGTTGGAGTATACTGTTGGAAATAGTGAACAAGGTAAGTGTCATCTAATGCTGTTTTTCTGAATACTGGTAGATAGGCCCTTTACTCGTTTATGGTTAAAGGGTATGTTAAATGATCAAATGTAACTTTGTCTGCAGAGTAGGTCGGTTGGATGCGGTATTGGAACGGAGAAAAATATACCATTAGTTTGTATATAGAGTGAGCCACGTATTGGAACAGAGAAAACAGCATTTTTCTACCTCAATGTAGCAGGGTGGATTATCCCTGCTTCGTGGGAACGGGTGTGCACAGCCACTGGGTAGCGAGACACAGTAGAGCTCCGTCTGACTGCACCTTCGTCTTTGGGTCTGGAGCGTCAACTGGAGGCCGGCAGTGGGAGTGGATGGGGCCCGGGATTTACCAACCTGGTCTGGTACTCTGGTCTTCCTCTCCCTTCCAGGGCGGTCAGCAGTACTCCCCAACTCGCTCTCACTTCCCCCAATTACTCCTTTAACCCTCCCACACCTAGTGACTGAATTGTAATTAAATAACTTAGTTCCCCCCGCAAGCAGTACCCTCCCTCAGTGACATTATAAACCTTACAGTAAAAAGGGAAGAGTTGAATAGGAAGGGGTTAATGGTATTAACGTTACCCACACCAAAACAGTTGTTTATAGGCTCAGGAAGGGACACGCACACAGAACCCCATCTAATTCTTTATATTAATTGTACTGTTCAGTTACAAAGATTTAATGGCAATGCTTAAATAGGATGGAATCTTACCATTACTCAAGTTGTAACTCAATACCTTCTAGACACTTATATTATACACCAATGTGCTTGACTCATCACCCACATCTGGGTTAGTACTAGGGATGTCCCGATCCGATCACGTGATCGGGATCGGCGTCGATCACGTGCTTTTCAGAGGATCGGGGATCGGGAAAAAATAATAATAAAAATCGGCAGTCAAAAAAAGAAAAATTTTATTCAACAAACATGACCATGTCCACGTCTTAAACTCATACGGAGGCCTTAGTTTTGGTTTTAAATTACATATAATATATCATCATTAATGTATTTATTGTCACACAGAGCAGAATAATTGTCCACAACAAACACATTCCCCTTTAATTTACACCGTTGCAACAAACACATTCCCTTTTAATTTAGACCGGCTACACGCTACACGCTCCACATCACAACAACAGTACAACACGTCGCTCCCGAAACACGGTTAATATCCACTGACTTGAGCAGCTAGACTTAATGTCAGAGGTTTGGAACTAAGCATTTTAAAATAGAAAGTCAAGCCAGTTGCAATGTTTGCAGGGAGGACAGGCTGGAGGCGAAGTTTTCAGACTAACTTTTCACCTGGAGGATAACGTGACTGAGGATTATCGTCTGCGTTTCAGACCAGAATGGACCATTACGTAAGTCGAACACTGAATGTATACTAATGTGCAAACATATATTGAAACTTAATATTTCTCATATGAAGCAGAAGCACATTTCTCAGGGTGAATGTAATAACAAAAGCCTCCGCGCTCTCGCCCCGGACTATAGGCAACAGAGGGGCTTGTCTCGCTCTGCCAGTTTCTGACAAAAATGCGTCAAAATTGATTACTAATGTGAAAGATCGGATCGGAAACGATCGGATCGATAGATATTTAAAATCACATGATCGGGATCGGATCTGGAGCAAAAAAAGGCGATCGGGACATCCCTAGTTAGTACCAGGGATAATACCTCTCTCAGGCTTTAATTATATGGTAAGGATAGTACCTCTCTAAGGCTTTACTTATGGTACCACTGGTCAGTAACCTTCCCGCAGGGGAAGGGTTAATTAGATGGGAAATTATTATTAAAGAACAAACACGTTATCACACTCAAAGAAAATGAAAAGGTGGGCCCACTTTACCAAATCAAAAGTCCTATACTAATGCTGGCATGTAATGTTTATGGGGTACCCCTATGAACTGTAGTTAGCAACGTTAGCTTCACCCGTAGGCCGCATCACACTGTGTACTGTGCAATAAGATCCTGAGCACTGACGCTCTATTGTACTCAACCAAGATGGCGGCCTCGCCGCGCCACCACTGTCCGGGTGGCAAGATGGCGTCGAACGCTCTCGTCACGGGCGCTAGCAAGCGGGGCTGGAGCAGAGGGAGCAGTAGCGGGCTGAGAGTGCGTGCTGGGTGATGGCGACCTCTGCTGGACGGGAAGAACTCCCGTGCTGGGCTGAAGACAGCCGGTGCAGAGCAGAAGACTGGTTGTTGATGGCCGGTGCTGGGTAGACACGCCACAATAATCTGGCCCTACCTTAACTGAAGCTACTCTGTGGGTCCCAAACAGCCCTCCTGCTAGCCGCAACATACAATGACGCAGGGTGCCTCTAAACACCGGTCCTCTTCAAGCCACGCTGGCTGGGCACCTCACTGGAGGGAATATCGTTAACATAAGCCAACACTTGGCTATACCGCGTTTCTTCTAGGATAACTCGTTGTATCACTAGGGTTATTCAGTGGGGAAACATGCAACACGCTACTACGCTTACATTTCTAGTATAACCCGTAATATACTCAAGTTCAATACGTTCACCCGCGTGATCCACAACGGGGGCTCTGTCGAGACACGACCGACCAGGTCCAAGTCCAATGCCGAAGAGGCTGGCTCGCCTCACTTCCGTTCCCTTGCTTCTCCTGCTCTCTCTCTCTCTCGTGCGCTCCGCCTGCCACTGCCGCCCCCTGCTGGTACCGCCAACTAGCCCCACAGGAAGCACTGGGTGGGAAGAATATGATTCAGTTCACTGTTTATAATCCATATTCCAGCCGGTGAGAGAAGAAGAAACCCGCGTCATTGTTCGAGGGAATATCAATGGAAACTAGTTAATATGTCTTGGTGCACAAAGGGGAGATAAAAAGCAAGTCAGCACTTCTGAATAATAGCCACATATTCAGGGTGCTACATTTCCCCCCACTTTGAACTTGCTAAGTCCTCTGCAAGTTAACTCAATGAAACACCAACCAACGCATGCATGAAAACGGTCCTGAGACCAACAGTTTCACACATAGATCGACAATCACACATTATGCCAACAGTTTCACACACTCCTTCATGAATTGGAAACACTGTTCAACAAACACACTCTTGAACACGTAGTCCTGGCGATACCGAGCGGGTAGCCGACCTCTGGTGCTCCTCTGGGGCCGGGCGGGTTCCACTTCCCCCACCTCCGACTCCGTGTCGGATTCTTCAGTGCCCGTTGGCGGGTCATTGACCACAGCCTCGCCCTCTGGGGCCATCGGTGGACCGCCAGCGGCCTCCTCTTCGACTCCGTCTCCGCCGTCCTCTCCATCCTCTCCTGAGGGGGTCGACTCCACCTCTGACTCGGCGTTCGCTGCCTCTTCAGGGGCGTCCCGCAGGGGCCCGGGGTGGTTACACGCCCTAGGATGCGATTCCCGACGTCCCTCGAAAGCATCTCCGATGTCTGTCATCCGCACTTCCGGGTCGGAGGCCGGGAAGGGACAGGTCTTGAGCTGGTCTCGATGCACGGTCCTTTCTGGACCCCCTGCTTTGGGCCTGACTGTGAACACGGGCGTCCCTTCGTGGCTCTGCTTAACCACCACATAAGACGTAGGCTCCCACTTGTCCTGTATCTTATTACGGCCCCGGATTCGGTGGTCGCGTATCAGGACCCGGTCTCCGGCCCGCAAGAGTGCACCTCTGCTCTTCCTGTCGTAAATCCTCTTGCGTCGATGAGACGCCTGCTTCGCCGTGGCCTCGGCGGCCTCCGCAGCGGCCTTTAGTCGCTCGTGGTGACCCTGTACCCACTCGTCCAGGTCTTCCGCCCCCTCCTCAATGACGTCTGCCCCCCAGGACATCTCGGGGCATCCTAGCGTCTCTTCCGAAGAGCAGGTAGAAGGGGGAGTATCCCGTGGAGGAGTGCACGTGGCAGTTGTACGTAAGTACCAACTCGGGTAGGTGCTCCTTCCAGTCCCGCTTCTTCTCTGCGGGCAGACTACGCAGCATGTCATGCATAGTCCGATTGAACCTCTCACATTGCCCATTCCCCTGAGGATGGTAAGGCGTGGTGCGGCTCTTGGAAATTCCGTACAGTCGGCAGAGCTCCTTGATGACGCTCGACTCGAAATTTCGCCCTTGGTCGGCATGGAGTCGGGCAGGGCAGCCGTAATAGACGAACCAGTACTTGATGATGGCGGCGGCGGTGGTCTTTGCAGTCTGATCTTTGGTCGGTATGGCAATAGTGAATCTGGTGAACATATCAGTCAGCACCAGTACGTTCTCGTAGCCACCCACCGACCTTTCCAACACGGTAAAGTCCATGGCAAGAACCTCCATGGGTGCCGTCACGTTAGTGCAGGTCATCAGGGCCTGGGCTTTAGGGAACACGTCCCGGGCTAATGCACATCGCTTGCATTGCTGCACCCATTTCTTCACCTCCTCTGCCATTCCGATCCAGTAATAACTTCGCCTCATCAGATCCACCGTCCCTCGTCCCCGTAGTGTCCCCCATCCTCATGTTGGGTCTCGTAGATCCTCCGTCGCAGGGCCGTGGGCACCACCAGCTGCAGAACCTCCTCCCCGTCGCGGGGATCACTGACGCGCCGAAACAGTACCTGTTGGTGCAGACGGAACCGCTCCCACTGCCCGTATAACTTGCAGAGTTTCGGGTCTCCTTCTTTCAACTGTACTTTAGTGGGAGGGACTCCCTGCGTCACCGCCCGCCACACCGGACCCAACTCGGGATCGTCCCCCTGCAGCTGCCGCATTTCCGCCCAGTCATACCCGCTGTTCCCCTTCTGTGCCGCTATCTGTCGTGCGCTGACATTCGGGACCTCCCACGTCTCTGTCGGTCTCTCGGGACCCAGCAGGGCCCGTACTTCCTCCACCGGGACCACGACGTAGCCATCGCGGGCGACTGGGGCGGGGGCGCACAATGGGGCGGTCCGTTCCTGTAGACCCTGACGGGTGTGAGTGCCGGTCGCGGGTATCGTTAGGAAGTCTTTCTCGGTGTCTTCCACTTCAGGCTCTGACCGCATCGGCATGCGAGACAGGGCGTCTGCGTTCTGGTTGAGTCGGCCAGGTTTGTATTGCACCACGAAGTCGTACTCCGCGAGCTGAGCGTTCCAGCGCTGCTCCACTGCTCCCAGGTTGGCCGTGCCGAGGTACCTCAGCGGGTTGTGGTCGGTGATCACGGTGAACTGGGAGTACATCAAGAGGTCTCTGAACTTCTCAGTGATCGCCCACTTCAGGGCGAGGAGCTCCAGCTTGAACGCACTATAATTTTGGTCATTCCTTTCGGACCCACGCAGACCTCGGCTCGCAAAGGCGATGACTCGCTCCACGCCCTCTTGTTTCTTACTTAGTACCGCTCCCAGTCCCAAGTAACTCCCGTCCGTGGTCACTATGAAGGGGAGCTGGAGGTCGGGGTAGGCCAGCACCGGAGGCATCAAGAGGCACTCCCGCAGATGGTCGAAGGCCGTCTGACACTGCGGAGTCCACTTGAAGGCCTCGGGCCGGCCTTTGGCGAACCCCTTTTTTTCTTTCCCCATCAGGGCGTGCAGTGGTTGGGCCACCTGGGCGAAGCGGGGCACGAACCGCCGATAATAGGACAGGAACCCGATCACCTGCCTCACTTCCTTCGCTGAGCGTGGCGCCGGCCAGTCCTCCAACGCCTTCACTTTGTCGGCGTCGACCTGTATGCCGGCTGCGGAGACGATGTGTCCCAGGAACTTGACCTCGGTCTTCAGAAGGAAGCACTTCCGGGGCTTGAGTTTGAGCCCATGCTCCCGAAGCCGTCCAAACACCAGGTCCAACTTCTGACAGTGGCTCTCGAAGTCACTGGCGAACACCAAGACGTCGTCTAGATAGACAAGTAGGACGTCGAAGGCCAAGTCTCCCAGCACTGCGGTCATCAACCGCTGGAATGTCGATTGATTGATTGAATTGATTGATTGAATTGATTGAAAAGTTTATTAACAGATTGCAGAATGGGTACAGTACAGTACATCTCAATACATACAATTGTTAAGGGGATGCAGACCAGAGAAAGACTTTCGTCTTGTTTCCACCAGGGTCCCCCATTTTCAATTCATCATAACATATATGACATACATGACATACAGATAGACAGTACTGCTACATCTATACATTTATGACATATCAGATTTGCAAATACAGTACTGTTTGTGATACAAAAGTGTCCAGAAAAGGAGTGTATATACATTTGGCGTAGAAACTGTACATTGGAGGAGGTTGGTGGGGTGGGGTTGGGTGGGTTGGGTGAGGGCTGTACATTGGAGGTGGGGGGGGGGGGGGGGGTTGGGTAGGGGACACACACACATTTTACACTGTACATTGGAATGTTGACAAAGCCTTACTTGGTCATTTACTGTACAACTAGGTTAGGACATTTGTAGGGGCCAGTTTCGAATTGCAGTCTCACGTAGGTGTTTTTTGAGAGTGTTTTTGAAGGTGGGTAGTGATTCACATTCCTTTACAGCTTTAGGCAGGGCGTTCCACATTGATGTGGCATAATTGCGAAACGTGTTTAGTCCCTTGTTTGAGCCGAATCTGGGTTTTACATGATTTGTGGAGCTCCCTCTGGTGTTGTGATCGTGGTATTCACTGACCTTTGGGAAGTATTTTGACATGTACATGGGTACCTTGGTCGCGTAGTGTATCTTGTAGACCAGGCCCATTGCAAGTTGCTGTACTCTGTCGTCTACTCTAAGCCATCCTAGGTTGTCAAAGTGGGCAGGGGTGAGGTGGGTTCTAGGAGTCAGGTCAAGTAGTAGTCTGACTAGCTTGTTTTGAGATGTTTGTAATTTGTTTTTTAGTGCCTTTGAGGTGCTTTGGTACCATGAGGTGCAAGCATAGTCGTAGTACCCTCGCTGGTGCGTTACACAGCCCAAAGGGCATACGGGTCCACTGGTAGAGGCCGAAGGGCATCGTGACGGCCGTCTTCTCTTGATCTTCTTCTTTCACCGCCACCTGGAAGTAGCCGGCGGTGAGGTAGAGCGAGGAGAAGATCTTGGCCTGCCCCAAGGCGTCTAGGGACTCCTCGATACGAGGTAGGGGGTACGCATCCCGGTGCGTCACGTTATTGAGGCGGCGGTAGTCACAGCAGAACCGCACGGAGCCGTCCTTCTTTATGACGATCACGGCTGGAGACGCCCACGGACTGCAGCTGTCTACCAGAACACCCTGGTCCACCAGGTCTTGTACGTGCCGCTTTATCTCTTGGAACACGTGGGGCGGTATTCGGCGATGCCGTTGCTTGACCGGGGGTGCGTTACCGGTGGGGACGTAGTGAGTGACAGTGGAAACTAGTTAATATGTCTTTGTGCACAAAGGGGAGATAAAAGGCAAGTCAGCACTTCTGAATAATAGCCACATATTCAGGGTGCTACATCAAGATCTTAAGCTGTTTTGCTCCAACCACTGTGTGGCCTGCTGCCAACTGCCACACCAACTGCCACATTATTATGCAGCTGAGAAATCTCTGACATCACAGATATGCACATTTTCAGATGACTCAGTTCAGTGAGGGTGAATATTGTGAGAGGAGAATTGGAAGAATGCGCCAATAGGAGAATTAGAGACATAGATCCTATTAATATAAGTCCACATAGCTAGGAAACAATGCTAAACACTGAAAAAGGCCATTTATAAGATAGTTCCCCTAATATAATAATAATAAAATAATTAATTCGAACATTGTGATATATAAATTGTATAATTAATTCGAACATTGTGATATATAAATTGTATAATTAATTCGAACATTGTGATATATAAATTGTATAATAATAATTAGGATGCATTTAAATTTGATTAGCCCCATGCAGGATATTAATGTGACCGGCGACCCGACTCAGATGAGAGAAGGCAGCAAGGTGATCACACAAGAAGACAAGAAACTACTTTCCGAACGCGTCCAGCTACTGAAGCAGACGAATGCAGTCCTCCAGGGGAATAGCATGTTTGAGCGGTTTCTCAGTCGCCTGGATCCCCGGGTCTTTGAGCCCCAGGAGGGGGATGACCTGATGTGTGTCTCCATGATTGAGCAGTTGACCCTGGAGCAGAAGTGTTATGTGGCACAAAGAGAGATGGAGGAGACGCTGAAAGATCTGGAAAAGATTAAGAGAACACAGGTAAAAGATAAGTTGAACAACAAGGTAACTGTAAATCAGGACGTGGCCGAGATCCAACTGGCAGAACTCAGGAAAGCCAGGAATGAGTTTGAACGAGATGTAATGCGGGAGAGGAAAGGAGCGGGAGCTGACTGGGTCCTCCTCCTCTACTTTGAGAACAAGAAGAGAGCGAAGGACACAGAGCTGGTGAAGCTGGGTCAGAAGGGCATGGCGCTGAAGATCCATGTCAGAAAGCTGCAGCTGCCGCTCAGACAGAAAGCACAGGTGGCCGAAGACATGACCACTGAACTGGACTTCAAGCTGTTGAAGTATGAAAACAGAAAGTGTCTGCAGCGAATTGACAAGCAAAACCATGAGCTATCACAACTCAAACTACAGGCTGTTTACGACCAGGTGCAAGCACTTAAATCTTACAAGAAGAAGCTTGAGAACACGACGTATGAGTCAGAACAGCTGAGCAGTGACATCAGCAACAAGACGAAGATGCTGGAGAAGATGGAAACGGAGTTTCTGCAGGTTGAAGAGCAGCGTTCGAAGGCGGAGGTCCTAACCAGGAAGCTGCGCAGCCAGGTGGGGACCGACGTGCCCGAGATGCTCGACTACTACCAGCTCAAGGACAAACACAGCAAGCTGGAGCGCAGCGTCCGAACCATGGAGAGGAAGGTCAAGATCAGACAACTCTTCAGCCATTGAGGTTCATAGAAAATATTTGATTGGCACCACTGCTGTACAAGTCTTTTTTTCACATGAGAGACACAACAACACAATAATAATACATAAGACATCACAGGACAGAAACGTATTGCAATAATGACAAGACAATAGAGATAAAATAGAATAAATAAAATTAAAACAGAAATAAAAATTGTATTATATTGATAGACATTACAAAAGAGATTCCTAATTACAACAATAATTGTTCCCCCAAGGGCTGTCTACTATTAACAAACCTAAAACATGTTAGCCATTGTAGGTCATTCACCAGGTAAGAGCGAAATAGTAAATTATAGGCACAACTCCCAATATCAGTAACGGGTCTATTGTTCTAAGAATAACATTTGTCTAAGAGCCCAATAGCCAGCAAGGCCACTGGACTGGAGACCAGAAGCAGAGCAGCCATTATAGTGCTAGTAAATTAAATTAATTGTATCACTCTATCAAGTTGCCCCATGGCATGAAATTATTCATTCATATTAATTCAAGTATTTGCATGTGAGTGAAAGGTACATGCATCGTTTCAAATATTGTATTGCCACCAGTGCTGTGCTTATTTACATTTATACAACTGGTTACAAATCAAACAAAGTATTTTAAACAAGTGTTTTCTCACTCAATTATCAAGTTGCCCCATGACATGAAAGGGATTCAAGTATTCGCATGAATGCAAGGTACATACATAATATTTTATTGCCTCCACTGCTGCCCCCCCCCCCCTCCCAGTTTCTATTATAGACAGTTTCACTGGGATTCTGCTAAGGGACAGTTTGGACCCAAATGTATTTCCTGTCAACTACTGCATTAGTAAACATTGCAACAGGAAATACACTTGGGTCCCCAGTGTTCGAGTCCGAGTCCAAGTCACCAAAGAAGAGCCCTAGTCTGAGTCCAAGTCATCAAGGTTGAGTCCACTCCACGGCAGTCAAAGAGCTGACATACAAATAAAAAAAGGTCTACATTAAACATAAATGACAGGGCGGTCAGGTGGCGTAGCGGAGATTGCGTTCGTCACCAACACCGGAGATGCTGGGTTCGCATGTTCGAATCCAGCTCCCGGCGTTGTCACCAGCTTGGCTGGCCGCTCACACTAATACAATTGCCAGTATTAGAGGGTGGGAAAGCTGGCGGGTGGGCCCTGGGCGTTGTGGACAGCGACCCCTACAGTTCGGTCGGGGCGCCTGCACAGCGAGGGTAGGATCTGGAGAGAGGTAGTGCGGCCTCCCACACGTTACACTCTCCCAGTGAGAATCTGCGCGGCCAGGCTGGCTGCCGGCAGACTGCACATGCGTCGGAGGAAAGCATGTGACAGTCTCCGGCCTCTCGGACCAACAGTAGGGGAAAGTGCGCAACAACCAGGAAGGGTGGGATGGGAGAAAAATCGGAAAAAGATAATAATAAAATAAAAACATAAATGACACAGCGGTCACCATTTCAAAGGGAGTTTATTTACTATGTGACACAATAGCCAAACAAATGCACTAGCCATCAATATCTTATGACAAATGATTAAGGCCTATTACAAAAAAAGAGTCAAAATGCAGTCAATGCTTGAGTCCAAGTCCACGTCATCAGTGCTCAAGTCCAAGTCGAGTCACGAGTCCTAAAAATCAGTCCAGGACTCGGACTGGAGTACTACAACACTGACACACACCTCTTCTAAATAAGCTAAAAACCTAAATGACAAGCAAGCAAGCTGACTTGCTCAAGAGACTGAGTTATTTGGACTGATATGTCATTATTTCTGTTGAACAGGAAGAAGGCGATGGAGTCATGAGAAATTATGTTATGATTTTCTTTTTAGGTCATGATCATAATGAGAATAACTCATTGTTAACATTAACATGCTCTATGAAAGACATTCACTTTACTACCTTGCAGAGATTATTTTATTTATTTGTTACCTTTTAATTTGCCTTGTTAAGAATCGTTACACATCGTTTTGTTAACCGTTGAGGAAATCCACCCGATACTTCCTTTTGTATTACCTGGCTCACCCTACACTTCTGTATTCCAATGAACTTCAAAGGGAGAAAGGGGGGAGAGAGAGAGAGAGACTACTGGTATAAAACACAAGGTTCCAGCTCTGGTCCCAATGTAAAGTTGCCTAAACATTTGAATTCCTTCCTGAATAATTTACATTTGGCCACACAATGTTTTAAAAATGTCTCATATCCACCATCCTAAAACAAGGTGTAGAATACAGATTCCTATAAAAGTGACCCGTTTGTAACATTCTAATATTTTATCCCTTCCCCAGATAATTGATGAAATCCCTTGATTTTCCATCTAGACTACACCTCTCGAAATGCCATGATGTTCCAAAAACTGCACGACCAGTGTGGGAACAGACACAGCAAACAGCAGCCCCAATTTATTCCGCAATTGGCTTATTTCTCTATAGAAATCAGATTTTTCAGTAGAGTGTAAATTATGCATGAAAAGCAACAGGGTGTGTGGGTGTGTGTGCATGCGTGCATGTGTAGCAGCTCTCAGGGGCTACAGCATGTAATACTGATGGTATCACAATCCATGGGACAATGATAGACTGCATTTAGTGTAAATTTAAACATGATCACATTTAACCTTTTTTAATCACAATTATAGAAAAAAAATAAGGTTTCTGTGAAGTCTCCACAGGAGAAGTAGTCCATAATCTAATAAAAATCTATGCTCACACAAGGTTTAAGGTATAATCTTGTGGTCCCTATTTTTCCTCCAGCATTCTGTCATCGTGAACACAATTAAGATTCCATGAACACTTCCATAATCTAATAATAAACTACACTCACAAAAATGTTTGTGCTCATTCTCCTAATCCCTGGTATGAGCATTAGAATCTCGTGGTCATCAGATTCATTACTTTAATCAGTAGCACAATCTTCAGCATAAACCTAAACACAAATGAGGATCTTCCTCATCCTCTTCTTTGTGTACTTTTTCTTATTAGAGTTCCGTTTTATCCTTCTTCTTCTCTTGTTTGTGTCCATCGCTGGCAACACACCTGAACCCCAGGTTATCAGAAGCAGAGTCTGGAGTGTTTCCCATCCTGCAGAATGCAAAAACACAACCATTAGTTAGTCAGGACTGTTGTGTATATATGTATGTATAATTTTATTAATCCCCTTGGGGGAAATCAGTCCTCTGCATTTGATTCATCCTAACTATTTAGGAGCAGTGTGCAGCCACACAGTGCCCATGGACCACCTCCAGTTGTTAATGCCAGTACCATGGTAAAGGGCAATGGCAGGATATACCTGCCATGCATGGGGGACCACTGCGTCACTATGCAGCTATATGAATATATATATATATATATATATATATATATATATATATATATATATATATAATAATATAATATATAATATATATATATTATATGTAGCTGTATGGTTAATACTCTGTGAAAACGCACATCGCTAGTAACTGACCTGGTAGTGATCCGTGCTTTGTGATTGGCTGATCCATCTGCGGTGTCGAGCCAAGAAGCGCCGCGTAGGACATACATTGGTTGTGCTCCAGGAAAGCGTGAGGATGTCCACTCCCATGCGTTTCCCATCATGTCATACAGTCCTATGGGAAGAGTTTACAGCACTGTTATGATAGAAATATAATACACTCACAAAAGTGTAGATTAGAACTATATTATATGTACATTATCTGTCCTGCTTGGTATTCTATGTATCCATTCACTGTATGCATCTGCAACATGTCCTTTCTCACATGTTTCAGTTCAATTTCAATAGCCAACTAGTACTACACCTTTGTCTATTAAATACGAATGTACTGTGGTGACAAACAGTCTGAGCATTTAAGTAACATTTAAGTAACATTTAAGTAACATTTAAGTAAATGGAAACACCCCCCACTGCATAAAAGTCGACCGGTATGGAGGCAAAGTGAATAAGGCGAAGGACCTTGGACGGCTCAATCTAGATTTGTGAACACCAACAAGTGTCTTCCAAAGCCAAGTCTTCACAATGTATTCAGCTCCTTTTGTTGCCCAGGTTTGGTATGTGTGTAGTGCAGAGAGCTAGTCTCCAGGATAGTTACCATAGCTGTTCTGAGGAGGGAAGGCTGTAACAGGGGAGATACCGTGGTAGCCATCTTCTGCAGTATCTCCACCAGGAAACAGTCCCTAATACACATGCAAAACAACAAACTCTTTATTACGTTGTCATTACGTTATCATGGTGTAAGGTAAGTACACTGAAGCTGCTACTGCCAGTAGTGGTGTGTATCATATCAGTGGGCTGACCTGCCATAGGTTGGTGCGGTTGGACTGGAACTTGTTCCCCCAAGGATACGTCCTACCTGCAACACAGTGGTGAGATTAGAGGAGAAGAGATTACCCCAAGCCACACTTCATCAACCTTTATTTATTCTCGAAAAGATTTATTCCCTCATTTTCAATGTCGTCGAGACTTTACAGACATTTCAATGCACACATTTCTACAATATAACAATAATAAATATGAATAACTATATAGTATAAAATGAACATAGGCATAAAATCAGCACACAGATTGACAGAATAAAAAACAATGCATAAATTGCAGACATAACAGCCTTGGTCTATTAGCAGATGTAGACTAGTTTTCCCTCTCATAACCTGCACTACAAATAAAATAATAGTCCTCGACCTCAACTAAATAAATTCTTAGTTGACGGATTTTGTTAACACTTCAGTCAATCCTCCTTCCAATTTGCAGCTCCCAGCAGGAACGAGATGCAAAAGACTTTGAAAATGGACAAATTGATTCTCCTCACTACTTTTAGTAGTTGTTTACACACACCTGTAACTGTCACCCAGCCTTTTAACTGTAATGTGACTGTTCTGCTTCATGTATTACATACTGTTGTGAAGGGCCAGATTAAACCGAATATATATATTTATTTATATATATATATTTAATTGTATTTGTATATTCTCTAATATTCCCTGATATCCCTTGTATATTCCTTGTACAATATGCATTGAATATCCATTCTAGCCTACTGAACATCCCATAATAGTCTCCATTCTACTATTGGTCGAGACCTTGGTGCCAGGCTGCCATACCCCTCAGACCCAGTTCAAACGTACCGCTCGACATGTACGAACAAGTCCTAGTTCCGCGTAGGAATTTGGCTACCGCACCACTAATGGGACTATTTGTTCATAGTGCGTATATATACTGCGCTACTAAAGTAGGACTTTCTTTTCAGTCCAGTTTCTTACCCTCCAATAGAGTCACAGACGTAAAGCCTCCCCGCGATGCCACGTGTGGGAGTAAGGCCAAGTTCGCCTACCATCGGTATTGAGACATCGTGTATATTAATATTTGAATAGTCATATTTGGCACTATATCGTCGAGTTGGACGTAGTCTATTAAGCTAATAATAGTCTGTTAATATATAGTGCTTCGTGCGGTGAGAATACTACCGTAGTCAGTACCCCATCGTTTCGGGCAGAGAACTGGCTGCTTACCCAGGGTGGTTGACCCTATGTGAAGCTGCACCCGAGGAGCCCCAGAGCCGACGAGCGAGTGGACCTGTATACCGGATTATTCTACCGACGACAGCCCGCCTTCCCAGGCACGGATTATGCTTTGGATACTTTGATTATTCTATGGATAAAGACCCCCGACACTACCGTGTGTTGGAACCCCCCCCCTGGAGAGGACACAAGGTGAGGAGACGCTCTGCAAGACGAGGTCTCTCCACATCTCTCCCCCGTGGACCGGAGAGAGCCGGCCCACAAAGAGTCCACCTGCTTTCATCTGTGGTCCAAGGATCGCCGGCGCATTGAACGGCACTACAGTGGGTTCTCCTGGGATACCCTTGGCCGGACGAGGCAGCTGGATTCTACCCCCCCCCCCCCTCCTACTCCTGTCGGCTTACAATCGACCGGATTAACCCCCTCTAGTGTATCCAGCCTATAATCATTAAAGTATCATTGCTGTTATTCCTTAACTATTCCAGGTCGTATATTTACCACCTGCGCCTTCAGAGATTGGACATTATCTATTGATATACCGACGAATACTCCTTGCCATAAAAGTGCATACTATTTCAATTCATAAATGTAATTAAGTGATTAAGTGCTTATTCTACACACCATCACTGTGTAGGAAAATAAAGACCTGTTTCTAATTCGTACATTTGTGTTGGATCCGTTTCATCTACGTGAGAGTGTTCATGATAATATATTTATGCCGTGTACTGGGTGGCCGAATATTAAGTACAAAGGTAGTGGTAGTAAGTATCATATCTAGTAATACAGTCAGGGAATTGTACCCCTCAGTTACAATTGGTCCTTCGAGCCGGAGGGTAATTAGTGTAATATTAATATAGTGTTATTAATATTGAAATGGCCTATTATGAACACTCCACGAAACGATCCTCCTAACCAACGCCCGCAGCGCGAACGACGGCTCCCTCAGTACTTAGAGGCTTACGCTGTCAGTCAACAACCTAGTCTTCTACTAACAGTAAACGCGGTAAAACTAGAAAGTAAAAGTATGTCTAACCCCAACGCCCAGACTACCCCGACCATAGAGGCCCCTACGGGCTCTAATGTAACTGACCAAGTTCACGGTGGGGACCAGTGGGAACCAGACATGACTTCACACCCCGCCAGTACTGAAGAAGTAGTCCCCGATGAGTCCCGGGAGGAATACAACGCTACCGAGAGAGAACTCGGCACGGAAGAAGACGGGGAGAGCACCGTGGAGATAGAACTCCAAGGCTCCGCAAGGAGTACCCCGAGGGAAGGCTCCCCTATACAACCGCCTTCTCCCAGCGAGGCAGAGAGGACCCTACAGCAGGCCTTCCTCATCAGCCTGAACGCCGCTGCTGAACGCGACCGACTGCAGATCCAGCAGCGAAGCGAACACGAGCAGATACGTCTAGAAATAAGACGCATTCAGATGGAAGAGAATGTGGCCCGAGAACGAGCCGGTGCTCAACGGGACGCAGCGCGCGACAGACAGCAGTCGCAACTAATAGAACAGCTGATCAGACGGACAACACCCTCTCCCTCCGCCAGAGGCTCCAGGAACTCGTCTAGACACACCTCCAGGGCGGCATCCCCTAGCCGAGTAAACAACCCTGAACTTGACCAACAGACGAGGTCTATACCCCCCACAGACCACCTCCCCCCACCGGTCCAAGCGAGACCTAGCAACCGGGAAGGAGCAGCATATCCTGTGGAGAGGCTAAACCAGAGACTACAAGCACTGGATGACCTAACTGAAGACGAAGAGGAAGAGGAGGAGAACCGCGCCCGAAGACAGCACAGTACTCTACCGGACCAGGAGGTCCGGTACAGCCCAGGCTATACTCCCGCGGAGCTGCGCTACAGACCCCCGACTCTATACACGGGTGAGCAAGACGCACGACCCGCACCGAGGAACAGCACCTGGACAAGCGGGCCATGGTACACTGCCGGTACCAGCCCATACCAAGGAGCGGGAGGAGACTCGCCTAGGAGGCCTCTCCCCCAACGCTCGCCGATGTATCCACAGTCAGCGTCATACATTGGCACGCCTATGGTACCCGACTTCACCCAAGAGAACCGGGCCCAGTATACAGAACTCCGCATGTGTCTGGAGACCATGTTGGTGGATGTATTGGATGAACGCCACAAATACGCCATCCTACTGCAGCACTTAAAGGTGCCCCGCGCACATAATATAGCGCTCGCCTACGCGACTTCCACCACCCCATACACAGCAGCGCTGGTAGCATTGGACCAGAGGTATGGGCGCATATGGGATTACGTGATCCAGGAGATCCGACACATCGACCGCTTACCCCCAGCAATAGACAATCGAGCACTGGACGACCTGTCCATCAGAGTGCAGTCCCTGGTAGGGATGTTGGGAGCGCAAAGAGAGAAGGGGAAGTATGAACTTTACGCCAACTCAAATGTGGAAAGGATCCTGGAGAAGCTGCCGCCCGCTCGTCAGGAGCGCTTTAGGCGGCAGAGGGACCACAGAGACCCGAATGGCCCCGAACCGAACCTCCTCGATCTAGCAGACTTCCTGGCGAGAGAAGTCAGCAGCCTACGGCTAGATACATTCGGACGGAGCACCCCTGGCTCCAGAGAAGGAACCAGACGACTAAATGATGGAAGAAGATCGGTGACTGTGATGCACCAATCGGAGTCAGTACCGAGCAGCAGGAGCCACAGTACCCCCTCCAGAACGGAGAAGTGGAAGATAGTGTGCCCCTACTGTGAGAAAGAACACTGGCTAGCGCAATGTGACTCCTTCCCCAAGCTGAACGCGGAGGAAGCAGGTCAATGGATAAAGTCCAACAAGCGCTGTTTTCGCTGTGCGCGCTCACACATGGCAGCCGAATGCCGCTTAAAGAAAAGGTGCACCAAGTGCGATGGAGCCCATCTGGACATACTTCACGACAGTAACAGACGGCGCCCTTCACCTGCACCATCCAGCCGCAAAGCGAGCGTCATGTACATCGATCCCGCCAGCAGCAGTGGAGCCCGAGTACTCCTAAAAGTAGTGCGTGTGACACTAAGCTACCAGAATAAAGTCCTGGACACTTACGCCGTCCTCGATGACGGGTCAGAGAAGACCCTGCTGCTGGCCTCCGCTGCGGCCCAGCTAGGGCTGCGGGGAAGCGAAACCCAAATGACAATTCGGACAATAAGACGAGATTTGAAGACGATAAAGGGCGAGAATGTCATTCTCTATCGCAGCAAGCGGCCAGCCTGAGCGACGGTACCAGATTGCAGACGCTTTCACCAGCCAAGAAATAGGACTGTCGCGGTACACATACCCCGTCGCCAAGCTGATGGAGAAATATGCACATCTGCGCAAGTTACCGATCCCGCTCATAGACAATGCTATGCCGACCCTGTTGATAGGCTCCGACCATGCAGACCTCATTGTCCCGATAGACCGGGTTCATACCGGACCCCGAGGCTGTCCTGCAGCAGTCGAGACCCGTTTGGGATGGACTCTCCAAGGCCCGCTCGCCAAATCTCTCAACCGAAGTACAGCCACTAGATGTCTCCACTCCCGAGTCACAGAGGGAGAAACCGCACTCCTGCAACACGTAGAGCGGCTATGGAGCTTGGAACAAATGCCCTTTAAGAATGGAAAGAAAGACATTCGCTCTAAAGATGACATTTACGCCATTCACCTCCTCGAGACAGGGACCAAGAGAGTCCCGGTCAACGGCGTGTTGAGATACGCCACGCCACTCCTGCGGCGAGAAGGAATGCCTACTTTCCACGCCAAGACAGACGCCATAGAACGGTACCTGCTGAACACGGAGCGGCGCTTAGCCAAGAACCCCGCCCAAGAGAGTGTATACCGCGCTGAGATTGAGAAGCTCATCACAGCGGGACACGTCACAAAGATGGACATTAAAGAGGCTGACCAGACCACTGAATCGTGGTACGTGCCCCACCACAAGGTCCATCACAACGGTAAAGACCGCATAGTATTTAACTGCAGCTACCAGATCGGATCCCAAAATCTGAATAAAGAGTTACTGCCCGGTCCCACACTCGGCCCCTCCCTACTCGGCGTTCTACTCCGCTTCCGCCAGGAAAAGGTGGCCATCAGCGGGGACATTAAAGGAATGTTCCTGCAGGTGAGATTAGTAGAGGCGGACAAGCCCCTGTTACGGTTCCTATGGAGAGAGAAGCCAGGAGATGAGCACCCAGCCATCTACCAATGGGAAGTCCTCCCCTTCGGAACGACGTGCAGCCCCTGCTGTGCGACATTTGCACTACAGAAACATGTAGCAGAGGACCCAGCAGCGGACGAAGAGGTCCGACACAGCGTAAAGAACAGCTTCTACGTAGACAACTGTCTACAAAGCCTTTCAACCCAGGAAGAAGCCGAGGCTCTCCTGATTAAACTCCGCGCCTCATTGATCAAAGGCGGCTTTGATCTCAGGCAGTGGGCCAGCAGCGATCCGCAAGTACTGCGCAGCCTCTCCTCCGAGGACAAGGCAGCCAGCAGCGAGACCTGGATGGCTACAATCCCGGGAGAAGCCCAGGAGATGACCCTGGGATTGGTGTGGCGATTCAAAACAGATTCGCTTCACTACAGACACAAGCCCCTGACTACGGAGCAGGGAAGGCCGGCGGCGGCGCCGACCACCAGACGGAGTGTGTACACAACACTCGCCCGACAATATGACCCGCTAGGATGTATTCTACCGTACACCACCAGGGCAAAAATGATTGTACGAGCATTGTGGGACAAGGACCAGGGCTGGGACGACCCCATTCCCACACACCTTGCATCCACCTGGAGAGAGTGGGAGATGGAGCTCCACTCACTCCCAGGCGTTAATATGCGCCGAAGCTACTTCCCACCCACGGTGAGGCCAGAGACATGTAAAATGGACTTACACGTCTTCAGTGACGCCTCAGAGGTCGCATACGGATCAGTAGCCTACTTGCGGGCCCAAGACCAAGGGGGAGAGATCTACACAGCATTTGTCCTCGCCCGCTCGAGAGTAGCCCCACGCAAGCAACAGTCTATCCCACGTCTAGAGCTCTGCGCAGCCCTAGCCGGAGCGCACCTAGCCACGCTCATCCAACGTGAGCTCACCATACCGGTGTCTAGAACAATCCTGTGGTCAGATTCCACGACGGTACTCGCCTGGATCAAATCGGACTCATGCAAGTACAAAGTCTTCGTGGGAGTCAGAGTCACCGAGATTCAAGACTTAACCGAAGAGTTAACCGGAGAAACAGAGTGGCGCTACGTTGATACAAAACAGAACCCAGCTGACGTCATCACCCGGGGGATGCCCCTGGATGACCTCACCCGTCGCAATGTCTACAGTGACGGCCCCGCATTCCTAAGACTCCCGGAAGGACAGTGGCCCACGCCTATCCCGAGGGAAGCCAGTCAGGAGGAGGCTGAGAATAAGAAGCCTGTGTTCTGTGGATTGAGCACTGTTATCTCCGCAGACCCCAACACACTCCTGATGGGGCGGCTAGATCCCGCGTTACCCCAGACAATGTACCGGCCTGAAGAAGCGAACGGCCGACGAATGTGGAGGTACAGCCAAGTATTAGCCGACAAGTTTTGGAACAGTTTCCTACTGCACTACCTACCGTCTCTACAGACCCGCCAGAAGTGGGTAAAGGAGAGAGACAATTTGACAGAAGGAACAGTCGTCATGATTATTGATCAATCACTGCCCAGAGCTATGTGGCCGGCCGGCCGCGTAAGCAAAGTGCTCACCGGTGCCGACGGCAAGGTCCGAGCAGCTGAAGTGCTCGTCCAGGGTCGCACTTACACCCGTCCCGTGGCAAGGCTCATAGAACTGCCTCGACTCCCAGACACAATCGATGATGACCATGACCCTACAACCCTATGACTTTGTGAAGTTGACTGACCCCTACAGCAAACCCTTATGTGTAAATAGACAACGCGATTAATCTGTCTCCGTTTAACTGATTAGGTCTGGGACCTATTCAGGGGGTGGCTGTTGTGAAGGGCCAGATTAAACCGAATATATATATTTATTTATATATATATATTTAATTGTATTTGTATATTCTCTAATATTCCCTGATATCCCTTGTATATTCCTTGTACAATATGCATTGAATATCCATTCTAGCCTACTGAACATCCCATAATAGTCTCCATTCTACTATTGGTCGAGACCTTGGTGCCAGGCTGCCATACCCCTCAGACCCAGTTCAAACGTACCGCTCAACATGTACGAACAAGTCCTAGTTCCGCGTAGGAATTTGGCTACCGCACCACTAATGGGACTATTTGTTCATAGTGCGTATATATACTGCGCTACTAAAGTAGGACTTTCTTTTCAGTCCAGTTTCTTACCCTCCAATAGAGTCACAGACGTAAAGCCTCCCCGCGACGCCACGTGTGGGAGTAAGGCCAAGTTCGCCTACCATCGGTATTGAGACATCGTGTATATTAATATTTGAATAGTCATATTTGGCACTATATCGTCGAGTTGGACGTAGTCTATTAAGCTAATAATAGTCTGTTAATATATAGTGCTTCGTGCGGTGAGAATACTACCGTAGTCAGTACCCCATCGTTTCGGGCAGAGAACTGGCTGCTTACCCAGGGTGGTTGACCCTATGTGAAGCTGCACCCGAGGAGCCCCAGAGCCGACGAGCGAGTGGACCTGTATACCGGATTATTCTACCGACGACAGCCCGCCTTCCCAGGCACGGATTATGCTTTGGATACTTTGATTATTCTATGGATAAAGACCCCCGACACTACCGTGTGTTGGAACCCCCCCCCTGGAGAGGACACAAGGTGAGGAGACGCTCTGCAAGACGAGGTCTCTCCACATCTCTCCCCCGTGGACCGGAGAGAGCCGGCCCACAAAGAGTCCACCTGCTTTCATCTGTGGTCCAAGGATCGCCGGCGCATTGAACGGCACTACAGTGGGTTCTCCTGGGATACCCTTGGCCGGACGAGGCAGCTGGATTCTACCCCCCCCCCCCCCTCCTACTCCTGTCGGCTTACAATCGACCGGATTAACCCCCTCTAGTGTATCCAGCCTATAATCATTAAAGTATCATTGCTGTTATTCCTTAACTATTCCAGGTCGTATATTTACCACCTGCGCCTTCAGAGATTGGACATTATCTATTGATATACCGACGAATACTCCTTGCCATAAAAGTGCATACTATTTCAATTCATAAATGTAATTAAGTGATTAAGTGCTTATTCTACACACCATCGCTGTGTAGGAAAATAAAGACCTGTTTCTAATTCGTACATTTGTGTTGGATCCGTTTCATCTACGTGAGAGTGTTCATGATAATATATTTATGCCGTGTACTGGGTGGCCGAATATTAAGTACAAAGGTAGTGGTAGTAAGTATCATATCTAGTAATACAGTCAGGGAATTGTACCCCTCAGTTACACATACCATGTAATTTTATTTGGTTGTTTGTTTGATATGTGTTTTAATTATTTCCCTTACCTCTGTGATGTATTTATCATCTGTCTCATTTCTATTTTATTTTAATGAAATAAAATAATAAATGTAATTGCACAGCTTACATTGTCTGAAACGTTTGTTTTGTTAGTGCATCAAGTTATTGGCCACCATTGAACATTTGTTTCATTGTGAAAAGTTATGTTTGCTCTGTTTTCAAGGCTCCTTCAGTCTTCCCTGTCGTATTTCTCCATTCAGCTGCAGGACATTACCTCATCTCTCTAGGGTTCCTGCTGGTTTCAACAAGTTACAAAAGTAAAGATTTAAAGATGTACGACATGCTAGCAGAATTTTTCTTAACCTCAGGCTCAGACTGATGCTAGCTCAAGCTTGGTTGCTTGCTAGGTGCAGTTGCTAGCTGGGTGTTCTCCAATAAGTTCTCACCGGGGGTGGCAAGGTTAGTGATCAATGGTTCCATGGTTTATAAATATATGATTTATTTATTTTATGTCAGGGGGAAAACTGATTACCGTACTGCTTACATTGCAGCCCGGACATTTCCCCCCAAACACATTTAAATGTGAAACAGAAATCATAGCAACACAGAAGTAACTTCCTAATCAAAATACATGTATTAAGACCAATCATCAATCTATATTTAAGACTTTAAGACTTTGTAAGGCCTACAATTCTTATGATTCAATTTAAGACTTCTTAAGACTTTGAGACCCAGCGGGAACCCCGTTATCTGTTTAATATTATGCTTATTAATCTTTTGCTTATTATCTGTTTAATATTACACTTATGAATCTCTAAGTGACCTAAAAGGCTAAAACTAAGAGGTAATGACTATTTCTGGGCAACGATGGCCTTCAGTGTGATTTATATCTGTGTATTTTGAATGAACAAACACCATCCAATCCCCGTTTACCCAGCCCAGAGGCGTGGCGATCAAAATTCAGTGTGGATGACGTATTGCCAGTCTGATGAATATCAAAGCAGGAATTAAAGACATTAACAGTCGTACCCTGCAGCCCCCCGCGTGCAGCCTGCTCCCACTCCTCCTCCGTAGGCAGTCTCTTCCCATGCCAGCTGCAGAAGGCCTGGGCATCGTTCCAGCTCACCTGAACCACCGGGAAGTCTAAACGATCCCGAATCCCTGAGCCAGGCCCTGCAGGCTACACAACACAAGAGTAAGAGACTTGAAGAGGAACAATGAAAGCAGATGGGAGATGACAGAGCAGGTGGGGAGGGGGAGGTTAACACTGTGTGTGTGTGTGTACTGTATATAATGGAACATGTACTGGAGAAGTAGAACAATGACCTTACCTGTCTCCAAAACACCCGTTCTACAGGCAACCACCAAGGTGCAGACTGGTTGAGAAAGAAGAATCAATTAGGACAGCAATATGTGAAAAGTAATTTATTGTTTAAAATGTTTTATTGAATTCCATGCCTATTTTATTCTTTGTGTTATTTCCATGTTATGTGCTTTATATTATTCCTTAATATTGATGCTATGTTCCTATTATAAATCTTGATTTTATTTTATTTCTGTAAAAAGGGGTGACAGTGGCTCAGGAGGTAGAACGGTCGTCTGGTAATCTGAAGGTTCCTGGATAGATTCCAGCTCCTCCCGGCAGCGTGTCAAAGTGTCTTTGAACAAGACACTTAACCCCCAACCAATGAGCAGATTGGCACCTTGCATGGTTGCCTCCGCCGTCTGTGTGAATGTACGAGTGAATGGGTGAATGTGAGGCATAAATTGTAAAGCGCTTCAAATAAAAGCAATATATAAATGCAGTCCATTTAATTCCATTCAACTCTTTTTAAGGAAGTGTGCTTACAAATTGTATATATTATTTTCCTGGCACTCTTATCGAGAATCATCACAAACTATATAATCCATAATCCAAGTGTAGGCCTATTGTCACAGTGTGTAGCAAATAGCAAGATGTTCAGCAAAGTAGCTCCATGCTCTGGTCTGAATACCTCTATCTTCTCCGTAACTTTGCTCTTCAGCTCATCTGACACAAAATCTTGAAACACAAAGCTCCAACCAAATGTCTCTGCTTCGGTTTTGTACTTCTGTGCTCTCACAAAGTCTCTGTGTTGGATAAAGAGATAGCCATTACAAAGTAGTTCCATTTTGAAACATCAACCCTCAAATTCATTCATTCAATTTGTATTTCAACTTGACAATGAATTGAGGGCAAACTCTCATTCCCAATGCCATTGAGCATACATACATGATATTATACAAATCAAATTTAAAAAGGCCTGTATGTAAGGTTCCTCACCTGAAATCAGAATTTGTGACAGGGTACATGTCTATTTTGAAGGGGCCGACTGTCACGTCTTTAGTTGGCGACTCCCCATCCATCCCATCAGTCGATTTAGTTCCCATTGTCATCTTCCCTCCTGGAATGTCCACCATCCTCTCGTCAGCCTCTGGAAATGGGATGACACGTCACTGACTGGTCATCACTACCATATCATGTTCAGTTGCTGTTGATTCGTAACTTAAAACATACAATTATGTAGGTTCATCAGTCCCCTTACCTGCTAATGCTATGCAAAACACAGCAGAGATCCACAAAGCAATTTTGATACACATGTATGCTGCCTGGCAAAGTACATCAAATAGCAATTGGGTAGCAGTAATTAAATATTAAAGGCATTAGCTAAGAGTAAACATAATTTTTCAAACTTGACAATCTTCCTCGATTTCTAACGTCTCAGACGATCACTGGCGGACGATTTTTACTGTTGGACGAGAAACTAGTCAAGAGGTTCCGTCTCTTTGGTTCCGTCCGTCCATTTAATTTCTTTTTCTTCGTGTATGGAAGTTGGCAACGCAAAGTGTAGCATTACCGCCACCTACTGGATGCTTAATAAAGGAGTTCATTATTCAGAAACGAGGGGGGAAAGGTGGTAGACTCACAAGTCCCTGGCTGTCGCTGACGTTCAAACTAGTGCAACTGTTGACAAATATGACATCCTCAAAGTTTTATTTCTGGGATCATGCAAAAAATCTCTATTAGAATGTTTCCCCTGTCATAATGGGCTAATCTCAAGTTACATCTGATAGAATTTATGTTGAAATCCTGTGGACCCGACCCTGTAATATTCCCTTTGAAATATTGACATTGCCTGCTTCTTCAGATGGCTGTCACCCACCACAGCTCCCAACTCTCCCATGAGACATGCCTCAAAATACATGACCACATTCCCTCATGTCACAAAAACATATCCTATTACTTTTTAGACTGCAAATAATATGAACAGGTCTAGGACCTAAAGGCGGAATTTGCCCTTTTAATGTGTGTCTAGTCTAGCAATCAGATTATCAAAGATTCTAGCCCAAAATGTATTTAAACACAAAACACATATCGTCACTGCTTTTATATCATTGAGTTTAAATGCTTTTAATGCACACAATCAAGCATCACCGTGTGCTTTGCTCATCAATCTATGTTTGGTAGATTAATCGAAAGTCTTGAGGTTCAAATATATGAACTTCTATATTCCATTATCTTGGGACAGGTTAGTGCAGGGGTCAGCAACCTTTACTATCAAAAGAGCCACTTTTCCCCTCCAACAAAATAAAATGCTCAGGGAGCCGCACAACCCATTTACCCTTAAAATGAAGATAAGTGTATAACGTTTTATATATCCCCAAGCATACCCAACATATAGCATAAAACGCCTGACAATTGCATACCCAAAGTAATTTGCGATTTATTATACTTATAGCAGTTTGTTGCATTAATGGAATTATAAAGCAACAAAAAGAAAATGTTTGACTTTTTATTGCCGTTTTAACCTGTTATAACAAAGGAAAACCTCAAACTCTTATGAAGAGGAGAAAAAATACTGGCTGTGTAGACCTATTTTTAAATAAAACACAGAAGAGACGACAAAACACTGGTGTCTGTAGACAGACTTTGAAATAAAACCCTGAACTATTCAGGTATATTTGAGTCCTTCCCTTATTTGTGGAACATTTATAAAATAAAAAGTAGTCTACTTTTAAAAAAGACCACCATGTGTAGACTTACTTTGAAATAAAACACAGAAAAGGATAAAAAACACTGGCATCTGTAGAACTACTTTGAAATAAAACCCTGAACTATGCAGCTCTATTTGAGTCCTTCCCTTATGTGGAAAATCTATCAAATAAAAAGTAAATTTTTCGTTCGCAAATTTCGCACCACATATCAGGCATACAGGTAAGCCGGCATCGTTAGTCGTGAAAGCAAATTAATCTGTCCACGCTGAATTAAAGTTTTAAACCCTCTATTTTCCTCACTTTTTTTGGTTTTATCCATGGTTAGCTTACTGGGGGGTCAGAAACTCAAGATTAGCCACTTGCTGACGGCAGGGTGTACGTACTGTATATTTTAGTTGATGAAATATTTTTGTTGACCAAATATTTTTTCATTTCAGTGTCACAGTATGACATCGATCTCCAAAATAAGAGAACAAAAAAGGTTGCCGACCTGCCTATTCTTTAATTGGAGCCGAAGAGTACTGCCGAGTGCTTCCGCGTTTTCCCCGATTGGCTGCGACACGCCCTGCGGCAGCCGCAGAGCTTGCGGCATTATGTAGCCGTAATCCCAGATGTTTTTCCATCGACGCTTAGCTCAACTGGTACGCCGCCGTGCTGTGGAGCCTGCGGTGCGGTTGGTCACAAGTTCGAATCACTTACATTTCTTTTTTGCTCTTCTTTTTTACGTTTATCATCTCTCGCTATAAACGTGCATTCTTCCGCTGGTTAAGTTTAGGCATTCTTTCGGAGTTGGTTAAGGTTAGGGTTAAGTTAAGGTTAGGCATTATTTCGGAGTTGGTTAAGGTTAAGTTAAGGTTAGGGAGGGTTAAGGTTAGGCATTCTTTCGGAGTTGGTTAGGGTTAAGGTTAGGGAGGGTTAAGGTTAGGCATTATTTCGGAGTTGGTTAAGGTTAGGGTTTGTCACAGAGAATGCCTGTCTGTCTTTCTTGACGTGGAGGATGCAGCCTATTTCCGCGCTGCCGCGGTCACATGGGCGTCATGGCCAATCAGAGAAACGCGACGCACTCTTCGACTGTGATAAATATAGACGCCAACCTGGGTTAGTGATTGTGAACCGAAAACGGCTAAATGTAACTCGTTAAAGAGCTGCTACTTGATGGAAAAGGAACAGCAGTCTTTGGAGGCTGTACTATATGCCATTCTTATTCTATAAGCATATGGGTAAATTTTACAAGTACAATTTGTTATTAAAAAAAAAAAGAAAAAGAAAAAAAAGAAAAAAGAAATCAGCGAGTTCACAATTTCTTAAAATGAAATAAATAAATAGCAGAAACATTTGTACATTTCAAGAGCCAAAAACGTTTAATGGGTAGAAATAAATCTCAGTGGTATTGTTCAG
Organism: Notolepis coatsorum; assembly: GCF_963971535.1. Taxonomy (NCBI): domain Eukaryota; kingdom Metazoa; phylum Chordata; class Actinopteri; order Aulopiformes; family Paralepididae; genus Notolepis; species Notolepis coatsorum. Next base: position 43,109,938 of record NC_140172.1, on the reverse strand, counting down.
TGCTTTAACAAAATCCTATAAATAGACCAATGATATTTGAGACAGACGATGGGGAACTAACGATGGTGTCCGACACGTTATCGATGGATGCCATGAAGTGTACAGTGGGCCGCCCATCCGACTGGGGTGCTTCGGCATGTCGGGAGCGGGGAGCGCATTGACAGTCCCATCAGGTAAACAACTATCCCTGTGGGGAGGGGTGGCGATGGCGATGAGTTACAGCATCTTCAGTTGAACATTAGCCTTTGAGGGACGACATTCCAGCTCTCATGATCTCATCCACTAGCAAGATGTTACTGGCGATTACCGTGCTGGAAGGGAGAAAAATACAAATAAATAAACCAGAAACAATGTATTGTGTCAAAATCTAATAAATAGAACTTTATCTAACAATAGAGATTTGCACACCTAAGTGACAGCTTCGTAGAAAAGAGGGTCAATGATAAAGAAAAAAGGGAGCTCACGCACAGTCATATTCACTAAAGAGCTTAGTCATATTCACTAAAGAGCTCACAGTCACAGGGATTAAATCAAAGAAAAAATCTCCTGACTGAATTCAGGCCAAGTCATATTCTTATTTGAACCTCCACTGTATATATTCTTTTAATAGCATTAGCGTTTTAAGGGAACTAGATTATTTTGAACATATTTTCTATTGCCAGTTTGCTTTTATGCAATATCAATGCTGTTTTCAATTCATTAAATAAAACTGATACTTTGCAAATGTTGACTCTGACTTTGTCATACAAATAAATAAATCTACATACTGTAACTTTTCAGTGCACGTTTTTATTTACAGTACATTGTGACAACTGAACAAGCTTATGACTTGAACAAGGAACTAAATTATTGTGTTATTATTACTATAGAATACTCTCATTAGCAATTTTCAATTAATATAATAAACAACATAAGGAATATTAGCATAATTTTGAGTGGACTGAAGGAATGAGTCAGCATTAATAGTTTAAAATACAGATAATTTATTAAAACATATATTTAGTGTAGGGCTGTCCCAAATACCATTTTACAGGCTTTGAATACTCCTTGGTGTATCCAAATACTCTCTCAAAAACACTATTAAACAATAAGATTACCATTTCATAATTAACCAATCAATCACAAATCATAAGTGTTGGCTACCATTCTGTTCTATCCAGTAGCAACCCGAGACGTCACGTCAAATTGCGTTGGCAACATGCATTCTGATCATCGTTGTACTACCAGTATGCTTCTGTGTGTATAGACAATTGTGTGTACGTACATTCACACGGGGAACAGATCTTGTTCATGTTGTAATTTGTAAAAGTTTCAGTGTTTTAGACTTCGCTCTTTTATTTTGAAACCCCCCGACCGGAAGTGTTATTGTTGTTATCGCTAGCTAGCGAAACAGTCGTCCGGTTCTGTGCTTTTGAGCTAACGCTAGTTAAGCTAGGTAATATTTGTCTTCCTTTGACTGGTTGAAAATGTCTAGGATACAAATGTTGAGATTGTTGGTGAACAAGCGACTAACTGCAGCTATGTTGCAGTGTGCACACACACACACTGTCGAGTCTGGACTTTAGGCACAAAGCGGATATTTACGCATCTAACATGGAACATTTCCGCATATTGCTCCGGTCAAAAATAGTTAATAAAAGTTTAGACGTATGTAGTACCTACTTACTGGTCACAGGAGTCTTCAATAACGTTTGGATGGTAATCAATTTTGTTAATACATTTGTTGAAACATCATATTTGTTGGCAGACTACTCCTAAACACTGCTAACGTTAGCAAGCCAAGCGTGCATAGCTCGACCTGGCTGTGTAACGTTAAGTAACTTGTGTTCCGCTCATCACTGCATACAATTTGAAGTAAGAAGTGCACTCCTCTCATGCTACGAACGGACACGCATACACGTCACGTATAGAAGCGACTGCCGACACAGAAGCCATTTCTTTTATGAAAATTCAGAAAGTTGGCTCCAATTTTTGTACAAGCCAGGGTGGCGAGTAGCCTCTGTAATTTACCAGCCAAAGAGTAAATCTACACGCCATTGGCACTTGGCGGGTGCTTATTTTGTTCCCATCTACAAATCATATTATACCAGGTAGCCAATTGACGGAAAATCCGTCACGACTCCGAATCAAATTGGCGGAAATCAGTCTCAAGACGGAGCACTTTAATCCCTGCAGTATTCACTAAAGAGCTCACAGTCATATTCACTAAAGGGCTCAGTCATGAAGAATAGTTTGTGCTGGTCCGCTGAATACATGTAGGGGAGAAGAGAGCTCTCCTAATGCAGAGGTACAGACCAGAGTTACTGTAGCACTGATATAGTCCAGGGAGAGCTACAGTAGCATCCGTGGGTGTTCTCTGTGCAAAAGATACATTTTGGCCGTATTCACTAAAAGAGCTCACGCACACGGTCGCATTCACTAAAAGAGCTCACGCACACTGTCGTTTCACTGAAGAGCTCATGCACACGGTCAGATTCACTAAAGAGCTCACGCACACTGTGGTATTCACTAAAAGAGCTCACTCACATGGCCGTATTCACTAAAGAGCTCACTCACATGGCCGTATTCACTAAAGAGCTCGCTCACATGGCCGTATTCACTAAAGAGCTCATGCACATGGTCGTATTCACAAAAGAGCTCACACGTACATGGTTCGATTTCACTAAAGAGCTCACAGAAATGGTCGTCATCTACCCTGACGATGAAGGTCCTTGTACTGAAAAGTTGTTTTAACTGCAAGTGAAGACGGCAAGTTTGTGGGAGCTCTTTGTTTTACATCTATAACACTGGATCAGTCTTTATTGTGGGCTATATCTACAACACTAGATCAGTCTTTATTGTGGGATATATGGGATCAGTTTTTTTCTATATAAAGATTGCCCACTCAAGTTTCATTTCCAGGTGCTTGTAGTCTCACCATGAATGGAGTAGCTGTTTCTTGACACTGTAGTTATCCCAGACACCTGCATCACCTGCCACCATGGGTTCACCTGTGAAGACAAAAGATAATTATGAACTCCCCAATACCAGTGGACCATAACCAAACAGTGATTTGAGCCATGTGGGAGTAAGACGTGATTCTAAATGTTGACACCCACACAACAGCACAGAATGACCAGCGCAGAATGACCTGTAAACCCACCCCCCAGTCATGAATATTTAAAAGATTACAAGTTTGTGCTGGTCCGCTGAATACATGTAGGGGAGAAGAGAGCTCTCCTAATGCAGAGGTACAGACCAGAGTTACTGTAGCACAGATATAGGAGTCCAGGGAGAGCTACAGTAGCATCCGTGGGTGTTCTCTGTGCAAAAGAGATCACTTGTGGAAGTTGACGGATGTAGTAACGTTAGTCAGGGACACGGTCAGAACAAGGTTTTCGTTTTATTTATTTATAATTCTAGAACTCTATAGCTTTCTTTTATTTATTTTTTAAATTTGTTTGTACTACCGGGCAGTCCGGTAGAGAGAGAGACAGAAGAACGGGAGACAGATCGGGGGGGAAGACATTCTGCAAAGGACGCCGGGTCCGGGAATCAAACACGGGTCGGCCACTTCGCGACGCAGCATGTTACATGGGTCGCCACTTGGGTGCCCATAACTCTATAGCTTTCAGCAGAATGCTTAGTTCTCAAAACACACTGTACATCACAATGCATCCATTACTTTATCCACACCCCTAGTGTTAATGTACACAGTGGGTGCAGTGTGACTAACCTGTGCTCAGGTCCACTCCGACCAGCTGGCCAGACGCATTGTACTCTGTCTGGAGCTTCACCAGAGTCTCCATAGGGTCATAGCCAGAGTTCTGGGCCAACACCTGGGGTGGTGAGAAAGGGAACGAGACAAGAGTCATCATGGAATGAATGGAGGCTTTAATGAGGAACAAGAGGAACGAGACAAGCCCCGCCCCCCCCTCCCGAATGATGAATTGGTGGTGTGTGACCAACACAGTCCACTGCAAGGGTTAGGGGTCGAATCCCCACTGGGACTAACCTTAGTAAAAATGTATTCACTCATGGTACTGTAAGGCGCTTTGGATAAAATTGTCAAATGGCGTAAAGTAACTCATTCGAATGCAACAAGGCTGGAGTGAGTGAACCGGTATGGAAATACCAGCTCACCTTAGGGATGACAAGGAGAGCGTCTGCGAAGGCCTGGACTCCCAGCTGGGCTCTGCCCTTCACCTTGGGCTTGTGTTTCACCAAAGCGTCTGCTACCGCAACCTCAAATGCACCCGCTCCGGACACCACACAACCTGGAGAGAGAGAGAGAGGGGAAATGAAGGACAGTCAGAAACATGGCACACCATTTAAGTCAACTGGAGCTGTGGATAAAACGGTACAAAAGCTGGCCTTAAATTGCCTGCCTAAACAGGCCGGGAGGAAGTGTAGCCGTTTATCTGACCAGGTGGGAAGCACAGTAGCATGTTTACCAGAGAAAGCAGTAGCACTGATAATTAACACTGTAAAACTTGCAAGTGAGTTCATAGGTCTGAACATGGCACATCTCCAGAAGTTTCAAAGTATCAATTTTATGGGCGGCTGGGTGGCGCAGCAGAGATTGCGCTCGTCACCAATGCAAGAGACTCCGGTCTCGAATCCGGGTGTCAGCATTGCCTCCGGCTTGGGCCAGTCGTCATACTATCTCAATTGGCAGAGGTAGCGGGTGGAAGTCGATGGGTGGGGATTGGACGTTGTGGACAGCGACTCCTACAGGTCGGTTGGGGGACGCCTGCACAGCAGAGACAGGAAGTAGCGGGGGTAGTGTGAGCCTCCCATGCGTTACACCTCGCCACTGAGAGTCCGCGCTGTCTGGTGAAAAGATGCGACAGGCTGCCTCCTCGTGTACCGGAGGGGACACGTGATGCAAGGCTTCTATCCTCCCTACGACGGACCAGTGGGAGGCATAGTCAAGCAACGTTCAAGACAGGGGAGAATTGGAAATACGAAATTGGGATGGGAGAAAATAGAAAATAAGGAGAAAAAGTAGATACAAAAAAAAAGTATCAATTTTATTATACCTGGTTTCATATCGTTATTCGTCGGCTTGTATTTTCAGCAAAATGCACAAGGCAGCCTACTTGTTTTTGTATCTATTGACAAAGTAGGATGGAACAATCAAGCTAATCACTCAATCCTTGGGATTGGCCTAAAAATAAATAAATATACTACAATATTGACCAACAGCAAAGTCCCTCTAGCAGACTTTATTAACACTTTGACTGCCATGAAACGTCTTTTGACGTCATTGCGGGCCATGCTCAAGTTGCCGGAGGACGCTATATCAATATTTCAAAAATCTGCGATCTGATTCATATGTCCCCTCCGCTGGCCTGAGATCCACCAGCAGGACCCACTGAGCTCTCTGGCGGTTCAGGAGCGCCATCTGGTGGCCGATCGGCGCAATCGCCAAACAGGATGTGCCATAGAGGTTGTGCTAGACGTCCGTAGTACTTCCGGGCGCTCGCTATAGGTCATGGGACTCTGGCTCGTCACGCTACACAGTGATCGATTGGCAATAACTCGATAAACAACATGATTTGGACGTATATACCATTATACAAGCTGGAGATGGACCGGGGAAAAATATATCCCATAATGATAAGATTTCTACTCTACGATGATCGCCCAACGGCGCGCGGAGACTGGGGTGAGTTTCAGCGTGTAACGTTACCGTCTTCGATACTAACTGCTATTATCAACATTTGACCCACATTAGATGATTGGTATAACGCTGCCCACGGAATTATAAACGCCCCCTCGCCCATCCGGTCAACATCAGATGACGTGTAGTAACTTCTAGAAGTAAGTCTAGTTGGAATTTTTTATATCGCGCTGATTGCCATCAAACTGTATTTCATCATCAATATAATGCATTTGGGGCTATACATCACGTTCTGGAGAAAGCTGCAGAAAGAGATGAAAACATACTTATACATTAGACCATACTTTACTATGAATATGTGAATGAAAAAGTTTAACGTTGCTACACAATGAACAATACATATAGGACTTTGAATGGGCCCTAATAATGGCAATGTAGCAATAGAATTTAAAAAGTTATAGCCCTGCAAAGAAGGGGACTTTCTCCATAGACAAATAGAGCCGGCAACCTATGGTATATCATGAATTTAACCCAAGGCAACCAAAGTGTTAAATATAGTTTAGTGGAACACAAATAGAGAGAGCACTTGTGAGACAGATTTTGCTATGCAAGACGATGGACCACCACAGCCAGATGAACCAGAACAACCTGAATGTAACACAATCTACTACAGACAACTCCATTACATGGGATGAATAGTTTGTACTGGTCCGCTGAATACATGTAGGGGAGAAGAGCGCTCTCCTAATGCAGAGGTACAGACCAGAGTTTCTGTAGCACAGATATAGGAGTCCAGGGAGAGCTATGGTAGCATCCGTGGGTGTTCTCTGTGCAAAAGAGATCAACTGTACTATTATTCATTCATTTGATGGATGTAGTAGTAACATTAAATCAGGGACACGGTCAGGACTATGAGGTGTTTTGTAATTCTAGAACTCTATAGCTTTCATTAGAATGTTCAGTTCTCAATTCTAAAAATCACACTGATCAATCATATATCTGAAAAGACATTTTCATGTTAGAATTTAGTGACATAGTAAAAGTTGCCAAGTTAACTCCACAACCGTCTCAACTTCTGCATAGGTGCATCCGACATCGAATTTAAGAGATTGATTGACTTGTCTTTTTGCAGTTTCACACTTTGAAAAGGCTTACAATGTAAAATAGCTTGCTCGTTTTATTGTAGCCTTTGGGATGTTGATAAAAATTATACAATATAAATAACGTATGTGTACTGTACGAAAACTGGGCTGAATCATAACATTACATGCTTTAAAAGTTTAAAGTATTATAAACTAAGGAGTTGCAAATCATGCGCAAATGCGATTCCGCACACGTGCACACAGAAACTAAGCACACAATCGGAAATCACACAGAATGCACAGCCCTGGACTCCTCCAGTCTCTTACCGTCTTCAATAGCGTTCTTGACCGCCCGCAGGCCGTCCCTGATGGCGTCTTTGATCTGTGTGAGGGTGTGTTTGTTGGGTCCCTTCACCAGCAGAGTCACTGAACGAGGGTTTCCACACTTCTCAATGAATGTGTATTTCTCCTCTCCCTGTGCAAGGAGGCAGGCAAGAGATTAGGAGCAATTGGTAACAGCAGATGGGATTTACAGAAGCTTTGTTAAGAGAGCATAGGGGGAGGCTACGAGCAAAGGTCGCGCTGCTCCTTTTTTCAAAATTAAACGCAGCTTTGCAAAGATTGAAGAACAATTTTAATAAAAATCAGGCAAGTATATGCAGATATTTCATGTTGGCAAGAAGGCCAGTACAGTTGCGAGACACAGATTTGGCTATGCAAGATGGTGAACCGCCACAAAAAGATAAACCAGAACAACTAGGATATAACAAACTACTACGGACAACTCCATTACATGGAATGAATAGTTTGTGCTGGTCCGCTGAATACATGTAGGGGAGAAGAGAGCTCTCCTAATGCAGAGGTACAGACCAGAGTTACTGTAGCACTGATATAGTCCAGGGAGAGCTACAGTAGCATCCGTGGGTGTTCTCTGTGCAAAAGAGATCAACTGTACTATTAACCAATATGGTAGACATACCCACTTATGACAATTTTTTCCAAATTAAGACAACTTTGTCTTCAGTCTTCTAATATTTAAGAAAAAGATAAATCAGGCAAGGAGAGTTCTGAGAAACTTAAAAGTAGCCTTTCAATTTTTTTTTGGCTAACTAGGGGTTGCAGATCATATGAATTAAGGTTGAGCAATTGCAAACACTATACAAAATATACAATATACAAAATGCAAGAACGAGGTAGAGAAAATCGTTAGGAATAAATTGATAAAATATGGTGTAATGTTTAAAAAGTGTTTAAAGTGAATGTTAGAGGTGATAACATCTCTAACATTGAATTGGTGCCGCTGAATCAGGAGCACCAACTACAGCTTGGAGGACAGACTGGGACAAATACGCACCAGTGTGTGTTCATACACCAGCCCTGCATGTCCTAAACACTCTGGGGTGAGGTCATCAACAGAGTTCATGGCAATGCCACCACAGGCTAGGGTCAGTCTGGAAATCAACACACAAAAAGGAGTCATTACATTTACTGCATTTATAGTAATACATTTAATACTACAAGTAACACATCTGGTCTTCTGTGATTTGCTGATGCAAAATTGTATTTATTCTCCAGGCAGCTGTGAGGAAATGCTTTCCTCTGACAGTGGGACAAACTGTGGCATGGAGGTGCCACCGACGATGGAATAGTAATCCATCATGTCAAAACTCCAGTCATCACAGATTATTTTGGACTGTAAAGGCCCTGGACAGTTAGTCTCATGTAGCCATACCTCTCTCCACACCACGTTACACTATGTTAGTGCTGTGCCCGTGCTGGAGAGAGGTCTGGGTGAATTAAACACAGCTTTGCTAAGATTTAAAGAAAAATCAGGCAAGTATATGCAGATATGTGTTGTTGGCAAGAAGGCCAGTACACTTGCGACACACAGATTTGGCTATGCAAGATGATGAACCGCCACAAAAAGATAACACCAGAACAACCTGGATATAACAAACTATCTACTACTGACAACTCCATTACATGGAATGAATAGTTTGTGCTGGTCCGCTGAATACATTTAGGGGAGAAGAGAGCTCTCCTAATGCAGAGGTACAGACCAGAGTTACTGTAGCACTGATATAGTCCAGGGAGAGCTACGGTAGCATCCGTGGGTGTTCTATGCAAAAGAGATCAACTGCACTATTAACCAATATGGTTTTCATTCCAGAAAAAAGAAAAAAAATCTTTAAAACAATTTACAATCACCCTGGGCGGTGCTAAGCCCAGCGACATTGCCCTTGCAAAATAGTGTGGCGGGTACTAGCAGGAGAATGCTGAAATACTTGGCCAATGGCATGCTTATACAGTCTTATGGCACTGACCCAGTCTACTGGACATGGACAGTTGATTCCATGTTCAGTGATGTCCAAGTTACATCATATTTTTTAAACAATAAAACAAAACGCATTGTGTTGAGCACAATTTCTTACAACCGGTGCCAAGTAAAGATAAATGAATAAAATACATTAGCAGTCAGAATACAGGCTTATGATTATGCCTGCCATCAAATTAACAAGAGATGGACAACTTGCAAAACACTTGACTTCCCAACCAAACAAGCACAAACACAATGTGATAAACTGCAACCTACAAATCCAGTTATTGCCAAAAGTCATTGGCTGAATTTTCTGCAGGCAGAGAAGGATGCAATCAAACCGGCTTGATTAAAACTTGGGAGAACTAATTAAAATTACGTATCAATGGCTACTGGTCATTAAAAGCTGTAGAGTTCTATAATTGCAAAACAGAATTCTTAAAAATAATAATTAAAACACACCTCAAAAAAGGTTAACACAGAAATTGCCCATCCTGACTAAATACCTCAAGTCAACACCCCCACCATCAACCACAACGAACAAACACACATCCAGCTTATACCAAACAAGGAAATGGTATTTGACATGGGGAGTACATTTCCCTTCCTTACCTCTCCATGTTCCTCCTCTTGGCCCTGCGCAGAGCTACGATGCCCTCCTTGGCTAGAGCATCCAGAGAGTACGGATCAATACCCTGCAACACAACAAGAAAAAACAAAATCCATCAATGTAGGCTGTATGGTAAAGAAAATACAACAGACCATACAGTACAAGCCAGCCGCACAGTCAATTACCAAATCAACCCAATAATTCTGGAGAAGAAAATTCACCATACTGACTAAAACAATCTCTTGACGATAAAATAGTTGTAAACACGGGGTGGAGAGTTTGTGCTGGTCCGCTGAATACATGTAGGGGAGAAGAGAGCTCTCCTAATGCAGAGGTACAGACCAGAGTTAATGTAGCACTGATATAGTCCAGGGAGAGCTACAGTAGCATCCGTGGGTGTTCTCTGTGCAAAAGAGATCAACTGTACTATGCCCTTATTTTATTTACTGTCACTTATTTTATAATTTAATAGTTTTATCACATTGTCCGTCTCGTTTATTTAGGTGAGATACTTGTATAAACCTGTTTTAATCTCACCAATTGTCCTTTTATTATTGTTGAATTGTGCAAAAAAATAAATCAAAGTTAAGTATTTGAGAAAACAAGGCGAATTAACGGATAATCTACTTCACCAGTTACAGGGGTGTGACAAATGTAATATAGATCTGTGAATCTGTCTGGCGGTGAATTTGGCAAACCTGCTCTGCGTCAGAGTATTAGTTAATGTATGATTGTTAGGTGGGATTTGGTACATGCAGATGTAGTCTATTCCATAGGAGATTTTACAATAACCATGTTAATAAGCACTCATCCCAAATATGAGGAACCCCAATAAGATGCTTGAGATACAGATAAGAATATAGCCAGGGCACTGAGGCATGTATGCAGATTAGGGATGCCCCGATCACGTTTTTTGCCACCGATACTGATAGTCTATGAGCCATATCGGCCGATACCGATCGTTTTTGGTATTATTATAATTTTTTTTTTTTAAATATATTTTTTAATTTAAATTTAACAACAATCAACAACACAATATCAACAGTAACAACAATACTAATAATAATGACAAAACAATAAGAAATACAGATCTAAACTTAAGTATTATACTGTAGGTCTAACACAGAGGCATTCTCAAAGTCCGGACTCCGGTCCAGATCCGGACCGAACCACAACTGTCTCTGGACTCTGAGAAAATTATACTCTTCATATGCATTATCTACTGTGAGACATCGCCACAAACGGAACGAGTCAAAATTCTCCGCTCTCTCTACTGCAAGGAGCGTCTCTGCATGTCTGACTGCACTGTTTGTGTGTGTGTCTGTCAACTCTGCTTTGGTCCAATCACATTCCCCCACCCACAGTCTGCGAATCAGAGGCAGAGTAGGGCGGGTCTTTACGGCGTGCTAGTTGTGCCTTTCAGTGACCAGCTGGGAGAGTGTAGCGGGGATCGCTCAATGTGAGAGAGTAGTCGTCGTCGTCTCGACTACACTTAATGGCTGGTCGTCCAGCCCTATGAATTTCATGACTTTTCTCGTGATAGCCTAGCCTTCTGACTATCACGGTTATACGCACGGATGCTCTCTAAAGTGGTTTGCGTTAGAGGTCGTTTTGGTTCTTAATCTGCCTTTTTCTTTTTACTCCGCGCCGTCCACGGTAAGCTTAACGAACTCTCCATGCTCCTCTGGGTGATCCTCATGGGGGGGGGGGGGGATTCAAGTGTCTTATTAAATTTGTTGTGTTGAAACGTTTTACATTGCTTCCCCCATGAGGTATTTTATCCTGGCATACATTGGAGATCTGTCTGATCTTTGTAATAGTTCCACACTGCCGACATCATGTTTTAGGTTACTTAACATGCGACAATGACACCAACTCCGCTGAGAATTGGTCACGTCATCGATCAGTTTTCGCAATCGGCGAAAAGAAAGCATTATCGGAATTTCCCAATCTCATATTTATACTGAATATCGGCCGATACCGATCGCTGGCCGATCGATCGGGACATCCCTAATGCAGATTCCCATAATGTGGAAAAAGTTAGCAATACTGTTTCAGCAACTGACGTATCTCAAGCCCAACCCTCTTTTCTTGATCCTCCAATCACAATCTGCAGGGTTTGAGATAATTAAATTCTTTGTAGTACAAAGTCTTTCCACAACCATCTCAAATATAAATGGTGCTTTGTACTTAATTATAATAATATATTTATATATTTTTTTATTTATAATGATAACTGAATGTCGTATCAGATGGCTAAAAATTATTTGGGCATTTGCCTTACTTGCTGAATTCCTTTGACACCACAAGATTCTAAAAATACTGGTTCTCTGATGGTAACCGACTTGACAATCATGCCAACTAACAAATAAAGCCTCAAAATGTTTTAGCATACATCTTCTCCACAAGCGTACCTTCTGGTTGATGACGACAAAGCTCTTCTCCCCGTCGGGGGAAACCTCGTTTTTCAGGGCGATGATCTTCTGCACGCGGTCCTCAATGAACTTCCTCTCCGCGGAGACCAACTTTTCCCGCTCCTCTGCACTCTTGTAGAAGAAGCCGGAGTTGACCTCAGTCTTCTCGTACTCCAGGGAGACGTTGCAGGTCAGCACGTAGGCGTCCTCCACCCTCTTCTTCATGTCTGGGTGTCGGGCACCGTGGTCCAGCACCAGACCCCTGATCAGCCTGGGAGGGAGAGAAAGAGACGGTAAGGATTAGTAGCGTTTACAACAATCAGGACATCAACAAGCTGCTTTTTCCTCATTTCCAGCAACAGTATTTCTTCATTAAAATACGTAAAAAAATATATGTTAATGTTTCCTCATGTTATAAAAGGTTTGTTTACATTAGAGTATATCAGGACAATATTTTCAGTCATGATCGGACACTTACTCTTCATTCAAAACAAACCCTTACATTATTTATATGAATATAACTCAAATATATATGATAAAAAAGGTATAGAGTCCAATTGATATCTCAGATCTCACCCTCTTTTCCTGATCCTCCAATCACAACCTTTGCACCCTGGGTTTGAGACGCATGTCAACTATAAGGATGCATAGGTAAAACTTACACCTAAAGTGGTCCGCACACGGCGAGAGACCGACGTCACCTGGCGATGCGATCGCCTAACGACAATCGCTTAGCACCGCACACCAGAGGCGACCGTTCAGGTATAATAAGCTATGTGTCACTGTTTAGCTGGGGGTGTTTCTGTTTCCCCCCGGGAGATATAGGACGACGGACCGCCGGGACCGGACGTTAGGTTGTCGTAAAGCGAGCGTATATATATTAGCAGGTAGCTGTGTTGTGCTTTACGAGGGAGTATTAACCTGTAAAAGCAATATTGAGTTGGAATTAAACCACCATATACGAATACAACCTCTCCTCATTCTTCCAGACATTACTGCATGACTGATCGCTACAAGAATACAAGTCAAGTCAAGAGTTTTATTTGTCACGGCATACAAGTATACAATGAAATGCGGGGGGTCTTGCCCGCAACGATTGTGCATAATACAATAGTAATATATAATAAGAATCCAATAGAACGACATTGTGCAATAAAAGAAGTAAACAAAGTAGGGCATATCGGTATATGTACATGAGTTATTTAAAGAGCATGGTAGGACATGCTAGGTCCTGTGGTAGTGCAATACACTGTTAGCTACGGATGAGGCACTGGGTCTTTATGTACACTGCTATACAATGCTATATTATACAATCTCAAGTTATACTATACTATTCTTAAAGTGACCTTTCCTTTTGTAAAGTGACCATAAGTGTGAGCGTGTGCAGCATGAGTGTGTGCTCATGTTAAAGTGGCTGCTAGTGTGTGAGCGTGTACAGTGTGTGTGTTGCGTGTGTGCTCATGTGTGCTTGTGTGTGAAGAGTTCAGTGTTCAAGGCTCTGATGGCCTGGGGGAAAAGCTGAGTTCACTAAGCACTGATTGGACAAGTAATGTTATGCACCTGCCGAGAGAGAATGTTTTTTTCACTGAAGACGCAAACTGTTCAACCTTACAAACGACATCAGCTGCAGCCTGGACATTAAACTCTGTCAAAATCCACAACTTAATTTGTTACCCGAGTATAAAAACACTAGTAGATGCATCGTGGCGCATTGTTCATTTATTAGTTAATGACAAGCGTCAGAAATTGCTGCGCGACCGTCGCTTCAAAATATCCTGCCGTGTGGGCTGTCTCATTCATAACAATGGAGGGGATAGAATTCTGTCGGTCGCCTCGCTTAAAAAATCGGTCGCGTGACAAATCGCCCGCCGTGTGCGGAGCACTTAACAGACGGATGGATTGAAGTGCATGAGACTCACTGTGTATCACTGTCAGTCTTGTGCTTCATCTCCATGATTTCCACCATGAAGAGATCGATGGGCTCGTTAGGTCTGGCGATGGCCATCACAGCATCTACAACAGCCTGTTGGACAATCATATAGCAAAGCAACAAGGGACAAAATGAGCACAGGGAAAGAGCAGATTCATAACAAAACCAGTTTTGAACATATGATGCACTCTTTTCAATCATTTGGAATGAGAAGAGTTTAAACTCAAACCACAGTTATGTGGAATAAGCATTGCATGTAATACTACTAGTTGAGTCTACAAGGTTTTTGTCAGTGGAATAGGGCTGTGTAGACTGCAACTCTAAACTGTGTTTATTTTATTATTAATGCATTTATATTCAAATGTGTTAATTCAACACATTTGTACACGGTGACATCTACATGGTCCTCATTCCAAATGATTGAACATCCAAGTTAGTGCATCTTTAAAGGGGAGATGAAGCGTTGAACAATATGAGCCTACCGTTAGTTTGTTTGTTGTATACTTTGGGTAAGACAGGGTCCTATAATCAAATGCGAAATCCTGCTTATTTGTCTGAAAACTAAAATGTAATTTCCCCGTTTTGGCCATGGGCGGCACCATTTTGATGGTGACGTCACGGTGATGGTTTGGGCTGGCTCCCGGTTTACACGGCTGGTTAGATAGCTACGTAAATATGGAGTGTCCTGAATAGGAATGCCCCGATCGATCGGCCAGCGATCGGTATCGGCCGATATTCAGTATAAATATGAGATTGGTGAATTCCGATAAGACTTTATTTTCGCCGATCGTGAAAACCGATCGATGACACACGCGAAAAACATGATCCAATTCGCTTCTCTCTCTCGCACACAGCTGCTGCTGCTGTGAGTAGCTTCCAGCTGCAAGGCTATTGGCTGCTGCACGCCTTGGCCCTCCCCCTCCCAGACCCATGTCAACAAATGCTCCGGCAATAGTCGAGTGCATGAGACCTCCGTTAGCTAGGTAGCTAACGTTAGGTCACTGTTTAAACAAAATGACCCAGTAAACTATTCACTTTAGTTTAATACATGAGGCATTGTCTAACGTTATCTAACTGGCTAGCTACTGATAGCTCCTGATATCAACGTCTGATATCATTTTGGCATTTGTTTTCGCAGTTGTTGGCTAAATAGCTATCGTTCCGTGAGCCAACGTTAGCTGCCTAGCTAACGTTACCGTTTAAACAAAATGACCCAGTAAACTATTCACTTTAGTTTAAACTTTAATACATGAGGTATTGTCTAACGTTATCTAGCTGGCTAGCTACTGATATCAATGTCTTATAACATAATTGACACCATTCGTTTTTGCAGCTGTTGGCTAATAACTGAACACTGAGAACATCTTATACGTTTCAGTTCATAGGAAAATACTTTGACTATAATGGTCAGAAGTAAATTAACTTAGATACTGTTATGCTTAACACCCAGTACTATTCACTTTACTTAATTTCTAAGATTAGATTAGATAATTTAGACCGGACTTTGAGAATGCCTGTGTTAGACCTACAGTATAATACTGCCAGTACCATCTCCGTGACATCAGCATTTAATGTGAACAACCATGGCGGCGCACTGGTTGATAAATTCTACACGAAGGGACATAACAAATAGTTTTTTTCTTAGAAACGTGATTTTTTTCTGTGGTTTATCTAAATATTAATTTGATGCTATGACTATGTTTATATCGCTATGCAACATCTCCCCTTTAAAATAAATACATCTTGTTGGACTAGTGCACTTCTTTACCACCTGCAAACAGCAACAGCTGCCACCTCTAATCTTCTTGGCTCAAGAGGTCAAGGTACAGCTGAACCCCCACCACACAGTCCCACTCCACTCTCTTACCTCAGTGAGGAGGTCTGCCAGCTCCTTGTGGACCTTGGTTCTGAGGGAGGTACGTGCAACATTGATGAGGGTTTCTCTGTTCATTTCCTGCGTCACCTTCAGCTCCTCCAGGACTGCCAAGGCCTTCTCCTTCGCCGCCTCAAAGCCCTCTGCAATGATTCTGGGATGGAGGCCCTGTGTGGGAACGGTAGCATAGAGTCAGATACTGTATCAGGATATTTTCTCTTAGACATACAGCCGTAAGCACGTCTATGTACAATGCTAAATGTAGTCTTACCATGCTCTCCCTCTCTATGGATCTGAATACCAAACCTGGTGAAAAACATCAATTGAATAAAGTAATTTACACATGACTTAACAGCCCAGGTATTAGAGATAAATACCCAATGAAAATGCACGTCATTTGATGAAATATAAAGAACTCTGGGATAGGGCTGAACGATTAATCGTTTTTTTTTTATCGAAATTGCTATTAGAAATGATGCAGTTAGCAAATAGCAAAGCCTGCGATTTGGGACAAGTTATGCAGTGAGTCTGAGGTTTCTTCTTGCGTGCCAGTCATGCTTACCAATCAGAAGTGTTGTGCTCTCATTGCTCACAAATCAGAAGTAGCCCAAGGTAGCTAGTATACGCCCATCAACTAGGGCTGTCTTAAATACTTCGAAGCTTCGTTCGATGGCACAAGCTTCGAACATTAAAAAAAAATCGAAGTAAAAAAAAAAAAAAAACACAGCCGAGTGAAACCTTGTTGGATGCGTCAGTCACGAAAGGGGCTACTTAATTAATCCAACCCACTTTATTTATAGAGCACATTTAAAAACAACAAAGTTTACGAAAGTGCTGTACAAGTCCCACAACATAAGATAATAAAATAATATATATATCTATTAAAAAAAAAAAAAAAAAAAATCCGAAGCTTCGAATTAAAATCGAAGCTCGGCCCCGAAGCTTCGAAGGTCAGCCCTACCATCAACAACAGCTCGTGAAACGTCTGTCCGTGTGAAGACTTACAGCATAGCGCCAGAGTGTTTTGGTAGCATTTAGCGACCCGAAATAAGCCCCAGCTTCCCCCCCCCCAATAAGTCCTACGAAATTGATCGTAGTTAGTTGATGATAAAACATTTAACTTCATTAGCAGAGAGAGAGAGAGAGAAGCATCCTGACTGGCAACATCACCTCCTGGTTTGGGAATAGCACTGCACAAGACCGTAGCAGACTACAAAGAGTGACACGTTCAGCCGAACGCACAATTGGAGGGGGGCTTCCCACCCTCCAGAACATTAAAACAAGCGGTGCAGGGGGAAGGCTAAGAGAATCATCAAGGACTCCAGCCACCCGAACAACTGCCTCTTTGAACTGCTGCGGTCAGGCAAGCGATACCGGAGTCTTAAGGCGAGCACAGAAAGACTCAGAAGAAGCTTCTATCCCCAGGCCACCAGGCTGCGCAATGAACAATAAACACTATGCAACAACCATCAAATGCATACAGCACACGCATCCACACGCACACACTCACTTTAAACAAACGACTCACTGCAGCACCCACTTTACACACTTTAGAACACCTAAACACACTTTACACTTTATATTTATTGATAAAGGATTTGCACTACAACTCGCACACCTTACTGTAAATTGTACCTAAATTGTACCTCATCCCATTTCTGCTCTGCACTATATAGTATTGTATTAGTACATTGCATAGTATATTGTATGGTAACTCAGTTACTTCTATTCTGCATCGAACATTGTACATATGTCTATACTGAACACTGTGACCTCTATTTTTACTTCTATTTTACATGCTATACTATTTTATTTCATACTTATCTTGTCTAACAGTCTCTGGAGCGTAACAGTAAGAAGCATTTTGTATAAAAGTATTCTGTACTTCTGTATGACAACTATTAAAGAAACTTGAACTTGAGGAGAGAGAGAGAGAGAGTAAAGTGCAGAAAAAAATGTACCGTTGGGTATCAGTATAGATTCCCAGGTAAAAAGAAAGATTGCCAGGCTCGGTGTCCCAAGCAGACCCAGCGTGTAGGCCAGATGCAAGCCGTATTTTACAATAAACCTCCATTGGGCTGCTTAAAATATATATATAATATATTTATAATATAAAATGTAATCGCAATATCTGTCCGAAAAATCACAATTAGATTATTTCCCAAAACTGTGCAGCCCTACTCTGGGAGACACCAGTCATCAATGGATCCATTCCATGGCAATAAATGTACTGATCTTTCAACATTCTGTTTATGGCTTCTATACATTATAGCTCAACTTGAGTAATTTGTAAAACGGAACAAGATACAGCTGTGTCTATAATTTCGGTGGCTACATAAAACTGAATTGAAGGAAGCTAGTTTCTGTATGTAATCTGATGACCTATGCACTTCATTATGTGTAGTTAATGCACTGGAGAGGCTTCTTACAGGTGTACGTTTTTTGGAACGTTTTCTCAGAATTCAATCCCAGAACTACCCAGCTTTCAGTGACCAGTAGACATTGTTACGTCATCAGTGTTAAAATTCTATCTCACATGGCAGATCATACACCTGAACGGGTCAAGAGGATTTCCCTCCTACCTCTGACACGTAGAGGTCAGCCTGCTTCAGGAGTTCACCGATGATGAGAACGTTGGAGGTGGTTCCGTCTCCAGTGATGTCATCCTGCGCTGTGGCAACCTTGGCAATGAGTGATGCTGTGGGGTGCTGAATTTGCTAGAAGGGAACAAGGAAAAAGATTGAATGAACATCCTAAAACCTTGCAACATTAAAATTGAGATCAGTGTTTCCCCTATATGCACCTAGCAGCAGAAATTAAAACCACTCACTCCCCTAGTAAATGTGACACACTTGTGGAAAAGTTGCTGTCATTAAGTAATTTGAAATGCTATTGTATACTAACTTTAAGCAAAGCTCCTTCAGCAACAGCATAATATGGCCGCCGTCGAATGCTCTGATCCGTTTATATTGTACTTCCTGGAGACTCGAGGGACACAGTGATACGCGAAAGCTGTCACTCAAAGACGACTACAGATTCCCTAACAGACATTGATGTTAATTATTTATTAACACGGTTTGATAATACAGTACGATGATGCAAGTTAATTGTGGAAAAAAGGACAGTTATGAATAATTGGAAGAACGAATGCCTCATATGTAAGCTGGACAAGACATTTCCCCTGCTCAGTCTCATTACTAATGCACAAATATGTACTCTGTGTACTCAGGCCCCGAGAGCTTGTCTGGTGCCGGCAGACTGAAAATTGCATGTGCATGCTTCACCATTGCTGCTACACTCCATCCTAGGGGAAACACTGAACATCATCATAACAAGGATTTACTCAAGGACACAGGAGTGTGTGTGCGTCCACACATTACTGGGTGATATATTTAAGCAAAAAAAAAAGAAAAACGTGCTCACAGGACACCCTATTCTTATAATGAAGTAAAACGAATGAAAAACAAATTTCTTTGAAATCATCCGAAACTGTACTGGTCCGCTGAATACATGTAGGGGAGAAGAAAGAGCTCTCCTAATGCAGAGGTACAGACCAGAGTTACTGTAGCACTGATATAGTCCAGGGAGAGCTACAGTAGCATCCTTGGGTGTTCTCTGTGCAAAAGAGATCAACTGCACTATTAAACACTTGTACTTCCACAAGTACTTGAGGAAACTCAAATGTATATTGTATGGGTGTGGTAGTCAGGGGGTCAGGACTACATGGTGAGTTTTTCCAAAAGGAGAAATAAAATAACCCATGTATAATAAAGTATGCATGTGCACTTGACGATAACATTCCCAACCTAAATAATGTGTAATAATATGTCCTGTGATAAGGCAACTATTATGTAAAATCTATCATTTCACCTGCTAATTATCACCCATATAAATAGTGGGTTACGCCAAAGAAGTGGATATTTGAATAACGTGCCAGCTACTATATGGCAGCACACCCCATGGGGGTGTACAATTCCAGACAAACATAAATACATCGATAGATATTTCAACATTTGAAGAAAACATCTTACCATCTCGTGTAACAAGACATTGCCGTCTTTGGTCAACTTTATGTCCCCAGAACCAGACACAAGCCTGCGGGCCAGCAGGAGAAAGAAGGGATGGGTTAAAGAAAGACAGAAGCCGTTTTTTATTCAATGTCCAATGCATCCTAGTCATATTAAACAATAATAATGTGACAAATTAACGAGTTTATGTCCTCATCGGGTCACGCTTGCAGAGTGCAGAACTGTCAAGACGGACCGGTGACGAGGCAGAGCGACATGTGCGGATCCGTTGGCGCCGCTAACGTTAGCTCGCTTTGTCGGCATACAGTGTTATTAGCGTTAGCTCGGAGGAGGCCTCAATTCACTATAACTTTGTAATGTTAGTTATAATGTTAAGAGAGCAGAAAAGCTATTCGAATGAGTCATCTTACCTAGCTACGGTCAAACTAAAGACTAGCGTAGCTTCAATGCTACACATACATCACTCGACACTCGCTAACGGATTAGCTTGTTAGCTAGTTCAGCGACGCGTGCTCAACAAAGGGCTCCGCTGGGAGTTGTGGGGGGGACTCACATCTTCATGGTTCCTTTGGGTCCCAGGTTACTTTTCAACACATCTTGAAGTCCACGAGCGGCACTGATGTTGACTGCTAGGGCGGCCTGTGCCCTGGCCACCTCTGCTTTCGGGTTGAGAGCTTTAATAGCAGACATGGTGGCGACACGACACAGCCAGGGAAGGGGAAACTCTACCGCCGGTGAATCTGATGAGTTTCGACTGCTTGCTCGGCCTGGGGGACGCGGCGGAAAGGGGCGTCGCCTTCCAGAAGTCTCGAGGATGTGCTCTTCTTGGGCGCGTCCAAGTCGCGTGTCCCCCACTCCCTCTCGCGTGATTTTTCTCTCCCTGGTTCCGGAAGTATTCTTTTCTGTGCTGCGTAATTCTTTTTCCTAGCCGCATTTCTCGGAGACGCTCTCTGATTGGCCACTGACATGTTTGCCCAATCGCGTGACGATTGATTGATTGATTGATTGAAAAGTTTATTAACAGATTGCAGAATGGGTACAGTACAGTACAGCTCAATACATACAATTGTTAAGGGGATGCAGACCAGAGAAAGACTTTCGTCTTGTTTACATCAGGGTCCCCCATTTTCAATTCATCATAACATATATGACATACAGGACATACAGATAGACAGTACTGCTACATACATCTATACATTTATGACATATCAGATTTGCAAATACAGTACTGTTTGTGATACAAAAGTGTCCAGAAAAAGGGTGTATATACATTTGACGTAGAAACTGTACATTGGAGGAGGTTGGGTGGGTGGGTGGGGGCTGTACATTGGAGGTGGGGGGGGGGGGGGGGGGGGGGGGTTGGGTAGGGGACACACACACATTGTACACTGTACATTGGAATACTGACACAGCCATACTTGGTCATTTACTGTACAACTAGGTTAGGACATTTGTAGGGGCCAGTTTCGAATTGCAGTCTCCGGTAGGTGTTTTTTTAGGGTGTTTTTGAAAGTGGGTAGTGATTCACATTCCTTTACAGCTTTGGGTAGGGTGTTCCACATTGATATGGCGTAATAACGAAACGTGTTTAGTCCCTTGTTTGAGCCGAATCTGGGTTTAACATGATTTGTGGATCTCCCTCTGGTGTTGTGATTGTGGTATTCACTGACCTTTGGGAAGTATTTTGACATGTACATGGGTACCTTTGTCACGTAGTGTATCTTGTAGACCAGGCCCATTGCAAGTTGCTGTACTCTGTCGTCTACTCTAAGCCATCCTAGGTTGTCAAAGTGGGCAGGGGTGAGGTGGGTTCTAGGAGTCAGGTCAAGCAGTAGTCTGACTAGCTTGTTTTGAGATGTTTGTAATTTGTTTTTTAGTGCCTTTGAGGTGCTTTGGTACCATGAGGTGCAAGCATAGTCGTAGTACCCTTGAATGAGTGCTCCTGCTAGAGCAGGGGTGTCAAACTCATTTTCACAGAGGGCCACATCAGCATTATGGTTGCCCTCAAAGGGCCAAAGACCGTATAAATGTTAATGTATGGTAAAATAAATGTAGCTACACATTTACATATTGTTAAACATGGTGTTTTTGTATTTATTACTTATTCAAGTTATACATATTGCATATTCATTTGCATAAATGTAAAAATATATGTTAGCTTATGTTATTTTAACAAATAATTTTAGTTTATCAGAACCCCATATTACTCCACCAATCAATGATCAAACCATTCAAGTAAATAACAAAGAAGAATATCATCAAATACAAGCTATGACATTAAGTTTGTTCAAAACCTTTGTCACAGTCAAGAGGGGCAGAACTAACAACTGTGAGCTGCAAAGAACACGTGGGACAGATGTAGCAGATGTTACAAAAACAAATGGCTGCACACAACCTTGCAGAGGCCATACATCCAACTAATGGAAGATAGTTTAATTAACTTTAATTAACAGATTGCAGAATGGGTACAGTACAGTACAGCTCAATACACACAATTGTTAAGGGGATGCAGACCAGAGAAAGACTTTCGACTTGTTTACATCAGGGTCCCCCATTTTCAATTCGTAATGAAATTGCTATTATGTGTCTGCATGAACACACAACTGTAACTGTACTCAAAAATAACAAAATAAGGGTTGTCTCAGTTCACAACTATATTGGTCAAGTTTTGGGTGGGACTTGTTTGCGTCCCTACAGCTTCTTATTCAATTGAGCGAGATGCTCTGTTATGTCACACAGCCAGTTTGCATCTGACAGTTCAGACAATATTTCTTCAACCCTTTGTTACCTATTCCGCCTGGATATTTTTTGTATTTTGGGCTGTAAAATTGTCAAAGAATGTCTGAGGAGTAAGTGCTTTTGGCTTTTTTCATTTGTTACCTCAGATGTTCAACATACTGTGTAAGAATGTGTAATAACTAAGGCTGTCAAAGTTAAAGCTTTATTAACGCATTAACCCACAATTATTTTAACACTGCTATTTTTAACCCAATATTAATGTAAAAAAAAAAAAAAAAATTTACCTGAGCTCTTGGGGGGCCATCAAATGACGTGGCGGGCCGGATTTGGCCCGCGGGCCGTGAGTTTGACACCTATGTGCTAGAGTCTTCAGGGTATTCTTGTTTACCAGAGAGGAGATCCAGTACAAGAATCGAGTTCGTTGGTTGACTTTTTTTTATTACATTGGATGCCATTTTGTCACAGGAAAGATTAGCCTCTAGGATGGAACCCAGGTAGGTAATTTCATCTTTCCTTGTGACAATATTGTCACCCACTGTAACCGAGAAGCCGTCGGTCTTGCTGAGTTTGTTATTTGAACCGAAGAGAATGGACTCTGTTTTGCCCATGTGTAATGATAGTTTGTTGTCGGCGAGCCATATGCAGATTTTGCCTAGTTCCGAGCTGAGGGCTTTTTCAACTTGTAACTTGTTCTTGTCAGAGACCAGCAGGGCTGAGTCGTCCGCAAACAGGCACAAGTTGCAGTCACAAGCTGACGACATGTCATTTGCATAAATTAGGAATAGTAGCGGTCATAGTATGCTTCCTTGTGGAACACCACAGCTCACTGTGAGGGGGGGGGATAGGGTACCGTTTACCTCCACCATCTGTTCTCTCCCCTCCAGGTAGGATTGTATCCAGCTCACTGATAAACTATCAAAACCAATTGCTTTTAGCTTGTCAATCAGAATGGTGTGATTGACAGTGTCGAAGGCCTTTTGTAGGTCCAGCATGACCATGCCGCAGTATTTGCCCGCGTCCACCTCTTGTTTGATGTGGTCGTTCAAGTAGAGAAGGCATGTGTCAGAGCTGTGTCTTTGCCCATTTCCGCGTCGAACAGCCTGCAAACTACCTGGCATTCTATCGCCATGCTCTAAGACAAACTCTAACCTTAACCAACTTCGAAAGATTGCCTAAGCTTAACCAGTGTAAAAACAGGCGTCGGCCAATCAGAGAGCGTCTCCGAGAAATGCGGCTAGGAAAGAAAATAACACTTCTGTGCTCACTCAAGTCCAAATAGGCTCTCTATGCTCTCAGTCCATCATCCAGGTGCAATTTCAATAATATTTTCCTGTTAATTATTAATGTGGAAGCACCAAATGTAATGGGAGGGTAATTTGTACTTTATTTGAAACTAAACTCGAATGAACATAGCCTATTCAGATGTCCACCTACACCCTGAAACCAACTTAAAAATGGAAATGCAGTTCAAAATCCCCTTCCTGCCCGAGTGAAGACCAAAGGCTAAAACACTGCCAGGGTTAGGGGTTCAATTAATAATGGGGCCACCTGTAAGCTTCTAACAATGCAGGCCAATGCATCACTGGTCCCCGGATGTATGCAACTCTACGCTATGTAGCTAGCATACACTGTTAAATGTTTAAATTCTTGGTCATGTGGTAATCTGAATCAACAGGAGTAAATACTTAATATGCAATGTGGTGTTAATAAAAAATGTTTGTCCACATGCTGTATGTATTTGCATGCTTTATAGTTACTTTGCTGTAAGTATTTTTTTTAACACATTTTGCAAGTACTTTGACAAATCTACAGATTTCACGGTTACTTACATTTTTAGTCCCTAGTGCCTTCTCAGGGGAGATATGATGAAATGCATACATTAACAAAGAATGAAAAGCAAAACTAACTGGTCCTTTTTTTCCAACAAGATGCAGGGTCAGTTATGAAGCATGAATACAAGTGGGGAAGGTGTCTAAACACACATCTCAATACCGAGCCTGTCTAACATATAATCACATAGTTAAAACACCTCAATACTGAGCCTGTCTTACGTATAATCAATTAATCATATAGTTAAAACACCTCAATACTGAACCTGTATAACAAATAATCATAGTTAAAACACCTCAATACTGACCCGCTCTGACATATCAGTTTAAAACACCTCAATACTGACCCTGTCTGACATATAATCACAGTCAAAACACCTCAATACTCTGCCTGTCTTACAAATAATCACATAGTTATGTGTTACAGTTAAAAGGAACACACCAACATTATGGGAAATGCACTTATCGCCTTCTCCAGAAAAAGCTTTCTACTGAACGCAAAGAGAAAATTGGCATCCATCTTATTGTCTGACCGTAGAAGACCGTAATTGCATTTCCCATAATGTTGGCATGTTCCTTTAACACATAATTATGTGATTGTGCCTCTTTTTATGAGCGTATGATTGGCTCAATCATATATACCATCCTATAAGAAAACAAAATGTAACAAAGTATAAGAGAACAAAACACTTTTCTTTCATTTCCATCTGAAGTTTAATTCAATATGTACAACTAATCTTATTAAAGCACTGCATTTCACATGATCTACAATGAGAAACCATGTCTATCCTCTGACCACCATATGTATCAAAATAAGATCAGATACAGAATCCCACGCTTTCATATAGCCGATTGACTATACCTCTGTCTTGGTCAGTAAAACCACTAAGTATATCTACAATCCAAGCCTGTTTTTTCTTTGTTTAAACATTTACTTCTGTTGCAGCATAGAGTCACCTGGTTGGCATGAACTTGATTGATTGAAACTAGATTGATATTACAGGGTTAAGAACCTCTGACAATTTAAGTCAAACCATTCCAATTATCAGCAGTTTGCAGGTATCGATTACTTCTGCTTCATTCAAAAGCATTTGTTGAAATATTTGTCAAGAATTATATCACCCCCTCTACGTATTGACATGTCAGAAGTCTCATAATTGCACAAGCTAAAAGCTCCCTAGACCTGTAGTCAGTTTTGCAGAGGAGAGACACTCAAAAAGTACTTTTCAGATCCGTTTCATGGATAATACTATTTTCATATACCCTTTGTACAGTACATCTACTTTGACCAGAATACCACTGCACCCTTTTCCGTTTCAAAGCTAGCTTCCTTTACTATGCACGTGTCAAGCACGACTCACCATCATGTGTTGTGGTGAAGTTCAACGTTTTCCAAGCATCCTCAACAGTGTAGCACATCATCCGTCCAAATGATTAAGAATCAGTTGGCTGGATTGAAGTCCCGTGGGAGGGAGGGTAATGGAAAGGACAACGGGTCTAGTGCTTGACTTTTACTTAAGACTACTAGGGCATAGCAACACACGTGACCCCAAAGAGCATAGGCCACCACCTGTGACAAATCACTTATGTCAATTACAAAACACACACTCTTTGATTTGTAAACTACATGCTACTCTTTCTAAAACTGACCGATCAGCTTTTAGTGATTAAGACTGAAAAGGAGCAAAGAATGGCAGTGTTTTTTTCTGACCTACGCACACCTGTGTGGATCAGTAACAACTTATCTTCAGTAACAAATACAGTCTTCTTTGTGACAAGCAATCTGACCTCATCAACCATAATGAAGACACACGGAAAAGGAGGGGGAAAAAGGAAACGTGAAACGACGTGTTGATGTCGTGCTGTGCTGAAATCCATGGCAGTGCCCACGGCGACAGTTGGTGGTTACCATCTCTGTTGATCAGTGTGGTAGTAGCTGTGGTTGTTGCTCTCATGTGTTGTTGGATGGGAGTTACTTCAAGGGAGAGGAATTCATGGGAATCATTATTCTAGACTCCATGTGCTGAATAAGTGGAACTGGAAGAAAAGGACAGAATAATTGGTCACACATCACACTCAGACCCCATTCTATATTGTGCTTAGAAGGATTAACACATGGTTCCAATACATTTATTTTGCTAATACAATTCCATGTTTTTTTTCCCTGTGACACACTTCCATGACACATATTTGGACACCATCTGTGTTCAGATGTTACATTTGTTGTTGAATAGCTGATTTGAATATCCCAGGTGTCACTTAGGAATTATAAAACCAGAAAATGTGTCATTTGGATTCTTATTCCTTCAGAATAATTCCTTCAATTGAAATATTTGACATATATATGGGCTGCTGGGCATATATCTTTTGTTTTCCTTATATAAGGCTGCAGGCTCAAATCTCAGAGTGAGAGTGAGAGTGAGAGAGGGAGAGAGCAATCAGCACCATGGACAGCACTGAGACTGGGAGAGAACTAGAGAGAGAAGCCATTTTCACACTGGCCATTAAAGCCGGAATTTGAACTCCATTATCATGGCATGCTGTTCTGTGTGAAAGGAAAAAATGTGGAATGGGGGGTCAAATTTGATGTGGCATTTTGCCACCTTCAGGTATAGTAGGTGTTATAGTAGGTGCTCAATGACAATGACACTATGTAACAACCCATCATCTACACTCATGGCACACACATCCACATGTACACACTCGCTTTAAACAAACACTCACCCACTTTAGACACTTTAACACTAAATTATATTATTATTTATCTATTATTAAAGAGATTTTCACTACATGCATACCTCATTTGCACCTTACCCTAAGTTTTGTACCTCATTCTGCATTGTACTTCACTGTTACCCATTTACTCTGTATTGTATATACTGTATGTATATTAGTAATGCACGATATATCGGCCACCGATATAATATCAGCCGATATGGCAGTTTTTTTACACATTGGTATCAGTCCGATATCAAGATAGGGCCGATATGAACCGACATTATAAAAAAAGAAAAAAAAAAAAAAAAAACTCTTTATTTGTCATAAAAAGGTGTTTTCTATGCAGAGATATCAACATCGGTATCGGCCAGAACAGCAATATTAATATCGGTATCGGCCACAATTTTCACATCAGTGCATCACTAATGTATATTGAACATTCCTTACTTACTTTTTACCTACTTCTTAATAACTTTTTTTTACTGTATGAAGCACACTCAGGGCTCATACAGAAACAAGCATTTCATCGTAAAGTATTCTGTATTTTATTGTGACAAATAATAACCAAACTTGAAACTAGTAAAACTGCTGGGTAGTTTCGTTCCTGTGTGTAAGGGACATCCCGGCATTGCGGGATAGGGTGAACCACCATGCATCACCAACCCGTGCACATGATATAATAATAATAATAATAATAATAATAATAATAATAATAATAATAATAATAATAATAATAGGCTACACGTTTTATGTCTATCTAAAATAACATGCAACCAACCCGTGGGAATATTGATTTATCTAACCATCAGTTGTCGCATGAATAGAACAAAGGTTGACCACACATAATAATAATAATAATAATAATAATAGGCAAAATGTTTTATGTCTAATAAAAATAATATGCAAATTAAAATAATATGCAACGTGAGAAGATGCAAAAAAAGCTCACAGTACATCAACTGGCTGCCCTGGACAAAAAAAAATACTTGTGATTTGGAGGTTCCTCTCCTATCGGCTGCCCTGTTACCAACAAGGTATGCACTACATTTTCAAAAGCCTAGAGAAAGCTTGTCTTAACTACGGTAATCATCGTGAGTTAGAGTTATGCATGTCAATTTGATAATATCTTTCATTGCGTGCATGCATGTGCCTTCTACTGTATCCACGCTGTGTCTCCGTCTATCCGACTCGGGAACACAGTATTCTGTCTTGCTAGGTTCAGTGTGGACAACCCAAAGCCGGCAGATTGGGGGGGAAAAAGATAATCCACATTGCGGTATAATGTCCGCAAAGTCTGTGTAAAAAGGGCTAGAGATAGAGAAGAGCAATCAGCACCATCTCTCTCTAGTTCTCTCCCAGTCCCACTCAGCACTGTTCATGGTGCAGATTGCTCTTTTCTCCCTCTCTCGTGCTCTGTGATTTGAGTCACCCACCCTATGTAAATTGTGCAGCCTGTAAACTGAAAGACAATGATGGAGAGCAAATTGACCCGTCTCAAACTCTGCCCTCTATTCATGATCCTCCAATTACTACTGTTGCTTTCCTCGGACAAACTCAAGAGGAAAACAACAATTATGATGATATGAAGTAAGGAGGGCAGTGTTTGAGACAGGTCCATAGTAGGCTGCTACACAGAAACACAACTTACCAGTGTAATACACAACCTCATCCCAACCGTCGTGCGTCCAGGCGGCATTTCTTGTATCTTCTCTTGACTGAAGATCTTTGTAAGCTAAAAAACGAAGAGTGAAATGGCTCATTTAGCTTTCTCTGTCCATGTGGGATGTAATAATAATAGATCAAATTTATATAGCGCCTTTCATAGAACCCAAGGTCACTTCACAATCAGGACAAAAAATAGGGCTAGGGAAATAGGGGGGGGAAAGGGGATGAGGGAAGGTAAGGGATAATGGATAATGGACCTAATCTAATCTAAACTAACTGATGGGGAAAAGCCTTGGTGAAGAGGTGTGTTTTTAGAGCAGATTTGAAGGTGTCCAGGGTTGGGGCATTGCGGATTTCGGGGGGGAGAGAGTTCCAGAGGGTAGGGGACGCCACGCTGAAGGCTCTGTCCCCAAAAGTCCGTAACCTGGTGCGAGGGATGGAGAGGAGACCTAGATCAGAGGATCGTAGGTTCCGGGATGGAGTGTGCTGGTGGAGGAGATCAGACAGGTAATGGGGGGCGAGGGCATGGAGGGACTTGTAGGTGAGGAGCAGGAGTTTGAAGGTGATGCGGAACTTGACTGGGAGCCAGTGGAGGTGGATGAGGGTAATGTGCTGCCAGGGCTTGGTGTGAGTGAGAACACTGGCAGCTGAGTTCTGAACATACTGGAGTACAGATTGACTGACCATCAACTATCATGTCATCTTCTTACCCCAGAGGTGGTGCACCATGTAGAGACTTCCGATCTGAGAGAAGAACCCTCCCACTGCCTCATGGTTCTGCTGGCGGAACTCAATGGCACGAGCCCTGCACGACACGTAGGTCACATGATGAAGAAAACAGCCACTCGTCAGTGAGAGGGGGGCGAGTTATGAATTACAGAAACACAATTCATTGAAGAATTACAGAAACACAATTCATTGAACCCTGTATCCAAAAGGAAAACATGACATATTTCACTTCAAATTACCGTTCACTGAAACCCAAATCATTAACCTCCCAATGGCTCCCATTATATGAAGCGCTTGTTGGTTTTTCACATTTTTTAATAGTAAACCATTCGTTTGAAATGCCAAACTGTAATGTGCAACATTCCAATCAACACTGGTTTTTAATATTCCCAGTTTTTTTTTATATTAATTTATAAGCAGATTGCTTTGTGGATATTGTTTGGTTAATTGAATTAGACATACATAAAATAAAATGCATATAGGTCAATTGTGTTTGTGTGTCATTTATTTATCATGCTTTAATCATGCATAGATAGTGCCGGTATTTCTCACTTATATTCAGCTTCTACAATCTGCAAAGGCAATAATATGGTAGTATTTATTTATTGTCAATGGTATAAAACATAACAATAACAACAGATAAGATCTTGTGTGGTTGTAAGTTTGAGACGTTTTGTATTGTATCATTTCATATAATAAAAGGACATATTAGTACACCTTTTTTCATTTTCTTTAATAAAAGTCCTTACCAGTAATTTCCCCACTCGATCATAGTCCCTGGCTGAAGAAAAAAAGAAAGATAGAAAGAGTGGGATACAGGAAGAGAGATGATAAGAAGAGATGTGGGGAAAGTGAGAGGAGCTATACATCTAACTACATTAAAAGAAAATGTTGTTACTTACACACAATAAGAATGCGGGTAAATAAAGCACAGAGAGAAGGATAAACAAAGAAAACACACTGCCCAATAATCAGTCAAAATTAGTAGGTGATTGGTGGTCTGGATGAGTTTGGGGTGGTCCGACTGTCTTACTCTGAGCTGGTATGAGCGGAGCTCGTAGATGTTGGGTCCTGGGCGGGGCACAGGCTCATTCCAGAAGCTAAACTCCAGCAGAAGCTGATTTCTACGGGACAGCAGCATCTTCCCCCTCTCGTTCCTGTAGTCTGTGAACTCCTACATGAAGGAGGAAACATCAGAAACAACAGTTACTCCATAACTCCAACATTGAGGAGGAAACATCAGAAACAACAGTTACTCCATAACTCCAACATTGAGGAGGAAACATCAGAAACAACAGTTACTCCATAACTCCAACATTGAGGAGGAAACATCAGATTTTTTTAGACAAACGATACCAATTTACAATACTTTAATTTTGAAATAAATGCCGTTATCCAGTTTAACATCTTACAATACCAGTGTAACATCTTTCAATACCAGTGTAACATCTTTCGATACCAGTGTAACATCTTTCAATACCAGTGTAACATCTTTCAATACCAGTGTAACATCTTTCAATACCAGTGTAACATCTTTCGATAACAGTGCCAAAACTATACTTCTTTCGAGTGTAAACACATTTCAAACACTTTTTCTTTCATTTAACAGAATTAGCCACATTTCTCAAATGCTTTTAGTGTACGATTGTGCCAATAGACCATGTCATCGCACATTGGCTGTGTCAGTGCCAATGTGACTTTCACGTGGTAATGTGCAGCGTTTCCTTTAGCAATATAACACTATAACACCCTCTGTCCCCCCTATGACATCACAAAGCCAATCATTGTGAACAGCTTGTTCAGACTTAATCTGAATACTTTAAAGCCTGTGGAGTATCTATGTAATTTCCCCCCAGCACCTAAATAACATTTCAGACAAATCCACAGTTTAGGCCAAACCCATAATATGTCCTCTTTTGAGTGGTAAACTGTTGCAGTTAAATAATAAATATATTTTAGCTTATTAGACCTAGACTATGTGAATCTAGTCTCGTGTAGCCAGACGTCTTTCCACACTACATTTAGCGCTGTGCCAGAGAGCTGTTCATTCTGTGCACGCTGCAGTCCCTTTAATGTTTTTATCCAGTGAATGTCTCTCACCCACCTCAGTCCATCCATGTTTCTCTCACATTTATAAAGTTGTGACTGCCAGACCACGTAAACAAAATGTGCTGTACTACAATTAAAATATCAGTGTTTTAGCGAACAGATGAATAAATTTGCAAAAGAAAAATCATAATTAGATGTTTTTCTTTTGGGGGCGATTTGAACAGTGCGGCGTAGACCTGAGAAGTGAGGTTCCACTGTGATTTCCCTCCACTGCAGCCACCCAGAGAAGATCAAACTATTAAGTATTACGGCCGATAATTGGTTCATAACCTTTGATGGAGGGATAGATTATTTAATTATTTCACTGTTACAACCAATAAAAGGTAAATGTTTAACTTAAGAAAGTGTTTTATATAATAATCTTTACTCGTTTCCATAGTAACCACTCCAATACACATAAGCCTCACCAATCTTGAACCAAATCATAAGAGCACAACTACTCTTGACGTTGGTATTGAACAGTATAAAATGTTGCCTTTGAAGCGGTCCGACAATTATTAAATGTATTGTGTGTGTGTGTGTGTGTGTGTGTGTGCGCACGACCCGCGCATGGAGGGGGTAAATTGCAGGGAGATATTGGTCCAAATAAGAAGGCAACAACAAAATGTATGTATTTCCACATTGTCTGCTAAAAAAAACACCCAGAACAACAAAAATCGCGGGTAAACTATGCAGTTGTTCAACAAAACACAAGGTTTGTTCACTGGCCATTTACATTTTTTTTAATTATCAAATATTGTATGCTCACACAAGGTATGATGATGACTTTACACTTCACCAGAAATAAAGGGTAGGTTCCCCTGAATCATAAAAGGTATAACACTTGATACTCAATAATAAATAATAAGCTCAGAATTGGCAAAAGATTTAACATGTGTCCAGGCAAACCTTTGTCTATGTAGGCTTTAGAAGGTTACTTAAGGTTAAGAGTCCTGTTATATGAATTGTGACTCGTCTTCTGAAAAGAGTAAACATTTGAATCATTGATAATAATCTTTGTAGACTTTAAGGACCCAAAACACCTCTCTAATATGCAAGAGCTGTGATGACATGGGCCTCATATACCCGATTTGAAACACAGTAAGCCCAAAAAAGTAGGTGAGTTAACTGGGGCAGGGGCTCTTATAGAAACGGCAGTGATCAGTAAGCTCAAAAGAAACATATAACACCATATATGCTTATCATAATTGTCCCTGTAAAAAAAAGATTTAGGTGCTTGCCCCTATAACTGCACTTATAATGAGAAATGTATCTGGGGGCCATATTTCAGGGACGTATAGCCAGGTGGCCCACCAGCTGCTAGTTGCCAATTTGCTGTATTAAAGGACAGTCATACCTTGTTTTGCTTGAGTTTGCTCATGACTTCGGCGAGGGCTGCGTATCCTCCTCGATATCTCCACAGGTGGACTAGGTAAGAGAGAGAGGGAGAATTAGAGTGGCTTATAGGGGAACAATTGACCTATCTCAAGCCCTGTCCTCTTTTCTTGATCCTCCAATCACAACTCTTGATCCTCCAGATCAAGAAAAGAGGGCAGGGATTGAGATAGGTCAATTCCTTATTGATCAACGAGGACATTGTTTATCTAGCCCTCTGACCTCACACTAACCATTTGGTGATATTCTACTGTATTGGCTGTGGATGGCTTCCCATGTCCTTGAAACTGCAGAACTTTTCATTATTAATGAATTGAAGATGTATAGACCACTGCACTTCCGCGTTACATTGAAATCGGGGAGGAGATAGCGGGGGGAGCAAATGAATGAATGTGGATGAGAGCCTTGATGTAAGTGGTTGCAGCTACGGCTGTGGGGGTGATAGAGACATGATCCAATAGACTTTTATGCACCCGAGTCTCCTGACCCATTCCATTCCTAATCGATCAGAACTAAATCGGCCGAGCTTAAGTCCCTTTTTCAGCACCTACTCCGCATACGCATGCGCAGATTGTCAACGGAGTATGAGGGGGGAGCTTCGTGGCCAGTGTCCTTTCAGCCAAACAGGATAATGAAAAAATTATCCCACTCAATGGCCAGACGCGTCTTATGGCGACATCTACAATTACCTCATTGAGTGTAGACTAATGTTTATATTTAAATGCAGTGGTCTATAGCCGCTCACACTACTACCACCACAAGCTCCCCCCTCTGATGGAACATTCAACATTAATTCGCGCGTCGTCTCGCGCCGTTCAGACTCCGTTGACAATCTGCGCATGCGTATGGGGAGTAGGTGCTGAAAAAGGGACTTAAGCTCGGCCGATTTAGTTCTGATCGATTAGGAATGGGTTCAGGAGATTCAGGCGCATAAAAGTCTATTCCAGTGGTTCTCAAACTGTGGTACGCTTTACCACTAGTGGTAATTGGTGGTACTGCTGGTGGTACTTGAAAACATTTTATAAAAAAAAAAAATAATAATAATAATAATAAATTATATATATATTTTTTTGCAGTCAGGCCACTGGCCTTAGAAGCAGGCCAGGCCAGTGTTTCTAGTTGTGGTGGTGCGATAGTTAGATAACCTAAGTGGGGAACAACCAGGAGATCACTGTGACAGAGAGTAATGCAGTCTAAACAGTCATAAATCTTTTATTCAACTTCAGCCCTGATCATAACCATTTTTAGATTTTTTGTAATGTCAGATAAAAAATGAAATACTCCCACTTTTCAGAAAAGAGTTGTCGTTAAATCCGACATTACAAAAAATCCATCAAAATCTGTGTTGTTGCTAATCATTGACACGTGCCTAGCCTGTAATAATCCCCCCAGAAAAATGTACTTTGCATTTGATATATTGAAAATATTTTACGTTGTGTTTTTTTTTTTTACAATAATTTGTGATGCCATCACACAAACTGGCATTTAAAGGTTTACAATGCGAAAATTTATTGAATATGTTTTTTTTTTTTTTTTTTTTTTTTAACAATAATTTGTGATGCCCATCACAAACACTGGAATTTAAAGGGTAAAAAAAAATCCTGCACCAGAATGCAGGAAATTAAGTCTTTGTAACAAAAATTATTCCTGGTGGGGGACCCCCACTTAGAAAGTGGCCTGACTGGGGCTATATTTCCCAGCCTGAATTATTTCCCCAGTCCGGCCCTGCTTATGCGAGTTGTCAATGGACAACAACATGCTGTGTGTGTGTGTGAGAGAGAGAGAGAATGAAGGACAATTGCTTGCTTGCTGTGAGTGTGAGTGTGAGTGTGAGTGTGAGTGTGAGAGTGAGAGTGAGAGTGAGAGAGAGAATGACTGTATAGACTGTATTTTAACGTCGGCCATATGGTGGTACTTGGAGAGCCAGCTACCTTCTCAGGTGGTACTTGGTGTAAAAAGTTTGAGAATCACTGGTCTATTCGATCATGTCTCTAGCACCCCCACAGCCGTAGCTGCAACCACTTACATCAAGGCTCTCATCCACATTCATTCATATGCTCCCCCCGCAATCTCATCCCCGATTTCAGAATCCCGGAAGTGTTGCGGTGGTCTATCGCAATCCGAACATCTTTACATGCTCTGCGGCTCGACCCTCTCTACAGACTACAACTAGCTAGAGTGCAGACGTTTACAGTACACAGTGCAGTCGGATTGCGATACAATTCACAGGATATTGAGACAGGTAAGAATACACCCTGAGCTTTATCTGGGCAACAAGAGGTTGCCATGGAATCAGGATAAATGTGTTCAACATTGCCCAATAATGTAGCACCACCCTAATGGGCAAGGGCAACTGCTGACTGAATACGTCTACTGCCTGCTGTGGTAACCATGGCTGTTCATTATATATTTCACAGTTCTGTTGTTAAATTATATTCTACAACCTCAAAATTAGCTTTGTTTTCAATTTTGGTTATATATTATTCAGCATATCATTTAGCAACATGCATTTAGTCCACTGTTCAGTGTTAAAACTGATCAAATTGGCTAAGTTATGACAAATATGCATAGGTCTACCACATCTGACCTCTGGTTATTTAATCACAATTTTATTGTTTAATTTGTTCTTAACACATTGGACGCCAGAGGTCGCTGTGGGCGTATGGCAGTTTGTGCCAGCGCTGTAATGAAATGGGGGTAGATGCCGGTGTTTGTAGTGCTAAAACCATATTAAATATTATAGCTATGGATCTAATAACAACGTCGATTGTCAGTGAGTTTCTTCCGGTCAACATGCAAAAAACAGATACTTTTTTCATTCATACATTTCCGTTTTATACCGTGGTGAATATGAGTATAGTTTTAGAGTGATTCTGTGTAATCCCGGGAAACGACGCAAAACAGTGTTTTACTGCATTTCATTATAAATCGTGCCAATACTCGTTGTTGGCAGAATTTGATTGGTGGGCTATAACGAGTACACTCGTCTTTGGCGGGTTATGTGTTAATAGGCCAACTGAAAATCAAAATAGCTATAAAAGGATCTGCTCCTCTTATACTTTTTCCGTCTTACACCGCCAGATTTTATTTTTGTGTAGATGAGTCATGACTAGTGAGCTCATGTTTCATCTAATATTAGGTCTGGAACGCCCCCCCCCCCCCCCCGTAATAACTTTACCGGATAAGGTAATAACATATCAAAAATATATAACATACGATTATTGCATCTTACTGAAAAGTAAATTAACATACAGTGGGACTGCCTTACAAAACTGTTGCTGCCCATTTTAATTTAAAACGGTACTCTAGTTCCAAAAGACATATTTGACCTTATAGCACCCGTATCCTATGTCTAAGATGTGTTTGACCTTATATCACCTGTATCCTATGTCTAAGATGTCTTTGACCTTATATTATTTTTATTATGAAACCGTAAACAGAGAGGCCTATTGAGATGCTAGATCCTAATGTGAAAAACTGTGATTTACCTTACCTTGCTACCTCTATCTTTTGCCTCTATTTTTACTGTTGTGAAGCACTTTGAACTGCAATTTCTGTATGAAACGTGCTATACAAATAAAGTTATTATTATTATATCACCCATGTGTCTAAGCACAATCCAAATGGTACAAATGGTACTAAAAACTATAAATAACACCCTATAAGGATCTGAAACATCCATATCAATCAACATATCTCAATGCATTTTATTACCTTCAATGTGTAGCAATGTAGTTTTAATATAAAAGAAAAGATAAAACATTTTACAACCAACTAAATGTGACTATTAAATGCCATGAATAAAAGTAGTGAATCTTACATAAAGTCAAAAGGAATCAACTTTACAATTTTCCAAAAGATGTCTGACTAACAAATGCAGTCATGCCAATAAAGCATTATTGAATTGAACTGAACGAAGAGCATATGCTGGACACGCTATTATTTCCAATTCAAAAGGTATATAATAGGTATTATGTACTAGGTATTAGGTATTATATAATGCATGAAGGGGGGGGGGGGGGTTTGATGCTTTGATAGTCACCAACGGCATACGTTTTGGAGTATGTTACATATGATCGTTGCGATCGATGTGAAATCATGGTTGGATCAAAGTAGGATTGATGTCATATACGGTAGTCCTTAAATGTACTAGGAGGTATCACAAAAAGAATATTCCAATTGTCTGATCGCGATTTCCAGTATTGGTGTCCATCGTGTCCCCGACATAATCCGGCACAACACATGCATCGAGGGGCATTGGAAGCGTTTCAATGTGATCGGGTGAACCGCTAGACTTGCCTGACCCAAAATACTGCACCGGAGGGAATTAAATGTAACACCCGGTGTGAAAAAAGGTAACGGTTGATATCGGTATCGGAAATTAAGAGTTGGACAATATCGAACATCCCTAGTTACAGCCTTATTCCAAAATGGATTAAATAAATGTTTCCCCTCAAAAATGACTAAATGAAAAAAGATTTTTAGAATGTTTTGCAAATGTATTAAAAATGAAAAGATTTAATATCACATTTACATAAGTATTCACACCCTTTGCTAGCCTATAACACTAAAAATGTAGCTCAGCTCCATCCTGTTTCCTCTGATCGAGATGTTTCTACAACGTGATTGGAGTCTTGGGCATGATTTGTAAAGGCACACAACCCGTCTATATAAGGTCCCACAGTTGACAGTGCATGTCGGCGCACAAACAAAGCCATGAAGTCCAAGGAATGGTCTATAGACCTCCGAGACAGGATTGTATCGAGGCACAGATCTGGGGAAGGGTACAAAAAAAATTGCTGCAGCATTGAAGGTGCCAACGAGCACAGTCGTCTCCATAATTCGCAAATGGAAGAAGTTTGGAACCACCAGGACTCTTCCTAGAGCTGGCCGCCCGGCCAAACTGAGCCATCGGGGAAGGGCCTTGGTCAGGGAGGTGACCAAGAACCCGATGGTCACTCTGACAGAGCTCCAGTGTTCCTCTGTGGAGATGGGAGAACCTTCCAGAAGGACAACCATCTCTGCAGCACTCCACCAATCAGGCCTTTATGGTAGAGTGGCCAGACGTAAGCCACTCCTCAGTAAAAGGCACACGACAGCCCGCATGGAGTTTGCCAAAAGGCACCTAAAAGGACTCTCAGACCATGAGAAACAAAATTGTCTGGTCTGATGAAACCAAGATTGAACACTTTGGCCCGAATGCCAAGCGCCATGTTTAGAGGAAATCAGGCACCGCTTATCACCTGGTCAATACCATCCCTACAGTGAAGGATGGTGGTGGCAGCATCATGCTGTGGGGATGTTTTTCAGTGGCAGGAACTGGGAGACTAGTCAGGATCAAGGGAAAGATGAATGCAGCAATGTACAGAGAGATCCTTGATGAAAACCTGTTCCAGAGTGCTCTGGACCTCAGACTGGGGCGATGGTTCACCTTCCAACAGGACAATGACCCTAAGCACACAGCCAGGATAACAAAGGAGTGGCTTCGGGACACGTCTGTGAATGTCCTTGAGTGTCCCAGCCAGAGCCCAGACTTGAACCCGATTGCACATCTCTGGAAATATCTGAAAATGGCTGTGCACCGACGCTCCCCATCCAACCTGATGGAGCTTGAGACAATCTGC
Organism: Notolepis coatsorum; assembly: GCF_963971535.1. Taxonomy (NCBI): domain Eukaryota; kingdom Metazoa; phylum Chordata; class Actinopteri; order Aulopiformes; family Paralepididae; genus Notolepis; species Notolepis coatsorum. The sequence continues at coordinate 43,071,292 of NC_140172.1, read as the reverse complement.
AAAGAAGAATGGGAGAAACTGCCCAAAAATAGGTGTGCCAAACTTGTAGGGCTGACCCCTATTTTTTTGTAATCATTCTTTCCAAAAGAAAAGAGGCCTAGAAGCGTGGCTAACGCTAATGGCACGCATACCAGAAGCTAACTGTCTACGAAAACAGGCACAGAGGCACTGAAAGAGGATTTCACCCATCTAATGAACACACTAGACTAGACAAATATCAAGATGTATCCATCAGTGGACCAATTGCATGCTTTTGCAGAGGACAAGAAGCCTTCAGTCGACTCATTCAGACATTAAGCACCCCCCACAGCCCAAATGGAATGATACAACAACAAAACAATTAAAAATAAATAAGTAAAAATATTACTTTTTTTTTGGCCGACCAATAGTCGACTAAAGGCAAATTTTGGCCAATCATAGTCGACCATCCAAATCCTTAGTCGGGGACAGCCCTACAAACTTGTAGCATCATACTCAAGAAGACTTGAGGCTGTAATTGCTGCCAAAGGTGCTTCAACAAAGTATTGAGTCAAGGGTGTGAATTAGGGGTGTAACAATTCGACCTCACAACGATTCGATTCGATTACGATTCTTCAGGCAACGATTCAATGCATCATGAAATCTCTTCATTTGACCACGATTGGATTCGATTCGTTTTCTATTAATTTTCTATCAGTTAATTCCCCAAAAAATGTTGAATACACAAATGTGGCTGGGGGAACTGGTTCACTCAGCATGAATGGACTATAGGTCAATAAAAACAATACACAAAAAAAGAAAACATAGGAAAAAAAAAAAAAAAAATGTATAATCGAATCTAACATATTCAAATCGATGCATCGAATCAAACACATTAGAATCGATGCATTTAGATTAATCGATGCATCATTACACCCCTAGTGTGAATACTTATCGGTTTATACTTTAACATTTCTTTATACATTTGCAAAAAACTCTAAAAAACCTTTTTCACTTTGTCATTATTGGGTATTGTGTGTAGAATTTTGAGGGAAACAAAATATTTTATCCATTTTGGAATAAGGCTGTAACATAACAAAATGTGTAAAGTGAAGGGGTATGAATACTTTCCGGATGCACTGTATATATATATATATATATATATATATATATATATATATATATATATACATATATACACACACACAACTCAGAAAAAGATCTTATTTCAAAATAATTAGTCTTCAACATTATACTAATAGCAATAGAGAATTATCTATATGAAGTTTTACATTTCTATACACTGTATTGAAACTAAAAAAGATGGTTACACTCCCAGCATAGAGGCGCTGTGTCTTATCAGCAACACACTCTTACCTGCCTGATCCTGCTCTCCGTACCATGTGTTCCAAGTGCCCACTAGCTCACAGGGGTAATGAGGGTCCGCATGGATAGAAGGCAAGACGTTCTCACTGAGGACACATACGCACGCACACACACACACATGCAGAGAGTCAAACACCAAGCATGGTCATTTATCTGCAACACATCGCCGTGTCAACGGCAGGGTTTTGAAGTAAAGACAGAGGAGAATGGAGACGTCTTACCAAAGTTGGTTGTAAGCATCAAGGCACTCAGGCTTGACATTGTGAACTACAAAAGGAAAAATGTGTGGTAATGCAACATATGACAAAAAAAACTAAAAACAAACAAAAGCCTGACATCTTTTTAATCCTGCTTTATCCACACAATCAAGACACTGTAAACCTATCAGTATCTTGTGCCATGGAGCTTCATAACACTCCCTGTGTGTGTGTTCAATGTTGATGATAGAAAATCCGATTCAATATTGTAATTCCCCCGTCCCTTCGATCTCAAAGGCCCACACCAATTTTCACATGAGATTGTAAATGTGATTTCTCTGTATGACAATATAAACACAAGAAGATTAGTGGCATTAGTGCCACCAAGGCAAACATGAACATGCACTTTCCAACAAGTGTAGCTAACAGCACAGGTTGTGGGTAACATGAACCTTATGCACTCTTTTCTGTAGTCTCTATATAATTTACAGACCTTATGTTGACTTTGCCTATTGAGAAGGTTGGATGCAGCAGTGCCACTAGAGTGACCAAATCCATGATTCAAATGTAGGACAGCATGTCGATTTTGCTGGACAGTAAAGTAATACTGAATACTTGGGTAGAAATCATGTTTAAATAAAGTATAAAGCATTTGATCTAAATATAATTATTATAGGATAAAGGCAACCACAATAGAAATGCAGACTCACTGGGCTCAGTAGATTTGGCGTTTCAGTGTAACACTGGAAGTGCCTGTCAGGCAGGATCCAACCAACCATTCTTCTCAACTCTGTTTGCCTGTAGATATGCTTTCCTTATTATATTGTCAACATGGTTGTAAATTGCTTAGCCTATTTATAATTTTGCCCAATAGTGATGAAAAAACTACTTTTATTTAATGTTTGGGGTTAGTAGTACATTTGATGTTTTTAATGGTTGAACCTTTATGTTTTCGTAGGTATGTCTCATGAGATTTAATTAACTGATCATAGGGCGATACATATGCCAAATGGCTAAGCAGCAGAAACACTGTAGAACAGAACATAAATTGTAGGCTGGTAAAGTTATAAGTTACGTCTTTATAGTTGTTGCATTAACATTAGCCTACCTCTCCCAAAACCAAATGGTAAATGTGAGACAAAGGTTTCAGCACCATGGAGAGTGCAGTGTACAGCACCATCTAGGCCTTTTGATGAATTCATTTTCTTGCTGGACTGTGCTTCTGTGCTTCATCATCTATGCCTTCTGATGAAGAGCATGTTTAGAAAATGATTGGCATATCAGAAAGAACTTTGCCTCCACTTGAATCTCACTCTTCACAAGCTTCACACTGTATAAATGTTTCTGGTCCATCCATGCATCGGTCATGAGGGATAATCCTCCCCTCAAAGGCATTTAGGAGGACGATGACGAGCTGTCGTTCAGCAGCATTCCCATCTCCACTTCCCTTTGACGTGGCAGGCTGATATAATTTTGTGCACAATGCATCTTGGTACATGTAGGCACTGCCGGCACGGCATGAGGAATGTAATTGCTTCAATTGACTACACTAACCATAGCCCCAGCTAGCTAGGAGTTCGATTTGTTGGGCCATTGTAGATGGGCCATAAGCATAATGCTTCCGCTCTGCAACAAAAAATGAGGGCTGGGCAATATATTAATATTTATAATTAAACTTCCATTAGTGCCACGATACTGTAGTCTTTCTTTTGTGCAATCATATTTATTTAAATTTTTATAAAGTTATTATTGTGAATCATGATACAATCTTGTCTAAACAACAACAATACAAACGTAATATTTAGTTCTTACAAATATTTGAGAATGTAAAGTGAAATTCAGTTTTAGCACAATATCACACTTGCAATTTGTCATACCTACTGTAAGCACATATTGTGATATATAGGCTATATGTCAATATCTATCTGATTATAGCGACATATAGCCTACTTTATTTTCCCATAGTACCACCCAGCCCTATAAGAGATACATACACTGTATTTTATAGAGGTTGTTGTCTTCCTTCTTAGCCAGGAGATGAGAGTGAGCATCCTTTCTGGGGTCAACCTTTCGGACAAACAGAGACTTGAACCAGCTGTCTTCACGGTTCCTATTGTTGGACGCCGACAGGCTCCTAAGAGTTACCAGAGCAGGAGGAATAGAACATCAGTTTCATTTAGCACAAAATTAAAATGTGAATTTATGTCACATGCAACACTGAGTGAATATCAACTAGGCAGGCCATGTGCAATAATGCCTTGCACTCTTTTATTCCAACACCATTAATTAAAAAATACACTAAGCTGAATAATAAATGTAAAAATAATGGATGATGCAGCAATCAAACCCCCTCACCCCCTTTTTTTTTTATTAAACATGTCTATTTCTTGTCAGACTTGAGAGGGCTTCATTTGACAGGGACCCTGACACATTCCCGTTTTCTTGTTGGAATATGTCCAACTCATTAGGGCCTAGCCACTAAGGAGAAACTGTAAGTACCTAAGGCTAAGGATTAGTAATTCTACTTGACACATTTACTGCCATCGTCTCCATTTGGAACAAGTGCACGACCACAGTACAGTTTGCTCCAAGTAAATGAATAGCCAACCTACTGTATAATAGTATGGCCAAGCACAACTTGGTTGTTGCAGGTTGTTGTTGCAGAGACAATGCTTTGACAGCTTGTCAACTTTCACAAGCACCACACAAGCCTAGACTCAACTGCATAGTTTAAAATTAACATGACATTGCAACACTTAACGTTAGCTACGTTGACATCGTGTTTATATCACTGTAGTCTTGTGGATGCATATCTCAAAACATACAACAGCACAAACAGCTTTATGTTGTAATGCATTTCTTGTTTTGACCTTCAAGTTGTGACGCTTTAGACAGTTTTAGCTTGGGTTTCGCTTTCTGCAAGTGACTACTGTACTGTAATTATAGGGGGACGTGTGTACTACACAAATATTTAAATACAGTGTGTATAGTAGATGGCGTGGTGATTAAAAGTAAGTAAAATACAAAGTGGACTGGCCCTAACTAGCTAGCGCCTACGTTAGCACGTCATCAGAGAATGAGAGTACTGTTAGCTACCCAGCTAGCATAATAGACATTGCCACATCTCAACTAGAAAGTTGTATATTGCTCAGGGGTTAACTTCACGTTTACGGCATTAATAAGAATGGAAAGAGAACAGTCTAACCTGATGATAATTGAGACCTGTCCGTTCGTCTGTATCCCATTTCTTGTCTGTTTCAGGCTGTTGCCCACACTTTGAAGGGCTCGGGTCGCCATCTTTCCCCTGAATGCTGTGTTGCTTGATAGGTTCGCACTTCGTGTCGCTTTCAGTAGGTGGCGCTGCAGTTCCAGTACAGTTCTCGTTTAATTTGTCAGAAGTTGGCCCAGTGAACGTGTGTGTGAGATTGATTGTCTCTGTAGTACTATCTAATGTTAAATGACATTCAATCGTAAATCTTTTCAGATGGGTTCAACCTAAATAAATATCTGTGATCTGTGTAAATATCTCTCTAGACCTTTATTTATATGAAAACTGGACCAGTGCAGTAAAACCCTCTATGTTCACACATTCTACAAGGTAGAATAAAGGTGGCTATATCTAGTCAAATGAAAGTACATTTTCTTGACAATGCCAAAAAATATGTCATCGGGAAGTAGAAACCAAGCGACAAACTATGAAAATCACTGTTACGTCACAACGTCAGCATACAGTAAGTGGGTGTGTAGGCTAGATGACATCTATGGTATGGCAGACATCTAGTGGTGTGAGTGGGAGCAGGAAATGTTTGCTGTAAAACCATGGATTGACACTAGCTAATAATATAATAGCTTAGCTACTACATTCTCATTGTCATATTTATTGCAAATGTATTAGGCATGTACTTAACATTTCAAGAGCAAATAAAATAGACCAAATCCAATTCATCTTCAGTCCTGTGTGCGCTCTTCAGCTTTGCCCACTATGCAACTGTACACCCTCAAGAATGATGCCCTCTATAACGCTCAGCTCTTTCTTGCCATTATATTCAGTAGGCTATGATACACTGGACTAATGCACTACTGGACACTTACACCACTATCCACTACAGCTGCCTGCAACCACTGTAGCCCTATGGTTCTCAACCCTTTTGATGTCAAGGGCCCCCAAATTGATACACATTAGGCTGTGGACCCTCGTTTAATGAGATTATATCTCAGGGCCCCCCCATCTGAGAAGATTGTTGCTATTATGATTTAGTCCAGGATTCAATAACCAACTACTGTAGGTGGGGGAAATAACAGAGGAGTGAAACCTATGATCGGAATAGTTATTCTTATGTATTCTCAATTTCTCATTGGATTAAGTTCTAGTCAATTAAATAATAGTGAAATTAAGCCCCTCCCTCCAAATGACCCCATGTTGAGAACCACTGATGTAGCCTATGCCATGGTGCTAAAATTAGCCTAATGTCCAGTAGTGAGTGTGTATATATGTAGAGTGATGTGTAATCTATTGTATCGCTTACACTGTCCTGTGAGGTCCAACTGTCCTATTATCGTGTGTCCATCCATACTGTGAAAGTTATGTCTATTGTGTAATTTTTTTTGTAATATAATTTGAGTCAAAGCCCTGTACATCTGTACAAAGTGTTTCCGATTCAGATTTATTCCACAGTGCCATTTAATAGACAAACTATTTTATATACAAGAAAAAACATTGAGTTTGGGAGCATGAGGTCAGGATGTTTGTGTTGGTATGGAAACAGAGGGTGTGGTGGCGGCAGAGATATTCAGTTCCTGTAGTTTTTCTGTTAATGTAGCCTCCTCCACCACCGCCTCCTCCTCCTCCTCCAGGCTGTGTCCAGGGTCAGTCAACGGCTCCCGGAACTCCCTTCCTGCTACTTTCTTTCCGGTCAACGGATCGACCACCATACCCACTTTATACACTATCTCAGCCAGCTCGTGCTTCACATGTTTAGACCTGCGCTCAGGCAGGGCCTTGAGAAGAACAATATCTCCAATTGTGCACTGCTGCAAAGCATCGTGAGCGAAGTAGGTCTTCCTCTTGTTGTAGTACTGAGAAGAGGAAATGGTAGAGTTGAAGGTATTACATTTTCAACAACAAATAGAAAATATGGTCAATGTATAGCAATACATTTTTTTAAATAAAAACATCACTCCATTTGCTTCAACACCATTGTTTCGATCACTCTGCTCACTGATAAGCACGACTGTTATCTGCCTATGGCACTTTGGGCTTTATGTTAGCTGGAAAGATTATAATATTTTGGCCAAGTAGGATACTATGGAACAAAGTCTGTACATTTTGTTATGGTAGCATAATCCTTTTTTTATTTATTTTTTATTACTCGTTTCTTCTTATTTATTTTTTTACAGCCATGGATCATCTATTATCAATGATGGTGAGTGAGTAGGGATGCACTTTTACTGGCATTGGGCAAAACTTGTCAGTATTGGAAGAATGTAACCAATACTAGAATTGCGTATTCATGACTGAAATTAAAAGGAAATACTTTTTTCTGCAATTTGGGACATAAATATGTTAGAATCAATGTTTCACCATGAAGACATCTGTCTTCATTCTTGTCCGGTGTGCCCAAGCTAACAGTCCCCCAAACTAATGGTCGAACTGATTAGTAGAAGTAATGTATTGGATTGGTACTCTGTATACTCCCAATAGTCACAATTTTAGGACTGGGAATCAGTATTTGCAGTGAAGAAGATGTGTCCCTAATGGTAACTTTTCCATGTGATCTCCCATGTTGCCATTCAATTGTCAGAGGCTATGGCATTTTTCACTTCTCAGAGATAGAAAGAACTATGGAATTAACAGGAAAAACTCAGTAGTTTGTTTTGCATGGCATGGAACCACAAGTGAATATATAGTGCTTGAAAAGTAAACTGATTCACATACGCCACAATATAATACTGCAACAAAGTAGGCTATTAATTTAAAGGTGCATTCAATAACATGTTTGACTGTTTGGAATGAGAACAGTTTAAGACTCATCAACCATTAGATTACATGCTCCTTCCACTTAATAGAGACTTTGCATGGAATGTTTGTGTAGTTTTCTTTCAACAACCATTGTTTTGTACATGGCAATGGAAGAGACAATGGTTGCTAAGTGCAAAACAATGGTTGCTAACTTGCTATGTGTTGATAATACAATAAATATATCAACAAAACATAATAATTTAGTGTCTTAGTTATTACTGTATAAACAAGTCACAGTGGAACAGTAATGTCAATGCAGTGGTAGAGTAGGTGAAACATTGTAAAAGCATGACATAAATGTAATTTAACTAGAAACTATGCATTTTCTTTTGAAAATGGTTACCAATGGTTACAGGCAGCCATGCTGGAAAAAAATATATAACCACTACACAAACATTCTGTATTAGACCTTTATTGTGTGGAGTGACTCTAGACAGTCCTTATTTCTACATCAAAATGTTTGAGTGAACCTGTATTTCAATGGTGAGCAGCTGACAGTGTCTGAGTTTACCTTGAGCAGATAACGGTCCATCACCAGCCTGGTGACTCGCACCTTGGCAGTTTTCTGCATCTTGGTACCGATTACTCTGCCAACGATCCATTTGGCATGGATTGATGCCTGTTTCACAGCCACTGACATCTTGTAAAAGCGTATCTAATTAAAGCACAAATAACATACAATTAGATAAATTATTGAAACTGCTCAGTGCTGATGATTTGTCTGTATTGATTGATTGATTGAATTGATTGATTGATTGATTGAAAACTTTATTAACAGATTGCAGAATGGGTACAATACAGTACATTTACATTACATTTAGTCATTTAGCTGACGCTTTTATCCAAAGCGACTTACAAGTTCTGTACGACAAGCCATCAGGAAGGGCACAACTCTATCAGCTGAGCAACAATGTTCATCAAAGTGTTGAGTGCTACAGTGTAGGTTAGTTTATTAGGACAAGTGCATGACAGTACGGTTAGTTAGGGTTAGATTCTTTTTTTTTTTTTTTTATTCAGATAATGGTTGAAGAAGTGCGTCTTTAGTCGACGGCGAAAGATTGGACGTGATTCGGCTGTCCTAACTGTGGTCGGTAGTTCATTCCACCATTGTGGGGCAAGGACTGAGAATAGGCGACTTCTCTTTGATGACCCTCCCGGAGCTTGGATAGGAGTAGGTCTGAGGCGGCCAGAAGATGCAGAGCGTAGGGGTCTTGAGGGTGTGTAGTTAGAGACCATTGACCGGAGGTAGGCGGGAGCGGTTCAGAGTACAGCTCAATACACACAATTGTTAAGGGGATGCAGACCAGAGAAAGACTTTCGTCTTGTTTACATCAGGGTCCCCCATTTTCAATTCATCAGGACATATATGACATACAGATAGTCAGTACTGCTACATACTACATACATACTATACATTTATGACATACCAGATTTGCAAATACAGTACCGTTTGTGATACAGAAGGAGTCAAGAAAAGGGAGTATATACATTTGACGTAGAAACTGTACATTGGAGGAGGTTGGGTGGGGGGGGTTGGGTACATTGGGATATTGACAACCATACTGGGTAATTTACATTGGAGGTGGTTGGGGGGGGGGGGGGGGCACACTGTATAAACAAGTAAAACTGTACATTGAGGGGGGGGGAGGAGACACTGTACAAACAAACAAAATTGTACATTGGACTATTGACAAAACCATACTAGGTAAATGACTGTACATTGGAGGGGGTTGGGTTAGGATATTTACATTTGATGTATTGCGCATTGATTCAATGTAACTGTACTGCTATAAGAAAGATAATATTCAGGTACAATTTCGAAACCTATCATAGGTTAAAAACAAAATAATGAATAAAACCACATCAACGTGTCTGTCAACATGCTGTCAACCTCTTTGCAACAGTTACCCTTGCTGCTAGCATCAGAAGCTAGCTGAGTTTATTTCTACATTTCTCAGCGAGAGAGTGAACAATAAACGACACTAACGTTACTCAGAATTAACTTCAACGTGCTCGTTTAATCGGCACCATGTAATGATGATCATCTCACCTATTTAAATTGAATAACTCCTTAGTTAGAAGGTCATCAATTCACCAACGCGAGCGATTCATGCCTGTTCAGCTTCAGCTTGGCATGTTTTGATGACGTGAAACTACGGATAGTAACGAGGGACATTTTGACCTCAATGGCTTCCGCTGGCGTGATTTCTTTCCGTAGCCTATGTTTGCGAAGACGCTCTCTGATTGACTAGCGGAGTACAGCGAAGACCCTCTCTGATTGGTTTAGTGCCGAAGGGTCTCTTCCGCATATTCAACAACAATTAATATGTTGTTCCCTAACCCTAACCTTGACCTTAACCCTAACCCTACTCTAAGCATAACCCACTTCGAAAGAGGGCCAAAGCATAACCACTTTGAAGCAGAGAATATATATGTACAAGGCGGAAGAGACGCGGCTCGCTGTAGTGTTTTTTCTCCTATTCAACTTCATTGGGGAGTTGTAGCACCAGGCGAGAAAGATGATAAGAATCATTTCTACTTCAGCAGAACCAGGGGGTGCAGCCAGGGGCCGGGCCCATGGCAACTCAAAATAGTACAACATTAAAGTATGTTAATTTCAAACAATTATCAGAAATCCATGATACATAACCAATGATAAATAATTAATCTTATTAGGGATAAAACAAGGTATATCATAATATGTCTATGGTTATATTGCCCACGTCGACTATCTAATGCTGCAATTATGTATGTATACGAACAGGTCGAAAAATCTAATCTACGAATTCCAATCTGGCTTCAGAACATCCCACTCCACTGACACATGCCTTCTCTATTTAAACGACCACATCAAACAAGAGGTGGACGCGGGCAAATACTGCGGCATGGTCATGCTGGACCTACAAAAGGCCTTCGACACTGTCAATCACACCATTCTGATTGACAAGCTAAAAGCAATTGGTTTTGATAGTCTATCAGTGAGCTGGATGCAATCCTACCTGGAGGGGAGAGAACAGATGGTGGAGGTAAACGGTACTCTACCCCCCCCCCCCCCCCCCCCCCCCCCCTCGGTGACATTAGAAACCTTATAGTAAAAAGGGAAGAGTTGGATAGGAAGGGGTTAATGGTATTAACGTTACCCACACCAAAAGAGTTGTTCATAGACTCAGGAATGGACACGCACACAGAACTCCCATCTAATTCTTTACTGTTACTTATACTGGTCAGTTACAAAGATTTAATAACAATGAGTCAAATAGAATGGAGTTTTACTATTACCCAATTTGTAACTCAATACCTTATAGACACTTAGATTATACACCCACATCGTATGGAACCAGGTATTGCCGACCTAAGTATAGTATAATTCAATGTGCTTGACTCATCACCCACGTCTGGGTTAGTACCAGGGGTTCTTAATAGGACTAGTTATTAAAGATCCCTAAATATTCAGCACAACAATTGAATGAGGTTGGAGTGGGGTGGAATTTGGCAATGATCACGTGGTGCCACCAGTACGACACATCTTCAGTTGTGTTCCCCGACCTCATTGGGTGTTTCGGCCATTTATCACAATACACCCTCTGCAGAGGTTGGCCCACCACAGGCTGATCAGGCCTGGGTGTGTGTCGCACGGTGGCACCACGTGTTCATTTAGCAGCCCATGATGCGTCTCTACGTTTCAGCCACAACCAGTGACTGCTCCGTTCTGCTGCAGTGGCAAGTTCTTTGATTGCCTTCCGTTGGGCCTGTCCTCTGATCCCTACTTCCTTCAGGAGCCTTGTGGTGGAACTGGCTACAAAGCCTCTGCAGCCCACCTCCACTGGCCACACCTTCGCGTTCCAGCCCCGCCCCTCTGCTTCAGCTGCTAAGTTGGCATATCGCAGCCTCTTCCGTTCAAATGCCTCATCGATGGCTTCCTCCCATGGGACCGTCAGCTCAACGATGAAGACACGCCGGCAAGATTTGGACCAGAGGACCAGGTCTGGGCGCAGGTTGGTCGCTGCAATTTCAGATGGGAAGGTAAGCCTCTGGCTGAGGTCTACCCGCATTTCCCAATCCCGGGCTGCGTTCAGTGGGCCTGAGTTCGGAGGTGACGGCTTGGTCCGCCGTTTCTCCCCTTCCCGGATGAAGGTTGTTTTCCGTGGGAAGGTAGTTTGGGCATTTAGAGGCATGGCGTTGGTGGTTACTCTCTTATTCTCAAGTTCGGCAGCCAAGCACTTCAGTACCTGGTTATGGCGCCAGGTGTAACTTCCTTGAGTTAGACTGGTCTTGCAACCCACTAAGATGTGTTTGAGGGTTGCTGGGGCTGCACACTGGAGACAGGCTGGGTCCTCTCCATACCAGAGATGTAGGTTGGTTGGTGAGGGCAGGACATCATATGTGGCTCTGATGATGAAGCTTAGCCTATTAGACTCCATGCTCCACAGTTCGTTCCACGTGATTTTCCTCCTCTCCACGCCCTCCCACTTCATCCACCGGCCTTGCTGGGCTTGGGAGACTGCCTTGGCACACCTGGCTGCTTCCTCCTGGTGGCGCACTTCCTCCACCACCATGTGCCACCGTTCGGTTGGAGTAGCCTTTTGCCATGTGGGTGTAGTTGCTTCCAATCCAAGGCCCCCTCTGCCATGTTGGACATGCCCCACTATATCCCGGTGTTATGTACTAGAGGCCTAGTCACTCCTGTGTCACCAGGGCATACAGGTGAGGGCTGCCAATTAGCCAATTAGTGCTGATTGGTTACCTGCTGGGGAGCTTCAAAGGCAGACCCAGTAACACACATGCACTGTCTGTGCCTAGTGAAAGAGCTGTCAGGTTCTTACAGTCCTTGTCCGTTGGGTTACCAGTACATTAGCTTATAGTTATATTAGTAGTTCCTTGGTTTAGTAGCATTTTTGAGTTAGAGCACAGGGTTTTGGTGTTGATTACACATAGGTTGCGTACCCATGAGCCAGGGTCGTAACAATTGGGCGCTCGTCCGGGATCTTTTACCCCTAGAACTTTGTTTGGTGATTTTTTTTGTGTTGCACGGGGTGTCATCATATTATGGTTTGGGTGGTGTTCGTTACACATGGTGTAACGTGGGGGCTGAGCCATTTTCATCAAACAGGTGAGTATGCCGTATTTGTTTGTAATTTGATGTGACTACTTATGCTGTTAAAATATATAGTTTAGTAGGCACCACATGTAGATAGGGATATTATTTTCTGGTTGTTGGTTAGCGTCCGGTGCACCGCGTACTCCTGGGGCGGTCAATGAAATGATTGTATATGATCTTTGACTGGTAGCAGGTGTGGTTGAAGAAAGTTAGGTCTACAGGGCATTAGTTTAAGGGTAGGTAGGTTAGGGCGGCCAGGAAACAGGTAGTGTGGTAGGGCTTGATTTAGTGTTTCTTAGGGTAGACATGTGGTAGGCCGGGGTTTTCTGCAGTTTAGACGTAGAAGCATATGTGGTCACATCAGGTTAGAAGGCGCACCTGTTTGGAATATTTTGTTGGATTTATTTTGTTTGTTTAAGTGTTTGGTGAGCATACCTGGTAGCACCTAACACCCTGCGTGTATGACACGTCTATTTAGGGTGGGTGTGTTTTTATTTTTTATTTTTTTTTGTTTGTTTGTGCAACCTGGAAAGGTGCGCTCCGTAGAGCTCACATTTCCACCGCGTTCCCTTCTGGTTGTTATTGTTGGCGATTAGCATTATTCATGGTTCTTCAGTGGTTCTTCGTTGTTCTTCAGTGGTTCGTTGGGGGGGTCTTCGTGGTTCGTTAGTGGTTCTTCGTGTCTGTGAGGTTGGGTGTGTAGCTTGGGGTGTCTAGTTCAGTGACAATGGCTTCCATCAGGGACTTTGTTGATCGCCCGTCTCATGACTTATTGGACAAATTTTCCAAAGAACAACTGCTCGAGCTTGCTGTGCACTACAAGGTCGAGCTTACTCCCAGTGAGAAACGTTTGAAACCATCTGCCTTGGGTGCTTTGCGGGTTTTGCTCATTAGGGAACAGGTGCTTGAGGAGAGGGTGGAGGAGCCTCCATCGTCTGGCACGTCTCCGCTATTACCTGGTGTAGAGGGTGAGTGGAGGATTAGGGAGTTGGAGTTTAAGGAAAGGCAGCTAGAGCGAGAGCGTGAGGAGAGGAGAGAGGAGCGTGAGCTTAAGGAGAGAGAGAGGAGAGAGGAGCGTGAGCTTAAAGAGAGGAAAGAGGAGAGGGAGCTTAAGGAGAGACAAATGTTGCTGGAGGAGAGACAAATGTTGCTGGAGGAGAGACAAATGTTGCTGGTGCACGAGCGTGCGCAGAAGGAGCTTGAGTTTAAGCATGCTGCCTTACAGGCGGGTGCTCTGCAGCCAGAGTCACGTTCCGGGTTTGATGTAGGCAGGAATATCAGGATGGTGCCACCATTTTTTGAGAAAGACGTGGAAAGATATTTTCCCCTTTTCGAACGGGTGGCAACCACATTGAAGTGGCCTGATACCGCCTGGACACTGCTGCTGCAATGTGTTTTGGTTGGTAGGGCACAAGAAGCCTACACTGCTCTGTCCCTTGAACAAAGCGCTGATTATGAGCTGGTTAAAGCTTCCATTTTGAGGGCTTATGAGTTGGTCCCTGAGGCCTATCGTCAGCGTTTTAGAGGTTATCGTAGGTCCGAGGGGCAGTCTTATGTTGAGTTTGGAAGGGAGAAGGAGAACCTGTTTGACAGGTGGTGCACTTCTCAGAAGGCAGAGTCAAGAGAGCAGCTTAGGCAGTTGATTCTCCTAGAGGAATTTAAAAGATGTGTTCCTGATACCGTTTCCACACATCTAAATGAGCGTGGGGTATCGAAGATAGGCGACGCCGCTGTCTTCGCCGATGAGTTTGTGTTGACACACAAGTCCGTGTTTTTGGAGGACTACCGTGTTGAGTCCGGGGATAGGCGTCCTGTTCAGGGGGGCCGTTTCCCAAAACCTGTGTCTGCTGGTCAATTAACTTCACCTCCTAGGCGGGGTGGTTCTGCTGGTGCATTCCCAGAAGGGATTATCTGTTTTTACTGTAAGGAACCTGGTCATATCGTTGCTGGATGCCCGGTGCTTGAGCAGAAAAATTTCAGAACCGTGGCTCTGGTAGAAACCATATGCAGGACGCCTATGCCAACGTTAGATGGGGATGGGGAAGGTATCAAACGTGTGGACAAAGAGCTCGAGGGTTCCTCAAGGTTTAGGATGAATGGATTTGTTTCCCTGACTAATGCACTAGAGTCCAAACAGGCTATAACAATTTGGAGAGATACCGGTGCTTTTCAGTCCCTCATTCTGGAGGGGGTTTTGCCATTTTCATCAAACTCTTCTTTGCATTCCGATGTCGTTGTTCAGGGCTTTGGGGGTGGATTTGTGGATGCACCTTTGCATGAGGTCACGCTCAATTCTCCCTTAGTATCAGGCAATGTTGTTGTGGGGGTATGTTCTCACATTCCCATAAAGGGGGTGTCCTTCATTCTAGGGAATGATTTGGCTGGTGACAAAGTGTTGGCTACTCCGGTTGTAACTCCCATTCCTGTGGTTTCTGAGGTCTCTAATGAGCTGGCACAGAAACATCCAGGAGTGTTTCCGGTGTGTGCTGTGGCACGAGAAATGTCAAAGGACAAAAGTGATGTTGTTGATACTTCGACTTGGGACATTACACTTAGTGACACATTCTTTGTTGAATTAAAAGGTGCACCTGTTGAGAATTTTGGAAAGCACACTGTGGATGTACCTCTGCATAATTATTCTCTTGATTGTGGTTTTGTGTTAGGTCCGGTGGTGAAACCAGAGTTGACAGGCGTGCCGGAGAAGCATGTGACAGGAGATGATATGGCAGCGCAATGTCTCAAGGTCTTCCCAGCCTGTACGGTGGCTGAGGCCACGAACGAATTGGAGGAGGAGTGTGGGAAGGATGCTATGAGAGGTGCTGTTTTTTTATGTGACACCGTTCTAGTTGGAGGGGCTACTAAGCTTGATTTAGGCTGCCAGCCTTCCCACAATAGCTCTATTGTCCCTAATGTTTCACTTGTGGGCAGGGATGGTCCCAGTATGTCAGTTGATGATTCTGACATTGATCCACATGTCCACACTGATTCTCTGCCATGCACTAGGTGTGATGGTCAACCTAGTTACCTGTGTCCTGTGGAGCAGGAGCCGCCTTCGCGACCTGGTCTGTTGAGTGGCAGCCATTTTGATTTTGATCAGGACAAAGTTATTTTGGGTGACGCCATTTTAGATGGTGTTCCAGACGTTATGCTGGCTGTTGTACTGCCAGGTTCCCGGTACACTGGGGCTGTACCTGAGGCGGTACAGCCTACTCTGGATGTTCACGGTGTGCAGTATCCTGAACTGCCAGTGCCAGGTGGGATGGATATGGGTGCGGTGGTGGTATCAGTGATTTATGGTTTTGTTGTGCTGTGGTCTGTTCTGTTAAGCGCAGTTCTCAGGTTGATTTTGGTTTGCAGTATAATTTTGACAGATCGGTATCAGTGGTCGTGTTCGACAGGGGCCGACCCGGTTCTTGCCTTGAACCATTTTTATGTTTACGTTGGATCCTCCAGTTTGCCCCTTGTTGTGTATACAGACCATAACCCTTTGGTTTTTCTTCGCAGCATGGTGAATTCGAACCATCGTTTGATGCGATGGAGTTTGTTCCTCCAGGCGTATAACTTGGATATTCGCCACATTCGTGGGAGGGACAACGTGCTAGCAGACGCCCTCTCACGATCATAGTGCCGGTGTTTGTGGTACCCGTTATCGCTGTTGTGGTAGTGGCCCTGACAACTAAGGGGTCACAGTTGGTTTTTGTTTTGTTTATGGGTTGTTGTGTAGTGGTTGCCTCTTGGGCAACCAGTTTGGTGGGGGAGGTGTTATGTACTAGAGGCCTAGTCACTCCTGTGTCACCAGGGCATACAGGTGAGGGCTGCCAATTAGCCAATTAGTGCTGATTGGTTACCTGCTGGGGAGCTTCAAAGGCAGACCCAGTAACACACATGCACTGTCTGTGCCTAGTGAAAGAGCTGTCAGGTTCTTACAGTCCTTGTCCGTTGGGTTACCAGTACATTAGCTTATAGTTATATTAGTAGTTCCTTGGTTTAGTAGCATTTTTGAGTTAGAGCACAGGGTTTTGGTGTTGATTACACATAGGTTGCGTACCCATGAGCCAGGGTCGTAACACCCGGTGTCTGAGGGCGGTCTTTGCCACTGCAACTGCTGCAGATGGCTTCCATTTCCTCCCCGTTGCTAGGGTTGGAGCAGCACCTCTGACGAATGGATCCCGGGATTCTGTGAGAGTCATTTCCAGCCTTGATTTGGCACATTTGTACTCCTCCACCAGGCTTGAGATTGGTAGGGAGAGGGCTCCATTGCCATACAGGCCTATGCTGCTAAGGCCTCTCTGCAGTCCAAGCCACTTCCTCACATGTGCATTCACCAGTCTCTCCAGCCGATTGGCATGGGATAGAGTGACCTCATAGATGGCAATTGGCCACATGAGACGGGGCAGCAGTCCAAACTGAAAGCACCACAGCTTCAGCTTCCCAGGGAGAGCAGTGTTGTTGATCTGCTTGAGGCCAATGATTGTATCCTGCCTGAGTTGTTCCACCTGCTTCGAGTCTTTGAGTTCTGCGCTATACCAGCGGCCAAGGCTTTTGATAGGCTTTTCCAGAACAGTTGGTATTGGCTCGTTGTTAACGTGGAACCTCTCATTGGCGAGCTTGCCTTTGACAATGGAGATACTGCGGGATTTGCTTGGTTTAATCTCCATTCGTGCCCATTTGATGTTTTCCTGGAGTTTATCCAGCAGGCGTTTGGTACATGCCTTTGTTGTTGTTATTGTCGTCATGTCATCCATGTACGCCCTGATTGGAGGAAGACGCAGCCCGCTCTTCAACCATTCCCCTCCAACCACCCATCGGGATGCTCGAATAATGAGCTCCATTGCCATGGTAAACGCCAGTGGAGAGATGGTGCAGCCCGCCATTATGCCTATCTCGAGGTGCTGCCAGGAAGTTGTACTGGCCTGTGCTGTAACACAAAACTGGAGGTCTTGGAAGTAGGCTTTGACCAGCCTTGTGATGCCCTCTGGGACTTGGAAGAAGTTGAACGCTGTCCACAAAATCTCATGAGGCACTGATCCAAAGGCATTGGCAAGATCTAAGAAAACCACATGCAGGTCTTTCTTCTCCTTCTTGGCAGTCTGCACCTGGTGCCAGATGACACTTGTGTGTTCCAGGGATCCTGAGAAACCACTTATCCCTGCCTTCTGCACTGAGGTGTCGACAAAGTTGTTCTTCTGCAAGAATACTGAGAGCCTCTGGGCCACAACACTGAAGAATATCTTTCCTTCCACATTCAGAAGACTGATCTGGCGGAACTGGTCGATGGTTGAGGAGTTCTTCTCTTTGGGAATCAGGATCCCTCCTGCCCTTCGCCATGCCTTTGGTATAATTCCTTTTTCCCATGCCACTTTCATTAGCTTCCAGAGGTACTTCAAGACGCCCGGAGTGTTCTTATAGAGCCTATATGGAACGCCGTTGGTCCCAGGGGCTGAGGCTGTTCTTGCCCGCTTTACTGTGCTCTCAACTTCGCTCCATTTGGGGGCCTTGTTTCCAGCTGGTGCTCAGGTGGTTGTATTGTTGGCATGTCATCCGGAATGCTGGCTGGCACATGCCTCTGATTGTCAGAGTAGGTCTTCCTCAGGTGATCCTCTAGTTCCCTTATGGGTACTTTGAGGGTCCCAGTTTTCTCCTTGACAAAGAGATCTTTGACAAAATTGTAGGGATCTCTGTAGAAGGTGGTCCTCATTCGCTCTTTCTTCTTGTGTTGCTTTCTCAAGCATTCTGCTCTTCGCAGTGTTGCAAGACGCTGCTTGATGTCCCCCTGTAGAGCCTCAAGTCCTTTCCTTTCCACTTCTGTGGCCTTCTTCCACTGCTTTCTCAGGCACCTTCTTTCTTTCACAAGTCTTTCAATCTCTTGTTGTCTCCTGGACTTGAGATGAGCTGATGGTTCCTTCCGTGTCCTAAGGTTCTGACTTTTCACCCCAAATCTCTCTGCTCCATAGCTGTAAATGATTTCTCCAATCTTGTCCAGCTTTCTTTCCACGCACCCTTTCAGACCTTCTAGAATATGGATAAGGTCTGTGTCGGTGGTTTCCCACTCCTTTTTCTGGCAGGATTTAGGCCACAAGATTTTAGGCTTTCGTCCGTTCATCTTCCTCTCTACTGCTGTCTGTGGCTGGATGGGCTCTGGACTCATGTCCATTGGTGGATCTGTGCCTGATTGAGCTTCGTCTGGGGTTCTGATACCCTGTGGACTGTGGTGAATATCCTGCCGCTGGGCTTCACTCGACTGATTTGGCCTACCTCTGAGGGATAATACCTCTCTCAGGCTTTAATTATATGGTAGTGATAATACCTCTCTAAGGCTTTACTTATGATACAACCGGTCGGTAACCTCCCCGCAGGGGAAGGGTTAATTAGATGGGATTTCTTTTTCTTTTTTTTTATCAATTTTTTTTATTATTATTCACATGAAACAAGACAACACAATAACCACAATCACAATACTCAGAACTTCACAGAAAATAACGGTCCTGACCTTCTCGGCTGTTGCGAACCATAGGTCAATCCCAGCCTGCCCCACCCCAATCACCCGCGCCGTGGATATCTCAAGATAAATCACATCCAACAGTGTTAGGGACCAGTTAATCACTGTGAGCTTCTCAGGCTCCTTCCATCTCATTGCTATTAGCTTCTTCGCTGCTGTGACGCCTGCTAGGACAACCCTTTTCAGTTGTACGGACGCGGGTAGTGTCGTTATATCGTTCAGGAGTAGCGTAACAGCTGTGAATGGGATAGTTAAGCCACACAAATCTGAAAGTTTGTCCGTTATTGACCTCCAGAAGCGGGCCACTGGTGGGCAATCCCAATACATATGCATATAAGTGCCAGTGGCCTTTTGAGAGCACAAAGTGCACCGAGAGTCGGTTATCAGTCCCATAGCAAATAGCTTCCTAGGTGTAAGATAGTTCCTATGAATATAATTAAAATTAATTTGCTGGTGATTGGGGTTGCGGGAAGACAATGCCACATTTGCCCAAACATCATCCCAGTCAAACTCGGGGTCCAACTCCGGGATATCCACACGCCAGATTGTATCCAATGATACATTTTTATACGTGGATTGAATTAAGCGCGTATAAAAGTCTGAGACAAACCCTCTGGAGGTCGTCCTGTCCACTATGAGCCTGAGGAAGGGGTGTGGTTGCAAAGCTTGAGCCCACGGCACGCCATGCGCCCTCAGTGCTGACCTTAGTTGAAGGTAAAGAAAGAAAGACTCGCCGGGAAGATCATAAAATTCTCTTAAGTCCTGAAACGCACGGAGGCCGTTCTTATCATAAATATCCTCCAGAGTATGAACTCCCCTCCTCTGCCATTGAGGAATATTAACCGGCTTGTGCCCAACAAGTAATTGCTGGTTATTAAAAATTGGAGAGTCCAGGTGCCATGGGCATTTAACCCCACACGACTTCTGTACATTACGCCACGTTTGGATCACGTGAGTTATGATCGGTCCATACCTCAGTCGGCATTTCGAAATAGGGACAGTGGAGTACACTACATCCTGCAATCTTAGCGGTGAAACCGCCGCCGATTCTAAGGTGCGCCAAGATACAGCCTCAACAGGGTCTAGCCAGCACATCAGAGGTCTCAGTGAAAAGGACCAGAAATAAAGCTTAAAATCAGGGATTGCGAGGCCCCCATCTTGTTTTCTACGTTGAGTAGTAGCCCTTTTGATTCTCGGGCGTTTGTTATTCCAGATAAACTTAGATACCATCGATTGTACCTTGCGCCAGTGGTCTATTGGAGGGGGCAGGGGGAGCATTGAGCTAACAAAATGTATCCTAGGCAGGACGTTCATTTTGATTATGGAAGCCCGGGCTTGTAAGGAGTTAGGAAGGGACGACCACCTGTCTAGATCCTGGCGTATTTTATCATAAGTACCCGTGAAGTTGTACTTAGTAGTTTGATTCAGCGTGGGGAATATCTCTATGCCCAAGTATTTAAAATGCTCTACTATGGGGATATCAGCTGGTAGTCGTACCGCCTTGGCCAGCTCATTAAGAGGTAGGCAGGCTGATTTGTTCCAGTTAATCTTAAAGCCTGACAATTTACCAAAGTCGTCGATTATTCCCAATAATTTTGTGGCCGACCGGGAAGGGTCGTCCATAAAAATCAGCAGGTCATCCGCATAGAGAGCAATTTTGTGTGGAGTATTATTGACCATTATGGGGACGATGTCCTCCGATTGCCTAATAAATTGGGCCAATGGTTCGAGGGAAAGCGCAAACAGTCCTGGGCTCAGAGGACAACCCTGTCTAGAAGATCTGGAGACTGGAAAGAGTGTGGAACAGTTTTTGCCTGTCAGTATCATCGCAGACGGCGAGGCGTACAGGACTTTAATCATATGAATAAAACTCTTTCCAAGACCCATAACCTCAAGTACCTTCCACAGGTATGACCACTCAAGTCTGTCAAACGCCTTCATGGCATCCAAAGACAGAACTGTGGACGGAGCTGTATTGTCTTTACTGTTATCGATTACATGCAACAGCCTCCTAAGATTATCTACAGCCAGGCGCCCCGGGATAAAACCAGTTTGATCGCAGTGTACCAATACCGTCATAAATCTCTGCAGGCGGCGGGCCAGCACCTTGGCAAACACTTTTAAATCGGCCCCGAGAAGACTCAAGGGCCTATAGCTACCACAATCATTGTGATCTTTGTCCTTCTTGAGAAGTAAGGAAATCAACGCCATGTTGACATCTCTTGAGAACTCCCCTTGTTCGATAGCATAATTGATCATATCGAGCATCAATGGACCCAGTTGGTCCCAGAAAGCTAAATACACCTCGGGTGGAATACCATCCCAGCCTGGTGCCTTACCCCTCTGCATTTCAGCAATCGTCTCCCTCAATTCCATAAGAGTGATCGGTTTCCCCAGTTCCTTGGCCTCTTCCTCAGAAATGTGGGGTATCTCAAGCCCGCCAATGAACGATTCAAATTTAGAGTCGTCGAGATTAACCTCTGAGCTATATAACTGTGAGTAAAACTCTTTAAAAGTGTCGTTGATCTTTTTCGAATCAGTAGTGACTGTACCCTGTCTCGTCTTGATCGAGGGGATATCCGAGAAATGATCATTCGAGCGTATTTTCATTGCCAATAGATGGCTAGGTCTGGAGCCGTGAAAGTAGTAATTTTGTCTTGTCCTATGTATCAAGAACTCAGACTGTTGTTTAAGTATGGAGTTTATTTCTTTCTTGACTATCTTACGTTGTGTGTTTAGTCGTTCACTATAGTTAGTTTGCAAGGATGCGTATAGGTCCGCATATAATGTTTCCAGTCCTTCTAGTTTTTTTGACCGGGATTTTCGCAAATTGGAGGCGAAAAGTGTGACATGACCCCTGATAAATCCTTTCAATGCGTTCCACAGGACCCTAGGGTCTTCGACTGTGCCAACGTTGATCTGCAAGAATCCAGCTAGTTTACTCCTGAACTCAGAACAGAAATCATCGTTCTTTAACAAGGTTGAGTTAAAACGCCATCTGGGAGCTCTCGTGGAGAGCCTGCCAAAGGTTGCCGTAAGGAAAATCCCCTTGTGGTCCGAGAGAGCCAGGGAAACCAATGAGACGTCGAAACTATCAAACATATTAGGGGACGCGAATGCATAGTCTATTCGAGAGAAGGTTTCGTGTCTGGCTGACAGGTGAGAGTAATCCTTGAGGGTGGGATTGGATATTCGCCATAGGTCTGTGAGCCCAGTGTCCTGGGCCCACATCCTGAGGGCCTTAGAGGACTGTTGTTGGTCGCTTGTTTCAGAGGACCCGGACCTATCCATCTCCGCATCCCAGCACGCATTAAAATCGCCACCCACAATGAGAGCGTATCCAGTAAGTTCCAACAAATTCTTTGTGATTGTATTATAGAACGCTGAATCAAATGTGTTAGGGGCATACAATGCTATTATTGCCATCTTCCTATGAGAGAACTCAACTTTTGCTATAGTAATCCTTCCCTCCGTGTCCGACCATACGCCCAGGACTTTGATATCAAGGTTACGTCTTGTAACTATGACGACTCCTTTTGTCTTATCATCGGCTGAGGATGAGGAGATAACATGATATTGTCGATTTGCCAGCCTTGACACATCACCTACCAATAAATGCGTCTCACTAAGGAGAGCAATGTCAATCTTTCTTCTCTTCAATAACCAAAGGACACTGGCACGCTTGTGAGGGGCGTTAAGACCCCCAGCGTTCCAAATTAAAATATTAAATTTAGCCATGGTCGAATTTGTCTAAATGCATACCAGTGCAGCTAGACTGAGGCTCGAGGCGCTGATCCAGGCGGGCCCAGACGGTCAATCTCAGGAGTTCAGAGGAGGAACAATCACACACATATAAGACAACAGTACATAAAACACAGAACAATACCACCCCAGTTACAACCCACCCTCCTTCTACTCTAAACCCTAACCCACCCGTCCTATTATTAACCCTCCTATACCCACTCTCCAATCCCCTCCCTATGCCCCATCCACTAAGGATGGTCATCTTCCTCTCATCACCCACTGGAGTCATGGATCCAATAAGACGCTCTCCACTCCGACCCCCGTCTAGATAAACCCCTGATTCCAATAAACACAAATAAAAATAAAAATGTATCTCAATAAAGATATCGGTCGAAAACCACTGTGAGCCTTGGCTCTAACACGAGACAACTATAATGGAAAAATATCCATTATTATATAATAATTCAACATCAACCCTGTGATCATCTACTTCCGAGTCTGCGTATCAATGTCGCAACGTTATAGCATAAATGGATAAAGGAAAATTCAAAACAGAATCAAATTAAAGCATACCAGCAGATAGTCCAAGGCAGGATCGGATCTCAGTTAAATTGCGCATACAGATGTCATTAAAACAGCGACAATAAGAAGAAAAGGAAAGAGGGTTATGGCTAAAGTACAAGCAAAGCTAAACCTGACCCAACCTGTTATCATATATTTTGTATGTATATTCGGTCGAGAACCACCGTGAGCCTTGGCCCTAACATGAGACAACTATAATGGAAAAAATAGCCATTATTATATAATAACTCAACATCAACCCTGTAACCATCTACCTCAGAGTCTGCGTATCAGTGTCGCAACGTCATAGCATAAATGGATAAAGGAAAATTCAAAACAAAATGTAATTAAAGCATACCAGCAGATAGTCTAAGGCTAAATCAGATCACATTTAAATCGCGCATACAGATGACATAAAAACAGCGACAATAAGAGAAAATGAAAAGAGGGTTATGGCTAAAGTGCAAACAAAGCTATACCCGACCCAACTGTTATCATATATTGTATATGTATATTCAACCGACCTTCTACTATTGGAGCCCAAAGCTCAAAACATCCTGGATATAAAAATAAAAGCATACAAGAAGTTAGTTAAGGACCCGATCACCATTGAATTGTGCAAACCGATGTCACTTTGAACAGCAACAGCAACCAAAATACGTAAACATTATCGGATCACGAATGTCTCGACGCGGGCGATATACACAGCCCGCTAGCCAGCCCGAGGCCAGCGCATAAGCTAGTGATGAATCCGGCTAGCACGCTAGAATCTGTCATGTACATTGTTCAGTTAGCTCGTTAGCCTCCATAGAGCTCGGATGGGCAGCGGATAGTTAGCCTGTCTGGGCCTGATAACAAGCAATTGTGAGTAGTCCGCCCTAACAATGTATTTAGGTCCACAACGCCAAGCCACTCACCCGACAAAGCTATCAAGCCACCGTCTCGACCAACCCCCCGAGATATTCCTCCGCTTTGGCCAACGACCAAAATGAGCGACGGTCATCGCCCTTACATAGCACAGACAATCTTGCGGGGGCGAATAGCGTAGGCCTCAAGCCCAGTTTCCATAGCTTGGCCATGACCAGTTTGTTTTTAATTTGTTTTACTCTGGTGTTTAAATTTCTGTGAATATTGTTTTTATTATGTACTGTACAATCGTCGTTTCTGTAAATGAGGGAAACCTCAGATGCTTACGATTTTAAATAAAGGTTGAAATGAAAATGAAAATTCGACCCTCTGTGCCTGAACCTCCGGTGTGAAGTCCTCGAAAATGGCCACTTTGTGATTGTCGAGACCCAGGACTCCAGACCCACTGGCCACCCTCTCGCTCTGTCGAGAGGCCTCAACCGTTAGCGAAGCTAGTTCGTTAGCGTTAGCTGCGGCGGCAGCGTGTAGCGACTCCATCTTTTCTCTCAGCGGACCTACCGCCAGCCTGATTTCCTCCGACATTGCCCGATGGAAGGTATCAAAAAGTTCCGCCTGCGCTTTCATTTGTGCATCAGCGAAGCGTACCTCAAAGTCTGCATGGAGTTTGGTCACGACCGAGAGAATTTCACTTATCTCGCCGCACCACCACTGTCCGGGTGGTAAGATGGCATCGAACGCTCTCGTCACGGGCGCTAGCAAGCAGTGTGGGGCAGAGGGAGCAGTAGCGGGCTGAGGGCGCGTGCTGGGTGATGGCGACCTCTGCTGGACGGGACGAACTCCCGTGCTGGGCTGATGACCGCCGGTGCAGAGCAGATGCAGAACGCCGGCGAAGACAGGCTGCTGACGGCCGGTGCTGGGTTGACGCGCAACAATAATCTGGCCCTACCTTAACTGAAGCTACTCTGTGGGTCCTAGACAGCCCTCCTGCTAGCCGCAACATACAATGACGCAGGGTGCCTCTAACCACCGGTCCTCTTCAAGCCACGCTGGCTGGGCACCTCACTGGAGGGGATATCGTTAACATAAGCCAACACTTGGCTATACCGCTTTTCTTCTAGGATAACTCGTTGTATCACTAGGGTTATTCAGTGGGGACATGCAACACGCTACTACGCTTATATTTCTAGTATAACCCGTAATATACTCAAGTTCAATATGTTCACCCGCGTGATCCACAACGGGGCTCTGTCAAGACACGACCGACCAGGTCCAAGTCCAATGTCGAAGAGGCTGGCTCTCCTCACTTCCGTTCCAGTTGACTTGCTTCCCTCTATGCCTCTCTCGTGCGCTCCGCCTGCCACCGCCGCCCCTGCTGGTACCGCCAACTAGCCCGACAGGAAGAACTGGGTGGATAGAATATGATTCAGTTTACTGTTTATAATCCATATCCCAGCCGGTGAGAGAAGGAGAAACCTGCGTCATTGTTCGAGGGAATATCAATGGAAACTAGTTAATATGTCTTTGTGCACAAAGGGGAGATAAAAGGCAAGTCAGCACTTCTGAATAATAGTCACATATTCAGGGTGCTACACATGTAATGTTGTCTAATAAGTATGTGTGTTATTGTTTTAATAATAAAGTGTTTTAATACTGTTGTGTTTGTTTCCCGGCAGAGCACCAGTGGTCCAGCTGCTCTTGTCGTGAAACACGTTTTAGTTATTGTTTGGTAGTTATAATCATGTCTAATCCGCCCGGGCCAGTGGGCCGGTAGACGGGCAAAAAGAATTGGGTCTTGCCCTTGGGGCGGATTAGTTTTCTTTATCTACGTTTGTTTGTTTATTTGTGTGTCTGTTCCCCCCCCCCCACCCTAACACCAACCCATGTACCAGGTACCTCTCTCAGACGTGAATACGGGCAGGCCTAGTGTGCCATTACCCAGGTGGGCCAGGTGGGGTATCTCCCAGGCCTTTCTGTGTGGAGTTTGCATGTTCTCCCCGTGCTCGCAAGGGTTTCCCCCCCCGATAAGATAAACCCAATGGAAAAACATGCACAACAACAAGATCGCTAACGCTGTGGCGTCCTTGACGAAGACGGACAGGAGCACTTGGATTGGTCCCCTGGCGCGGCTCACGTGGCGCCTGTCTGCTCCCGGCTGCCCTTGGGGGGGAAGGACGACGGGATGGGTTAATCGCAGATACGCATTGTATGCATGGTTCGCATGTGTGCCAAATGGTGACCTCGGAGCAGGTCCTAAATTATTATTATTATTATTATTATTATTATATGGATGCCGTGGTTATGCACACGTGTGCCAATGTTTGATAAAGTTGAATCACCGAGTGGTATGATATCCGTTTACTTCATTGTGAGAAGTTTGATATCTCTTTTTATACAGTTCTTGAAGTGGTATTTATTGATGTGTGATAAAGTTTCCTTCATTGTGTGAAGTGCTATTTATTGACATTTGATATCGTATGAAGTGCTATTTATTGACATTTGATATCGTTCTCCTTCATTGGGTGAAGTATCACCAGGTTGCCGTGAATCAAACCCTGCCCGGTCAACGCTGATTGGGGTTCCTGACATGAGGTTGAAGTGGGCTTATAGTATTTTTGTCCACCCCTTTTTATATAATAAATACTATTGTTAAATTAACCTACACTCTTGTGTCTTCCTTAAAGCTAGGAACTTAGCGGGTGTAACATTATCTTATATGACTATAGGGATGACTCCCCATTCAAAGAGATAGGGGTCAGGTTTTGTTAGTCCCCATTATCAAGATGGCAGCATAGTGAAACGACTTCTCTTTAGACAGACTTTGGTTATAGTTTGTCCCTCAATTGTATGTTCACCTTACTAAAGCAATGCTGACAGCTATCAAAATGCAGCTATTTAAAATTGAGACTTCAAATTGTTAATGTGATGTCACAAATGTCATAAACTCCAACTTTCCCACTCAGAGGTCCAAGTTCAGTGGCCGTTCAAGAGGTATTGGCTGGAAACTTCCCAGTATCATTAATGCAACTTATAACTGGGAAGAATCTAACCTCCTACTCTGGAAATTGCAAAATAACTGCCATTTAAGATGGAATTCCAGGTTGGAATTTCAGGCAAGATCTCTCTGGTCAGAGTTACAGCAACATGGCAGCACACACAATGAACGGAAAAGTTCTCTTTGCATAGATTTCTAAAATATATAACGCTGATTAGTATGCTGTAGTTTTTATGCTATGTTAACATAGACTACTTATTGTAGCAGCCAATTCATATTTATTTATAACATTATTTGTTTTATGGACCTAGCTGCTGGATAGGCAATAGGCATACATATTCCAAGTATGAAACTTAATAAGACATGATCTCTCAACTCAGCAGCATACACTATAGTATAAACTATTTAAACAACATAGTTTTAATCTTTAGAAGACACTTGAAGCGAGGTTCTCATCAATACCAGTGTGGTGGTAGCCTATTTCAGCATATTGTTCTCAGAAACCAACCACTCATGCACCAGCTTCTTGCAAGGTCACATGCTTTTCCTTTAGATACATTGTATATCACATATCAATGGTTTCTCCCTCTGTATTTCCAAGCTGGACATTGGAATGCACTGAGGTCGTAATTCTGAAATCCGAGCTAGGAGCTTCCGACCACTGGCTTTGAATGGAAAGCGACATAATCCTGTTTGGCCCAATAGACCTTTTTCACAGTGACCATTTTAATGTGGCATAGCAGGGTAAACACAAGTGTATTAGTAACATGAATTAGGGTTCCGATACATTTAGGTTTGCCAGAGCCATTCAAGTGAGCCAGCAAGCACAATACCAGGGCCCTAAATGGAATGGACCCATGATTAATGTTATTCTGTGTTTACCCTGCTATGACGAATCAAAATGACGGCTGTGAAAATGGTTTATAGCTGTAGGCCAATATTACTGCCCTGTAGTGGAACCTGGGCTCTGTCTTGTGTTCTTGATTTTTGCTGCACAAAAACGTAAAATTATTATTTGGGTTCTGTTCTATTCTAATCTATTCTATTCTATTCATGCTGTTGTGTTTCTCTTGTGTTTTATTCTAAATTGGACACTAGATGTCAGCAGAGAGACGTTGCTGAGAAACATGCAGTGAAAACCTCATAATACGGTTGGTTGATTGGTTGAAATATTTATTAACAGATTGTAGAATGGGTACAATACAGTACAGCTCAATACACACAATTCTTAAGGGGATGCAGACCAGAGAAAGACTTTCGTCTTGTTTACATCAGGGTCCCCCATTTTCAATTCATCATAACATGACATACATGACATCTCTAGACATTTATGACATACCAGATCTACAAATACAGTACTGTTTATGTGTACAAAAGGAGTCTAAAAAGAGAGTATATACATTCTTCGGATCAAATAACAAACTCAGCAAGACCGACGGCTTCTCCGTTACAGTGGGTGACAATATTGTCACAAGGAAAGATGAAATTACATACCTAGGTTCCATCCTAGAGGCAAATCTTTCCTGTGACAAAATGGCATCCAATGTAATCAAAAAAGTCAACCAACGAACTAGATTCTTGTACCGGATCTCCTCTCGGGTAAACAAGAATACCCTGAAGACTCTGGCAGGAGCACTCATTCAAGGGTACTACGACTATGCTTGCTCCTCATGGTACCAAAGCACCTCAAAGGCGCTAAAAACAAGATTACAAAACAAACTGGTCAGACTACTACTTGGCCTTACTCCTTGAACCCACCTCACCCCTGCCCACTTTGACTACCTAGTAGGATGGCTTAGAGTAGACAACAGAAGGGCGGCCGGGTAGTGCAGCAGACTAAGCGTCTGCCTACCACCACAGAGACAGTGGGATCGAATCCAGCTGTGGTGCTTCCGGGTTGGCCGACCGTCCATACTAACACAATTGGCGGTGTTAGCGGGTGGGAAACCTGGCGAGGGTGGGTCCTGGTCGTTGTAAACAGCGACTCCTACAGTTCGGTCGGGGCGCCTGCACAACAAGGGAAGGAACTAGGGGGTAGAGTGCGCAACGACCAGGAAGGGGATTGGGAATTGGCATAACGACTAACATTGGGAGGGGAGGAAAACGGAAAAAAAAGGGGGGAAAAGATTAAAAAAAAATAATAAAATAAAAAATAGTAGACGACAGAGTACAGCAACTTGCAATGGGCCTGGTCTACAAGATACACACGACTAAGGTACCCATGTACATGTCAAAATACATCCCAAAGGTCAGTGAATACCACGAACACAACACCAGAGGGAGCTCCACAAATCATGTTAAACCCAGATTTGCCTCAAACAAGGGACTAAACACGTTTAGCAATTATGGGGTGGGAAACTGTACATTGGAAGTGGTTGGGTGGGTGGAGTGGGGGGGGGGGGCGTTGGGTATTCCTTGTGACAATATTGTCACCCACTGTAACTGAGAAGCCGTCGGTCTTGCTGAGTTTGTTATTTGAACCGAAGAGAATGGACTCTGTTTTACCCAGGTGTAATGATAGTTTGTTATCAGCGAGCCAGGTGCAGATTTTGCCTAGTTCCGAGCTGAGGGTTTTTTCAACCTGAACTTGTTCTTGTCAGAGACCAGCAGGTCTGAGTCGGTCGCGAACAGGAACAAATTGCAGTCACAAGCTGATGACATGCCATTTGTATAAATTAGGAACAGTAGCGGTCCTCTCTCCCCTCCAGGGAGAGTGTTCTCTCCCCTCCATGTAGGATTGCATCCAGCTCACTGATAGACTATCAAAACCAATTGCTTTTAGCTTGTCAATCAGAATGGAGTGATTGACAGTGTCGAAGGCCTTTTGTAGGTCCAGCATGACCATGCCGCAGTATTTGCCCCCGTCCACCTCTTGTTTGATGTGGTCGTTCAAATAGAGAAGGCATGTGTCAGTGGAGTGGGATGTTCTGAAGCCAGATTGGAATTTGTAGATTACACAGGGTGTAAAGTACTTGAGTAATTGTACTTTGTTACAATACGTAAGTACTGTTTTGGGGGATTTGTACTTTACTCAAGTATTATTAGGTTTGTATACTTGTACTTTTACTCAATTACATTTCAGAGAAAAAAACATACTTTTTTCTCCTTACATTTAACATGCAGACCTACAAAGTACAAATCTCGCTGGTCTAACCATTTTAATTAGTATATGTTTGTTTCTCTGGCTGAACTAACGTTAACGTCATTAATCATGCGGCCGCACTTTATTTAAAAACAGCCAATCAAATCCCCATCAATGGAAAATGAACCCGCCCATACGGCCATACCCATGCTGATTGGTCCTTGTGCAAGACTAGAAAGCGGGGATCTTTGATTAAACACCTGCTATCAGAAGAATAGGCTGTCAGAAAAAAATTTTTACTTTTACTTTTTAGTACTTAAGTACATTTAAAAGTAGAAACCTTTTGACTTTTACTCAAGTGTGTTTTTAGCCAGATACTCTGACTTTTACTTGAGTACGATTTTGAGACGGTACCCATACTTTAATACTTTAATAATAAGTATAATTTGTACCTTTTACACCCCAATACCTAAACCTTGATTGCAAGTTTTAAGACTGAATCTTCTGTAAGCGCATAGACAGGGATGATGGGCTAGTTGACGCAAGATTCAAACCTAAGGTTTGAAATTATTGAATGCCACTGCTACAATGTTCTTTTGTCCAGGCTATTTATATCCTTTGATTTATACTCAAACAATGGTTAGGGTCCCAAGGGAGTGAATGTTAGCCGATGCAATAAATGTATGCGTAACACAGAGTAAACAGTCATGTCCCTGAGTGGGAATTGGCTGTCGGTCAGAACCAAGTACAGGCAGACCAATCTGGTCCTAATCAGAGCCATGTTGTAGTGGAGAACTGGCCTGGTTCGCTCCGTTTCCCATTTAAGGCAGTGCAGAGTTGCATTGGTGAACCTCTGCCAGAATCACAATCTATCAGCCAACTGAATAGACTTCCTCATACAAGACCACTCAGACAATACAATTTACCTATCTCAAGGAAGATAGCCTTCTCAAGGAAGCAACAGTTGTGATTGGAGGATCAAGGAAAGAGGGCGAGGTTTGAGATAGGTCAATTCACATGTTACTCACAAACTCACATTTTAGCAAGCAACGATGCTACAACAATGTATATCCTACTGTAAGTGAGACTGCTCAGCATGCTGTAGAAAGACATCCATCCCCAGCCAATACAAACAATGCATTGCCTAACTTGCATTTCATATTGTTATTACACCTTCACAGGGACCGCTTAACTATAATATGATGTCTTATCAACCCTAACCCTACACACTTAGGGTGCATGGTATCAATGCCTTGTTTCATATTTACCCAAGGATAGCTGCATACCTTATGGCACATGTAATCAATGTTTCCATGTATGAGAAAACTGACATGTTAAGCTATCAGCTCTGTATCTGCATGTGAAACCATGACTATGACATAAGACAGAGGCATGATCGCGCATTGACTATTCAGTACCAACCATATCTGTTGTATTTTTGTTATGATAACATAGTCCTTGTCTACATCCACAAGTTTTATACTATATCAGTTCTCAGATTAAAATGTTGGCAACATTAGATTGGCCAACATCCTCTCTTCATTAACCTTAGTCCCCAGACAGGATAATTTTCTATACTGTAGATTAGCCTATTTTGGCTGTTTAGCTACAGGATGTAGGCCACTATAGGACTCAACCCAGCTGAGCACCTAGTAGTTGAACTCATGCACAAGATGAAGCCAACAAATATTTTACAGGAGCCCAAATTAGGCCTGCAGGCCCTACCTCAGTCACCTCAACCAAATCTCCACCTCAGCAAGTAATTACCTCCACCTCTGTTTGACTATTTGTATGTTTATTTGCATGTCTGTCGGTCTCTGACCAAAAGTTAATTAGAAAAGTATGACCATATTGCCATGCACATGCTATGTATTATGGCGTCAGGGCTGTGTTTCATTAAATCAGCCAAACATATATTAGAACAGGGAGTGATCAGTTACAAAACACCCTAAGGGGAAACCATACAATTTCATATAAAGCCATATCCTCCTCAGACCGTGAGAAACAGAGCCCACAGGTGGATGCTGGGGTGGTGGAGAGAGCAAAAAACGCATGAGCAAGCAACAGCAGGTAAGTGACCAAGTCAGCTAAATGGCAAATGACAAATGAAGGCAGCAGAGAATGACAAATTGAGCTTTCAGTTTAGAGTGACAATGTGTAACTTTTGTATGAATTAAGGAAGCATGCGTATTGTACAAATTAGGACCACCAGCATTTCAACACACCACTCAATTTCACGGCTGTACCTTCCCAGACATATGCCTAGAATGAACAAGACGTGATAGTTTCTTTGCACACATAACACAGGGTCATTTATTTCAACAATGGAAAACAAAATATGCAGAGAACTCCACCAGAACATAGAATTTGCTCTGCAGAAAGTCTGTACCAAGGGAGTACCAAGGCAGTACCAAGGCAGTACCACTCAGGGTACCTACAATTACACATTTGTCACGGTCACCTTAAATAGACCATTGTATTAGATGACGTTGTGTGTCCAGACTCCAGGCCGATGTGATAGTGGTGTAAAATACCAAAGTAAAAGTACTTAATTACAGTACTTTACGTTTTTGGGAGCATCTATACTTTTGTTTTATATTTATTGCGACTTTCACTTTTACTTCACTACATAAAAAATAATACAAATTATACTTTTACTCCACTACATTTAATGCTGTAGAGTAAAAGCATAATTTCTTTTATTTTTTAATGATTAACATTGGACACCTACTCGCTACAAAATAAAATCTGAATATATTTGTCTCAACATGATATTGGACTATCCATACTGTATAAATCAAAGCCTTTAGGTGGCAGTATACACATAAGAACAGTCAATCACTCCTACACTCCTATTCATGCGTGAACAACTGGTGATACTCGTGAAATGTAGTCAGTTACTGAAGACAATGGACATTTTTGTAATAAGCAACGTAATCCCTTAGATTATAAAACAGTTGTAATCTAATCTGAATACTTTTGGATAACTTTTTGATGAAAATCAAACATTGAAAAGATTGCACCTGCCACCTTATACAAAATAAATTGTTCCACAAATACTCTTTAATCATCTCAACATTTGCAAATAAAACATTTAGCATATTAAGCATTTACAGTTGGTCAAATCAAATGACCCTAACAAAAAGCATTCTGACATAAACGTCTACTGTTGTGTATTGTTTCGTTCACATTGTATTTTATAAATGTGTTTATTGAATAATATTTTTCTTGACATACTTCACAAAAAATCTACAGAAACTACTATTTCAATTAATTTGTGGTAAATTAGTATAGCTTGCAGCTGGATAGCTTTCTACTGAACGCAGAGGGGAAATTGGTATCTATCTTTGTGCTAGTAGAAACAGCCCAATTAGAAATGCAAAGGCTGAGATCACTGTCATTTTAGGGGGGGGGGGGGGGGGGGGGGGGGGTCAGAAGTTGAGTTGTGGATTGGGACGGCAGGGGTCTGCTTTGAGAAAGAAAATTGCCATATTTTAAAGATGTAATAAAATGTTTTATCAAGCTTCCTTGACAAATGTATCTATAATCTAATTACACATTTTTCGAATGTTATCCGGGTTGATTATAGTTACCTATTTTTCAGAATCTGAAAATTATATAAAATAATTGGCGCTGTCTCCTCAGATTCTGCTGAACTTCTTACGTTGCGCCATAGAAAGCATGTAAGTGTCACTTGTCTCGAGGGGGGACCCTCTGGACAAAAGATCTACTCCCACATTGTCCACACCTGGAGACAATGAGAATCAAGATAACTCGGAGACTGAGCAGGTGGACTGAGGCCCGGGACCACAGTTCTATACTTGTTTGGCGAAGAAGGGGGGAGTGTACTCTGCCGTGTCTGTTCGTGTAGGCCACTGAGGTTCGGCTGTCTGTCCTGACCAAGACATGATGACCCCTCACAAGGCTGTGAAAGTGAGTGAGCACTAGCAGAACTGCTCTGAGCTTCAACACATTGATGTGGGGGGGCAGAAGTCTCTGTCCACCTGCCCCCTATTGCCTGTGACTGACAAGTCCCTCCCCAGCCTATCAGGGAGGTGTCTGTGAAAACAGTAATGTGGGGGGATGCTGCCTGTGAGAATTCCCCTCGCCAAGTTTTAGGGGGTCCTTCAGTGATCCAGATCACCCTTGACAGATGGGGGAATGGTAATCAGTTTCCCTTTCTGGCGCATTGGGTCGATTCTGAGAAGAGCAAACCACCTCTGTAGTTTGTGCATGCGTGAAACCACCGGGTAGGCTGCCTGCTGACATTCTGCTGAGGAGGTGCATCACTAACAGAGCATTGACCGTCATGGGAGGATGGAACCTCTGTAGGGATGCCAGAATGTCCTCTTGAGGGGAGAGAGTGGCCCTCATAGTGGCTGAGTTCAGTGCGAAGCCCACGTATGCCATCAGCTGGCTTCTCCAATTGATTGTGAACCCAAACAGTGACAACCATTCCACCAGGATTCACCTGGTGTGATGCTTTGCTGTCTCCTCTGACTGTCTGACTGAAGACCCCAGGTAACTGCACCTCCTTATCCATTACCCTCAACATAGGGGCCCCCCAGGGCTGTGTTCTGAGTCCTCTCCTCTACTCACTGTACACACATAACTGTGTGGCACAGCGGAACAACAACACGATAATCAAATTTGCTGACGACACAGTAGTGGTGGGCCTGATCTCTGAAAACGATGAGAGGGCCTACCTGGAAGAGGTAGAGGATCTGGCACGGTGGTGTCAGGAGAACTGCCTCTCCCTGAAGCAAAACAAAAGAGATGATTGTGGACTTCAGGAGGTCGGGGGTCAGGGACTACAGCCCCCTCAGCATCGACGGGGCACCGGTCGAGGGAGTGAACAGTTTTAAGTACCTCGGAGTCCACATATCCGAGGACTTGACATGGACCACGCACATTGACAGTGTAGTCAAGAAGGCACGGCAACGCCTCTACTTCCTTAGGCGCCTAAGGAAGTTCAAAGCGAGTCAGAAGATCCTTTTTTTTATCTACTTTTTCTCCCCATTTTTCTATTTTTTATCCCGTCCCCAATTTCGTATTGTCCAATTCTACCCTCCCCTGTCTCGAACGTTGTTAGGCCATGCCTCCCACAAGCCGGCTGCAATGTGGACGAAGCCTTGCATCACGTGTCCCCTCCGGTACTCGAGGAGGCAGCCGTCGCATCTTTTCACCTGCACAGCGCGATCTCTCAGCAGCGAGGGTCTGCATGGGAGGGACACGCTGCCCTCGTCGCTTCCTGATTCTACTGCGCAGGAGCACCAACCGACCTGTAGGAGTCGCTGTCCACAACGTCCGATCCCCACCCACCAGCTTCCCACCCCCTAATACTGCCAATTGTATTAGTATGAACGACCAGCCAAGCTGGTAGCAACACAGAGAGCTGGGCTCGAAACCAGCATCTCCTGCGTTGGTGGCAAGCGCCTTGCCCACTGCGCCACCTAGCCGCCAGAGTCAGAAGATCCTTAAGAACTTCTACTCATGCACAATAGAGAGCATCCTGACTGGCAATATCATCTCCTGGTTTGGGAATAGCACCGCACAAGACCGTAGCAGACTACAGAGAGTGGCCCGTTCAGCCGAACGCACAATTGGAGGTGGCCTTCCCACTCTCCAAGACATTTACAACAAGCGTTGCAGGGGAAAGGCTAAGAGAATAATCAAAGACTCTAGTCACCCTAACAACTGCCTCTTTGAACTGCTGCGGTCAGGCAAGCGATACCGGAGTCGCATGGCCAGTACAGAGACTGAGAAGGAGCTTCTATCCCCAGGCCATCAGGATGTTCAATGCTCAATGACAATAACACTATGTAACAATTTATCAAATACACTCACAGCACACACATCCACACGTACACACTCACTTTAAATAAACAACTCACTGTAGCACCCACTTTACCCACTTTAGACACTTAACACACTTTATATTTATTGGTAAAGAGATTTGCACTACAACTCATACCTCATTGCACCTTACCCTAAGTTGTACCTCATCCCATTTCTGCATTGTACTGTATATTGTATTGTAACTCAGTTACAAAAAAAATTCTACTCTGTATTGTATATTGTATATATGTATATTGAACACTTTTGTTTACACTTTGTTTACGTACTTTTGACTTTCTATTTTATACTTTATCTATTTTTTATCTAGCACAGGAGCAAAACAGAAAAAAGCATTTCATATAAAAGTATTCTGTATTTTTGTATGACAATGTGGCCAGACCCCCACGGGAAGTATCCAGGTCTAAGGTTAAGGTGTGCAAATGCACGGATACACTTCCCAAAGGGCTCAGCCGACCTACCACAACGAATTTCCCCAAGACCACTGTGGTAATATTGACCTTGAATTTCATAACTAAAATGTGTGAATAAATTAGAGAACCATGATGTAAAAGCCAGGTGTACCTTTCAATAGCAGAATGGATTTTCAGTGCTAAAAGTTAGGAGCCAATACTGGTGTTACAGAGACAGCCATTCTCAACCCCCACACGGGACTGAGTACTGTATGTAAAAAGGTGATAGCCCCCACGGGGTGCAGAGGGCAGACCAGCTTAGACTTGTTGAAGAGCAGAATGTATTTGTCACACCCAAATGTTAGCAGATGTCTGCACTGACAGCCGAGACCAGATAGCTGGCTCTGATAAGTATAAGACAGGACAAATCAATAAAGACATGGTTTAAAGCTAAATGAAAAAGCATGATACTTGATTGGCTTTGATTAGATAAAGAAACCAATAAAAACATCTATATAGATATTTAGAGTTATCACAGCTATATGATCTGGTCACTAAGGGTACACACAGGAATGTTTATTCAGTCAGAGGAGATTTGAGCAGCCAAGGAGGGGGGCCATCAAAAGCGCCCTCCGCTGTACTCATCAAAGGAACCACACCGACGGGGGGCCATCGGCGGGCCCCCTCTGTTTACTGAGTCAAGACCCACACAGGAGGAAACCAGGGGGAGGGGCGGGCCGCCCTTCCAGAAGAACCAATCGGATTGGACCAAACGTATTAGTAACATGTGCTATTATTGGTGGGAAAAGATAGTACTTAAGAGCAAAACATAGTGTGATTCAGGAGCCCAGACCCTCCCCAGGTCTGCGGCTCCCCCGCTACCCACCCAGAGAAATGCTGTCGGCTGATGTTCATGTAAGTAGGCTGGATGGACCCATTATGTTGGTTAGAATAGAATATAAAGATACTTATCTTAGAAACCAGGCTTACTTATATGAAAAGCGGCTTACAGTAAATTCTCTATGTTCATTGATGTTAACAATGACTGTTGTATGTACCTACATGTTGGGGTTTTGAGATGCAAACCTTGTTGATTCTGTGTACAAAACAGACATGTTAATGTATTCTGATAATCCTTGTATGTGAAAAGCAACCTTTTTATTCACTCTGGGCCGCCGATACAAATAAATCCATGAGTTTGAATTCGAACTCCCCTGTCTGGACTGCACATTTATTCCTTGTTGGCTATATTGGAAGTCAGATGAGGAGACCAAATTCTATCACTTATGATCCTTCTTCCTCCTTTCAGTTAGCGATCTCATTGTACTGTACAATAACCTTAGACATTGATAGGATTCTACAACAGAAATGGTGCCGTCTCACCCGCCCTGTTGTGCCCCCCCTGAAGATGTGCGGTGAGGTTTGTGTGGCTGGCTGCTCAGAGCCACGGCCCTGCTTGCATGTTGGGGACATCCAGGAAAATTCATTAAGGGGTTGCAGTGCAGGGTTTTGCTGTCTGGATGGAGGACAAAGGGACAGGATGGAGGCTGGTTGTGTAGGCCACTAGTTGGGGCCCGGGGTGAATATAGCCTTTGCGTACAGGAATGGGGGAGCGGTGTTTAGATTAGACTGTCCAACGGTAAAGGGATCGCGCTTGTTGTGCAGTGAATATACAATCATGAGCTTTTGATGTATTGTGTGGTTATTTAGACACAGGAGGCCGTTCCCGGCCTGTTCGCTTGAGGTTTATGGCAATAAGTACGGGCAGCGTATTTGGTACCAGGCCCTTGCGGACAGGGGGATAGTATTTTTTTTTTTTTTTTTTTTTTAATTTTTGTTGAAAGTAATATCTTAGGGGGATAGGTTAGGGATAGGTAATTTACTTGAGGGGACACGGCGTGGAGCGGTAGAACGTGGAGTATAGTTGCAGAAAGGCAGGAAGTGGGACTGTGAGGTGACTATGGAAAGTGATGGACAATGCAGAGTAGTCAGATCTTAAAGAGAAGATTATAGGGTAAGGTAAAGAGTGTGATGAGAGAACCGTGATTGTAGTACAGGCTGTTATGAGCCCTGGTTCCACGGTGAGAACAGAGTACAGGGAATATGAGCCCTGAGACCACAGAGAGAACCGTGATTGTAGTACAGGCTGTTATGAGCCCTGGTTCCACGGTGAGAACAGAGTACAGGGAATATGAGCCCTGAGACCACAGAGAGAACCGTGATTGTAGTACAAGCTGTTATGAGCCCTGGTTCCACGGTGAGAACAGAGTACAGGGAATATGAGCCCTGAGACCACAGAGAGAACCGTGATTGTAGTACAGGCTGTTATGAGCCCTGGTTCCACGGTGAGAACAGAGTACAGGGAATATGAGCCCTGAGACCACAGAGAGAACCGTGATTGTAGTACAGGCTGTTATGAGCCCTGGTACCACGGAGAGAACAGAGTACAGGGAATATGAGCCCTGATACCACAGAGTGATGAACGTACCACAGAGTGATGATACCATAGAGTACAATGAGACAGAGTTACAGAGTAGACAGAGTTACAGAGTATAGAGTACAATGAGACAGAGAACAGAGTACAGTGAACAGAGAACAGAGAACAGAGTACAGATAACATAGAAACAGAGAACGGAGTGACGATAAAATAATGATAGCGTTGCGCCATGTAATCGATGTCTCGTACGGGGGGTCGGTTTGTTTGTATTTATGTTTTTATGTATTTATGTATTTGTGTAACCATGTATGATCATAGCAAACTCGGCCGGGTTGTTGTGTTGTTTAACGTGGATCAGGGCGGTATACGAGTCTGAAGCGAATCATATTGGATGTTGGGGCTAACTGGCTTAGCTCTGTGGAAGAGCCGCGGTAATTCTAGGGACGATAAGGCGGCGAGGTAGGAGATTTGACAGAACACTGTGGAAGGAATTGTTGTTAAGAAGCTAATCGAGGCGTAAGTTGATGTGATTGTGGCCGTATTAATGGTTATATTTAA
Organism: Notolepis coatsorum; assembly: GCF_963971535.1. NCBI lineage: Eukaryota > Metazoa > Chordata > Actinopteri > Aulopiformes > Paralepididae > Notolepis > Notolepis coatsorum. The sequence continues at coordinate 43,031,646 of NC_140172.1, read as the reverse complement.
TGCGGTATTCAATGTGGACAATGATGTTGTTATGGAGAAGCAGTCGCCGGTTGATGACGTCATAGTGTTGAGTGGAGTGTGTGAACGTCCTGGCTGTGTGTGGAGCCGGGCAAAGAAAGGGTAGGAGAATTGGTTTATGATTCGTGTTGGACTGTGTAAACGGCGTTGGTATATAAGGATGTTTTAAATTCTTTTACGATAGTTTGTTCTTTTAAAATGGATTAGATTTAAGCATGTGTGAGTTGTTTGGAGTTAGATTGGTGACGAGCGGACTGAATGGAATGTATGGATCTCGAACGGCACATAGCGCGCGGCTCCCGGGAGCGCATTGAACATCACATCAGGTTGGCTAGCTACTTAGCTGGTATGAGCGTTTGGGAGATAACGCCGTGGAAAGGGCTCGTGCAATATTATGGTTAGAAGCGGCATAGTGGCGTTGAGTGGAGCATGTTTGTGTATGGAGCGATTGTGTAGTAGTAACGTTGATTGGGAGTTATTTGCAAAAGTTGGTCGCTTCTGACGTCATATTGTGGGACCTAGAAGGGGGAGCATCAGGCTGGCTAGGCTGTTAGCTTGCGTGCGGCTGTTTTGTGAGTTTGCGGGGGACATGTGTTATGGTTAGAGTTTTGAGAATGATAGTTAGGAAGTGTTAGAGGACGCGGTGGTTGTCGTGGCATTGTATTAGGACGAAACGGAGTGTTTTGTGATAATAGTTGTACGTTGTCGCGGTATACATTGGTTGCTGTGCGTTTGCGCTACTGCGCATGCGCGTTACAATGCGGATCGCTGCATTCATTTTCGTTCGCTCTGAGGATGAATAACGGGTGAGGAACTATTTGGCAATGTATTGAAATGTTTGTATTTGTAGATTGATATTGTATGTTTGTGTAACAAGGGGGACAGATGTGTAATGTATGATGATTAGATTATGGGAGGAAGTCAATAAGAGGTTTACTTAGGCTGCAAACAAGGCAGTGGCCTATCAAGGGGAATTAAAAAATGAATACATGGCCTATACAAGGCTGGGATTCTCAGCCTGGCTGCTCTGGGTTAGTGTAGTTGATGGAACCATACAGATACACATTGGACACAAGGGTATATTTTTAACCAAGGGGGGATTGAGTGATTGATTGATTAAAAATAGTACAGCTAAATACATACAATTGTTAAGGGGATGCAGACCAGAGACAGGGTTCCCCCGTTTTCAATTCATCATAACGTTTAACCACTAAGGATGTCTATCCACATGTGTAATGCTTATATCTGTGATATGCAGTCTGTTTACTTTTTGTTGAAATGTTTAATAACATTGTTAACTTAAATAGAGTCACACTGTTGAGTTGAAACTGTTTAGGTTGTGCACGTGTGTGGAGAATTGATATGGTGTTTATGTATGTTAAATCTTTAATGCCATTGGTTTACATAGGCTGTTTTTTAATGGTTATGATTGTGTTTACAGTAGTTGAAGTGATTGTTTTTCTTTAAAGCCATTGGTTTATATAGGCTGTTTTAATTTTGATATGATTGTGTTTACAGTAATTGAAATGATTGTTTTTATTCCGTGGTTATCTGTACTTAGGACACTGTCTGTGACTAGGTGAAATTGCAAATATGTGCTACTTAACCTCTGAGGGGAGGGTGTTTAGCCTTCCCCTGGAAGCAGTAGGAATGTGTGTTTTATTCAAACCTAGGAGGCGGCTTGCCTCTGGGGGGATGACGAGATGTTTTGATTAACTTTTTAATGATTTACAGGGGGCCTATATTCATGAAGTGAGGAGATAGGGTCTTTGTGTCAAAAGCCTTTATGCTCAGGGGAGACTGTATGCATAGATCACGAAAGAGACAAAAGTTGAGAAGGTTGTATTGCCCAGGGGGGTAGAAATCCTTTTGAGACAGGTCACGGGAAGCCACGGGGGTTGCTAGAACCTGTTGTTTATGATCGCTGTTACACTCACGAGAGGGACCTAGAATATCTTTACAGCAGGAAGTTGATAACGTTGTATGCCCAGGCGGGGTCAAGCGGGACAGCTGTTGCTTACAGTGGCTGTTTTTTACGACAGGATGACGGAGCAGGCCTGGTCAGATTAGATGCAACAGGGGAGAGGTCACAGCTGGTGGAGATAGGGAGCGTGGGTCAGAGTGTGATAACAGATGACAGCTATTTTTACAAACAGGGGCACAGGACGTGGTTTTAAGGGGTCTATACAGGATCAAAGGCAGCATGAGGTGACAAGAGGATGAGACAGGGGGCTAATTCAGGAGACAGCTGGAGGGCGAGCGATACAAATCAATAAGATGATCATTCAATTGGTTTATGACTTTTGAATGGTGACTATTTTGGTGAGGGAATAATTTGAGACTGCCTGTGCACTGGAATGCATGGATAGGTTTGAATTAAAGATGGATTCCAGTCCATCTTGGAAGCGAGGGTAGGAGTCTAAGTGAAGTATATTGGGTTAGCCTAGGGTTGAGTACAGAGAGAGCTGAGTGAGGCGGGAAGAAATACTAACCAGTGTCTTGTCCAAGTGTCTTGTCTGTGGTTGATTAAAAGGTTGAAAGTATTTGTTTATGAGATGTGTTATATGTTGGGAAGAGATGGTGGGAGATATGGAATGAAAGGTGTTTGTTTGGTTTCATGTCAGTTGTTTGAAGGAGTTTATTTTATTACTTTCATTTGATTTTATTTCTTTTGGATGGTTTGTCAGTATATAGTTCTATTTTAATCTTTGATTATGTGGACTGAAATGTGTTTGAATGGAGCCTGTAGGGGAGACTGTGCTAACTTGGACGTGTCAAGTCACAAAGACATGTTTGAATGGAACAGTTATGTGAGGATGAATTCAGTGGGGTGTGAGTGCATGTCTGAGTATCTTTTGATTTTAGTGGGTGCTTGAGGCTGTGAGATATTGAATGAAAGAGTGGATTTTGTTTTTTTAAGGAGAGAGGTTTTAAAAGCGGTGGTGGTTTTGATACACTGCTTTCATTCAAGTTTATTTCTTTTGAATGTCTTAGAAGTTAACAGACACTGTTATGTGTGGATGAGCATTTGAGTCTAGATTTTTAGGTTTCTTTTCTGTTTTTTTTTCTGTACATTTCTGGACTGAAAATGAAGAGTTAAAAGGTGGTGTGCATGTGAAGTTTGAAGCTTGTTGTTTTTATTCCTTTAATATTTTCTTGGTATGCATGGAGCATTCACAAGTGGTCTGCCGCATAGGTGATAGGAGAATGTGTTTGGTTTATTTTGGGTTTTTCTTTCCCTTCTAAAAACCTTTAATTTTAATGTTTGGTGCTTATTATTTTTATTTGCTTTACTGTTGTATGCAAAACATGTGGTTGAAGGATGAGTTTATTGGGCGATTTTGTTAATTATTTGTCTTTTGTTTTTATTTCTAATCTGCTTTTCATGGTCTGGGTGTGAGAGGAGAGAGCTGGTGGCAGGAGTAATGGCGTCAGGACAGAATGTCAACAAAAGCTAAGTGGCTCCATCACATTTGCATATGATTAACATTGGCTTCTCTTAAAAGTATTTGACGTAGTGTGTAAAAGGATTTGCTTTGTGTTTTTTTCCCTCACAGATTCAGTCGAGGGGGGGGAAGCGGAACGACACAAGTAGAGGAGTCATAAATGTTGAGTATGAATACATTTCATTAGATTACGACACAGAGGAGTGAACCTGTTCAGTTATTTCCTGTGGGAAATTATTAGGTTGTGGAAAAGAGGTCGCTTGTGGACGCTAGCCCCTCCTTCATCATAGCCCCGAGAACAGAGGCCAAAACAGACACAGGTTTGGGAAACGTCCAGACTGGGAGAGCCGTCTGTAAATCCGAGGAAGGACAGTCATAGGTCGAAATGTGACGGGATCACAGGCCTACAAACAGTTGCTACGGCTGAGGCTGGCTAGCATGGGGGGAAGGGGGAGGCAAGGCCGGTCTGGAACTGTGCAGGATAGGTGAGCAAGGGCCTCTGTGGAATGTGAAATTTGATTGGTGTGGAGGACGGGAGGTAACTGAACGGTAGCAACTGATGGACTCTGTTTGTGCACATGTGATTTGGTAGAAGGCACAGGCAGAGGGCAGATAGATTGACACAATGCAGGGTAAGACGCATACACATAGATTATGGCCAAAGTGAGGAGGTGGTGAAATTTTTTTCTCTCCTTGAGTGTTTCTCCGCCTTCCCTGCCCGACTGGTGACGACGAGGTGGTAAGGTTATATGACCATGATATGGTCATAAGGGGGGTGGATAGATGAGAAGACCAATTGAAGGATTATGCAGATGTGATTGTGCTGTCTTAGGTAAGAAAGGAAATGAATATTGTGATACTAATGTATGTTTCTCTCAACCAGATCATCTAAAAGAGTGTGGAAACAGACTTTCATATAGATTAAGGAAATTGGGTTTTAAATTTGTGATTTATTATATTTTAATGTATAATTTGTAGATTAAAAGAAATTGTTTTATTGTTTTCAACAAGCCCAAAAGTTGTTGTTTAAAAGGTGGGCCTCTGGCTAATGAGCCTTGAGGAGCAAAAACTCATTGATGATATGTACCAAAGAATAATGAAAAAAAAATTGAGAAAAAAGAAAAATGGAGACATTTGAAAGAATTATGATTTTGTTATTATGTTGTATGGTTAGTATGTATAGAAAATCAAGTCAATATACTGTATATGACAATGTGAATTGCCAAAGTGGGGAATGTGGTAATATTGACCTTGAATTTCATAACTAAAATGTGTGAATAAATTAGAGAACCATGATGTAAAAGCCAGGTGTACCTTTCAATAGCAGAATGGATTTTCAGTGCTAAAAGTAAGGAGCCGATACTGGTGTTACAGAGACAGCCATTCTCAACCCCCACACGGGACTGAGTACTGTATGTAAAAAGGTGATAGCCCCCACGGGGTGCAGAGGGCAGACCAGCTTAGACTTGTTGAAGAGCAGAATGTATTTGTCACACCCAAATGTTAGCAGATGTCTGCACTGACAGCCGAGACCAGATAGCTGGCTCTGATAAGTATAAGACAGGACAAATCAATAAAGACATGGTTTAAAGCTAAATGAAAAAGCATGATACTTGATTGGCTTTGATTAGATAAAGAAACCAATAAAAACATCTATATAGATATTTAGAGTTATCACAGCTATATGATCTGGTCACTAAGGGTACACACAGGAATGTTTATTCAGTCAGAGGAGATTTGAGCAGCCAAGGAGGGGGGCCATCAAAAGCGCCCTCTGCTGTACTCATCAAAGGAACCACACCGAATGGGGGGCCATCGGCGGGCCCCCTCTGTTTACTGAGTCAAGACCCACACAGGAGATCGAGAAGGTGGGGGCAGCCAGCCCCCACAGAGGAAACCAGGGGGAGGGGCGGACCGCCCTTCCAGAAGAACCAATCGGATTGGACCAAACGTATTAGTAACATGTGCTATTATTGGTGGGAAAAGATAGTACTTAAGAGCAAAACATAGTGTGATTCAGGAGCCCAGACCCTCCCCAGGTCTGCGGCTCCCCCGCTACCCACCCAGAGAAATGCTGTCGGCTGATGTTCATGTAAGTAGGCTGGATGGACCCATTATGTTGGTTAGAATAGAATATAAAGATACCTATCTTAGAAACCAGGCTTACTTATATGAAAAGCGGCTTACAGTAAATTCTCTATGTTCATTGATGTTAACAATGACTGTTGTATGTACCTACATGTTGGGGTTTTGAGATGCAAACCTTGTTGATCCTGTGTACAAAACAGACATGTTAATGTATTCTGATAATCCTTGTATGTGAAAAGCAACCTTTTTATTCACTCTGGGCCGCCGAGACAAATAAATCCATGAGTTTGAATTCGAACTCCCCTGTCTGGACTGCACGTTTATTCCTTGTTGGCTATATTGGAAGTCAGATGAGGAGACCAAATTCTATCACTTATGATCCTTCTTCCTCCTTCCAGTTAGCGATCTCATTGTACTGTACAATAACCTTAGACATTGATAGGATTCTACTACACCACAAACAGACACGAGAGAATGCTTTGAGAAACAGTAAGAAAGCTTTTATTGTAGGAAAAATAGATATCTAACACAATGGTTATACTTACATAAATAATTACTAGTTAACCTATTTAAAAGACCCACGCCTCCTAGGCCTAGGGTTGTTAAAAAGGAGGAAGCGCTCAATGCCCTGACAGCCCACCCCCAGGCTGTTACTCCCACCCACGCTACCTATCCCCGCCCCTGAGGCACTACACACGTGAATAAAAGTGCTCACCCTGCACACAGGTCTATGACTATCACACACTAGTCTAGAATCACACTACACCTCAAAACACAGTTCACTGCAAATAGCCTAAAATAGGTATATATCACACCATCTCTCGGGGAGTCACGGCAAATGATTATAGAGAACACAGGTTATGTAAATACACACTAAGTGTCACACAGCAACTAAGGGGGCTGGGATAGAATGGTGGGTGCTGTTCACCGCTAGGGGTTGTGACCAGGCCTAGAATACTCCTCTCATATCCTAACCTATGTTTGGGGCAGTGGAAGCGCTACAAAGTTACAAACGATACAAAAAAAGGTTTAGTTATGACCGGGGCCCGAACGTGAGGGCCGGAAGGACGCCTCCCCCTTCCGCTCCCGTAGCCCCTCACGCCTTTGGGCTAAACCCGTTCTGTCCGTACTGGGGTGTTTTAGTATACTCCAAGCGAGGGCGTATAATAATGTCCTCCCGCCTGCAATGGAAGGCAAAGTCAGTAATAGCAAAGTCCCCCCGTTCACGGGTTCGTCACTATGCACAATTTATATATTCTCCATATGATAAAACAAAGAGAGAGAGGTAGTTCACAGAGGGTGGAGCGTCCAAAATACTGGGCTCAAATCATCTACAGTTTTACTGGCTTACTGCATGCCGTTCTGATAATCTTCAGCTCCACGCTGTTAATATTATTCATAATTCCAATGCAGTCACTGTTCTTCTATTTCTTCATTGACCGCTCAGGAAACAGTTCGCTTGTCAGGCGCGTATTCTGATATCTTGTATCCATTTACTCACAGCGTGCAGTGCTGCGACAATGTCTCTCCTGTCTGAGGCTCCACCCGTTCCACAGCGCGGGGGACACCGCAGATGGCAACAGGAAAATGTTCCACTGGAGAAAAGCACAAGACAAAAAGAGTTGCGTGTCCTCGTACTCTTGCAGCTCCGCGTCCTCTGGTGTCGTCCTCTCGACTCCCGTTTATTTCTGCTACTGTCCACCATTGATCCTCCTTTCAACAGCGCCAGTACTTCCGGGCACCGCCCCGCCACGCCAGCCAGCCAATCCACTTCTTGCTCCCTCCAACGACACTCCCCAGCTACATAAGAAAGAGGGCACACATGTGTAGACTGCATGACGTTAAGTAGGCTACCCCCCCCTGGTGGTCCTGCACACGCCTGCTGTCGCTGTCTTCTGCACAAAATCACCATCCTCCCAGGATGGCTCTCCACTCTCCCACCGGGACTTCCTGGACTCCGTCTAGACAAGAAAGAAGGGACAGCATGGTGCAGTACAGTGATGGTGATTCGAATACCCATCATAGGTCGATATACACTTGCCTGTTATATCAGCCAGGTAAGCCTTTAGGTCCTCCTCCAGACCATCCCGGGGCACGTCCTCCTCTTGGGATCCCGCAGGTACATCCACACCCCTATACAGACACCCACATACCCCCACCCGCGACATTTCCCCCCCCCCCTATTTCGATCACAGCTGGACCAAGCGGATGGGGGGCTTGCCCAGGTTGCTGCGCCGGGATCGTCGAGGCGGTCTCGCCTCCAGGGGGACCACTGCAGGCCCGGCTTCGGCCCTTCCATTCCCTTGGCTGCTCCCTCCTTCCCTGGGATCGACAGGTACCTCAACCTCTCCAGGACTTCCTTCCATTCCACTCGACTCCAGGCGCCGGGATCGTCGAGGCGGTACCACCTCCAGGGGGACCACTGCAGGCTCTGCTTCCTCTAGCTGTACAGGTAACCTGGGTTCCTCCACAGGTCTTGGTACAGCGGGGCCAAAATGAAGCTCTGGGACCGGGAGGATGTAACCGACCTGGGCGATCGCCGGGGACGGCAGGAAGGGGAAGCGGAGACCCTGGGTTTCCAGGGGGGCCCTACCTTCTGCTGGTCCCTCCAGCACTTCATCAGGGTGTAAGGGCACTCCTGCTGGGCAGGGGCGGAGATTGTTTCTATGCAGGGTGTGACCAGGCCCTTCCTGGCCCTCCGGCCGAACCAGATACACGGGTTGGTTGGGTCGGGGCTGTCCGATAACCACATGGGGTCTTGGTACCCACCGGGGTGCCAACTTCCAATGGGCCCGCCGACGAAAGTTCCTTATCAAGACCCGCTCCCCCGGCAGCAAGGGTACTGCTCGCGCCCCTCGGTCATAACGAGCTTGATCCCACCGCTGTCTCTTGGTCACATTCGCCTGTACATGCTCGTAGGCCTCCGTCAGCGTCTGGTGATGGCGGTGAACCCATCCCTCCAGGGTGGCTCTCCGTTGCGGGGGTGAGACATCGTGTATCAAGTCCACTGGTAACCTGGCATGGCGACCAAACACCACAAAATGCGGAGTCATACCAGTACTTGCATGTATGGCATTATTGTAGGCTTGGACTAGGTATGGAAGCTGATGGTGCCAGTTTGGTTGGATGTCTGGGTCGAGGGAGCCCAGCAGAGAGAGCAGCGTCTAATTAAAGCGCTCACAGGCCCCATTGCCCTGAGGGTGATATGGAGTCGTGCGGCTCTTCACGCACCCATACACGTCACACAACTGCTGCATCAGCCGGGACTCAAACGCAGCCCCCTGATCCGTCAAAAACCGTTCTGAACACCCAAAGGGTTGGATCAGTGTTGTCCATAGCGCCTTGACCGTACTGGACGCCGTCTGATCTTTGGTGGGAACGGCAAAGGCGTAGCGAGAGAACAGGTCAGTCATCACCAGGATGTAGGGGTAGAGCTGTATTGCCTTGCCCATGCCTGTCCAGAAGAGCACCTTCTCGGCACTAGAATGGCCAGCGGCCTGATGATAGTTCTTCCAGAGATCCTTGGCCCGACTGAGGGGTACAACCAGTTGGTCAGCGGTCAGGTGGGTATCTGACTCCACCCCTCTTCTCACAATGAGCCCTCTGTGGAGGTTCAGGCACTCCCATTCGGCCAGCAGACCTCGTAGGCCCGGAGATAAGGGATGGCGGCGGTCTGGAGGTGGCGGTGCCCCCTGGGTCAGCCATTGATGGACTTGTCGCAGGTCCGGATCCTCCCGCTGGCTCTGTATCCAGTCACGTATCTCCGTGGCTGCCGCCTCCGTGTCCGCAGCTTCCTCCGCCTCCCTCCCCGGCGGGTCCCGTCCTTCCACTGCCTGGACCGTCGTGTTCACAGTCTCTGGCAACCGAGACAATAGATCGGCATTCTGATTGACAGCCCCTGGCCGGTACTTGATTACGTAGGAGTAGTTTGCGAGCTGGGCCGCCCAGCGCTGCTCGTGTGCCCCCAACCGGGCTGTTTCCAGGTGCACCAGCGGATTGTTGTCCGTGAAGATAGTGAACTGGGCCCCCCAGAGGTAATCTTTGAATTTTTCGGTTACTGCCCACTTCAAAGCCAGCAGTTCCAATTTGAAGGAGCTGTAATTCTGGTCGTTGCGCTTCGTCTGGGACAGGCCACGGCTGGTGTAGGCAATGACCCGCTCTTGGCCCCCCTGGACCTGGGACAGGACTGCCCCCAGTCCCTCCAAGCTGGCATCCGTGTAGAGCCTGAACGGCTGGCCATAATCAGCGAAGGCCAAGATGGGGGCCTCCAACAGGTTCCTCTTCAGCTCTTAAAATGCCTGCTGACAGGGCAGCGCCCAGGTCACTGGCGCAGACGGTCGTCCAGCAGTGCCCTGGAGCAATCGGGTAAGAGGGCAAAGCCAAGGATGAACCGCCTATAGTACCCCACGAATCCCAAGAATGACTTCACCTGTTTGGCCGTGGTGGGCACAGGCCAGCTGCGGACGGCCTGAGTCTTCTCTGGGTCAGTCGCCACCCCTTGGCCGCTGACTATATGTCCTAGGTACCTCACCTCCCGGTGGAACAACCTGCACTTCCCTGGCTGGAGTTTGAGACCATGCTCCTGCAGGCGATGGAACACCATCTCTAGATGATCCAGGTGGCTCTGAAAGTCTGGGGAATAGACGATCACGTCGTCCAGGTATATTAGGAGATGTGCATTCACCTGACCACCCAGGCAACGCTGCATCAATCGTTGGAAGGTGGCGGGGGCATTGCACAGACCAAAGGGCATCCGCTCGAACTGGTACAACCCCAGTGGTGTGGCGAAGGCTGTCTTCTCCTGGTCCTCCGGCGCCACTTCCACTTGCCAATACCCACTGGCCAGATCCAGGGTACTGTACCAGGTCGCCTGGGTCAGATTGGTCAATGACTCCTCTATCCAGGGCAGCGGGTATGCATCCTTGTGGGTCACGGCGTTCAGCTTCCGGTAGTCTACGCAGAAGCGCCAGGATCCATCCTTCTTGCGGACCAACACCACTGGGGCCGCCCATGGACTGGAGCTCTCGCACACCACCTTGCTGTCGACCATCCCCTGCAGCAGCGTTCTCAGCTCTGCATATAGCTTGGGTGGAATCGGACGGTACCTCTCCCGAATCGGTGGTGCGGTTCCAGTGGGGATATTATGTTGAATCACCTTGGTACGTCCGAAGTCCTCCTTGTGTGCAGCGAATACATGGGTCCATCGGCGCAGCAGGGCCGCGAGCTTAGCCTCTTGGTCTCCGGTCAGTCCCTCCCCTCTCAGATCTAGGGCCGGGTGGTCGGCAAGGGGGGGTTCAGCTACTCGACGCACGTCCACTTCTACCACCCCACGGCCGGTGTCTCTCAGAATCAGCTGGTTGGTCCCATGGATATCCTGCAGGGGGACCAGTGACACTGTGGCCAGGGAGCACCGCTGGGGGATTAGCACAGAGGAGAGGTGGGGGTTACAAATACGCAGTGGCACCTTACCCCCCCGTACCCAGCTGATGGACCGAGCCACTTGCCAGCCACGCTCTCCTACCACCAGATCAGTGTGGTCTTCCACCAACACCGGGCAGTCCAGGCGACTCATCCTTGGACTAACCTCTGCCCAGACCACGATCTCCGACTCGGGGGGCACCAGGACAGAGGCCTGCCACCGCAGTCTAGCTGTGCCACTGGCCACATCGGCTGGGGGGGTGCTTTGTACCTGCTGACAAAGGTTAAACGCCTTTTCCCACACCCTCCGGGCCGTTGGAGGAAGAGTGGATGTGAAAGCTTCCCGCCCCGGGTGTCCTCCCTGAAATAGGCCCTCCCAACATTCTGATATAACGTTCATGCCCAACAGCCCATATTCCGTACTAATACAGTCATCGTTTACAATCACCACTCCCCGACCCAGTACCTCAATGCCACAGATGGTAAAGTCCAGAACCACGTAGCCCACAAACGGATTTTGTAGTCCATTGGCAGCTCGCAGGGTCAGCCAGGGTAGTCCTCCGGACCCCTGGAACCCTTCGCCTTCTCAATATGTCCTGCCTCCCCGCAGTTCCTGCAGATGGGCCGACCCTGCTCATCCCACTGGTAGTCTCGCGGCTCCCGGTTGTCAGGGCGCCGGCGTGGCCTGGCAGAAGGTCTAGCTGAAGGGCCTGGCTATTCCCACCTCTGTGCTGGCTCAGGTCTATGTCCAGAACCCCGCATCTGGCTCCGTATTTCCTCTGCGAGGGTGCTCCCCAGCAGTGCTACCTGGTCACGTAGTTCTTTCTGTAGCTCCACACGTAGCGAGTCTCTCAGCTGTTGTAGTCCGCTCTGGGGTACTGTTTCCACGCCGGGAGGTGGGATAGCTGGGGCAGCTCGGGTCTGGCAAGCCGCCACCACCTCAGTGGAAGCTCGTTCCTCCCGCTCAATGGAGCTCGCTTCCTGCCGAACCTCCTCAAAGGTTGTCTCTGGGCTCCGTCTCAAGTGGCGTAGGAGTTCGCGCTTGATAGGGCCTTCCCGTAGGCCTTTATTAAACTGCGCCCTCAGCCTCTTATTCTCCTCCCCCGCCCCACCTGGGTCACTAACCCTCCATATGTGAAGGCACTCTCTAAGGCGCAGGGTGAACTCCTCTATCCCTTCCTTCTCAGCCTGTCTACAATTAAAAAAACCTTCCTGAAGGGTATCAGAAGACCTATGGTCCCCATACTTCAGGGTTAACGCCTTGATTACTTCCTGGGGGGAAGATTTAATAGTGGCTGAGAGGAGCATGGCTTCTCTATGTGCAGGGCCATCAAGGGAGCTAAACAGGAAATCTATTCCCTGTGGGGGGGGGGGGGGGGGGGGGTAAAGTTTGTGCTCACAAAAAGGCCTCCACCTGGGTTAGCCACTGACTATATTTAGTGGTCCCCTGTTCTCCACTAAACTTAGGAACCCAATGCGACCCCAAGTACCAGGGCATCATGACTGCTTGCATTCCAGTTTCTCTAACATTCTCATCGACCATGTTTGCTGTGGACTATGGGGAAATCCTACCGACTACGCCAAAATATGTCACCAGACCCCCACGGGAAGTATCCAGGTCTAAGGTTAAGATGTGCAAATGCACGGATATACTTCCCAAAAGGCTCAGCCGACCTACCACAACAAATTTCCCCAAGACCACAAACAGACACGAGAGAATGCTTTGAGAAACAGTAAGAAAGCTTTTATTGTAGGAAAAATAGATATCTAACACAATGGTTATACTTTACATAAATAATTACTAGTTAACCTATTTAAAAGACCCACGCCTCCTAGGCCTAGGGTAGTTAAAAAGGAGGATGCGCTCAATGCCCTGACAGCCCACCCCCAGGCTGTTACTCCCACCCACGCTACCTATCCCCGCCCCTGAGGCACTACACACGTGAATAAAAGTGCTCACCCTGCACACGGGTCTATGACTATCACACACTAGTCTAGAATCACACTACACCTCAAAACACAGTTCACTGCAAATAGCCTAAAATAGGTATATATATCACACCATCTCTCGGGGAGTCACGGCAAATGATTATAGAGAACACAGGTTATGTAAATACACACTAAGTGTCACACAGCAACTAAGGGGGCTGGGATAGAATGGTGGGTGCTGTTCACCGCTAGGGGTTGTGACCAGGCCTAGAATACTCCTCTCATATTCTAACCTAGGTTTGGGGCAGTGGAAGCGCTGAGTTACAAACGATACAAAAAAAGGTTTAGTTATGACCGGGGCCGGAGGGTGAGGGCCGGAAGGACGCCTCCCCCTCCCGCTCCCGTAGCCCCTCACGCCTTCGGGCTAAAACCGTTCTGTCCGTACTGGGGTGTTTTAGTATACTCCAAGCGAGGGTGTATAATAATGTCCTCCCGCCTGCAATGGAAGGCAAAGTCAGTAATAGCAAAGTCCCCCCGTTCACGGGTTCGTCACTATGCACAATTTATATATTCTCCATATGATAAAACAAAGAGAGAGAGGTAGTTCACAGAGGGTGGAGCGTCCAAAATACTGGGCTCAAATCTTCTACAGTTTTACTGGCTTACTGCATGCCGTTCTGATAATCTTTAGCTCCACGCTGTTAATATTATTCATAATTCCAATGCAGTCACTGTTCTTCTATTTATTCATTGACCGCTCGGGAAACAGTTCGCTTGTCAGGCGCGTATTCTGATATCTTGTATCCATTTACTCACAGCGTGCAGTGCTGCGACAATATCTCTCCTGTCTGAGGCTCCACCCGTTCCACAGCGGGGGGGACACCGCAGTCGGCAACAGGAAAATGTTCCACTCGAGAAAAGCACAAGACAAAAAGAGTTGCGTGTCCTCGTACTCCTGCAGCTCCGCGTCCTCTGGTGTCGTCCTCTCGACTCCTGTTTCTTTCTGCTACTGTCCACCATTGATCCTCCTTTCAACAGCGCCAGTACTTCCGGGCACCGCCCCGCCACACCAGCCAGCCAATCCACTTCTTGCTCCCTCCAACGACACTCCCCAGCTACGTAAGAAAGAGGGCACACATGTGTAGACTGCATGACGTTAAGTAGGCTACCCCCCCCTAGTGGTCCTGCACACGCCTGCTGTCGCTGTCTTCTGCACAAAATCACCATCCTCCCAGGATGGCTCTCCACTCTCCCACCGGGACTTCCTGGACTCCGTCTAGACAAGAAAGAAGGGACAGCATGGTGCAGTACAGTGACGGTGATTCGAATACCCATCATAGGCCGATATACACTTGCCTGTTATATCAGCCAGGTAAGCCTTTAGGTCCTCCTCCAGACCATCCCGGGGCACGTCCTCCTCTTGGGATCCCGCAGGTACATCCACATCCCTATACAGACACCCACATACCCCCACCCGCGACAACAACTTGTTGAGATAAGAGACTCTGTATGGGATTGTTAGTAACTGTCCAACTATACATATGACTGTTTACACTAGTAACTGTTTACCTGTGTAGACAATTGTCTCCATCAGTGATTGCCTTGGTGCATATATATCTGTCCCCACTGGAGGGCGCTCTGGGCGTAGCCACTCAGGTATTCTACCTTAGGGTGACTATAAAAGAGGTGGTGCCCGCCCCTATCGTTCTCTCCTCCAACGTCTCTCAAAGAGAGAAGAGTGTTGTACAACTACTGCTTATGTGTGAATAAAAGAAGCCACGCCAGTTCAGGCACAAGATATAAACCATGCCTCTTGACCACATTATTGCCGCCTTGAAGTGAGTTCTGTTAACAGGTTATGGGCCCAGATAACGCCGGGGAGAAATAGTGGAGGTACTGTATCAAGCTTAGCTGAAGTAATAGGCTAGGATAGCGCCGGGAGCACCGCGTGGCTAGTCGCTAGGCCGACCAGAGTAAAAAGCTAAGCATACCATTAACGAAGAGGATGGAAAACCAGAGAAGAGACAAGTGGCCGACATTCACTGGAAAAGCAGAGAACTACGAACTCTGGGAAGAGCGCATGCTATGCTGCATGCACAGGGCGGGGCTGAAGGAGACAATCCTGGGAGCTCCCACCGGAGAACTGACAGCGGAACAGCAAGCCCTGGACGACCAGCGGAATGCTAACGCGTACTGTGAGTTAGCGCAGATGCTTGACGACACCAGCCTGGGGCTGATATTCTGCGACACTAAAGACAGAGGCAGAGAAAGCCTGGCGGTACTGAGAGAAAATTTTATCGGGCGAGGAAGACCCAGAGTCGTGGCCCTCTACACAGCACTAACGGGCCTGAGGAAGGGGATCACCGAAACAGTGACCGAATACGTCAACAGAGCGGAGCAAATCACGACGCCATTGAGGAGTGCCGGAGAAGCACCGAGCGATGGACTAATGATGGCGATGATGATGAGGGGACTACCGGAGCTGTACAAACCGTTCACACTCCTGATAACGCACGGTTCAATGGACATTACGTTGGGACAGTTCAAGGCTAAGCTAAGGAACTTCTAGGCCTCAGAAGACACCCACCCAGCCGTCACGGAGGAGGGGGAGAGGGTGCTAAAGGCTCGAGAGTCGCCAAGAGAGAGAACCAGGACTACGACGGACCTGGCGTGTTGGCGATGCGGAGATCAAGGCCATCGGAGAAGCGAATGCACAAAGGCTGTCTGGTGTAGCTTCTGCAAATCTACGGGGCACACAGACAGAGCGTGCATGAAGAAACACAACCAGAACGCGCGATACGCACATGGACAAGATGGCGGCCACAGGCGAGACGAAAGCCACGGACAAAATGGCGACTACAGGCGAGACGAAAGCCACGGACGGAATGGCGACTATGGACAGGATAACGGCTGTGGACAGGATGACAACAGCGGACACGACAGCGGCGACTATCGACGTGAGATTAATCGAGATGACGCCCGGAGAATCGATGGCGGCAACGATCAACGTGAGGCGAGTCGAGACGACGCCCGGAGGATAACGGGACAAGAAGACTGCGCTTTCGGAGCGCAGACGGTGGACATCGCCGGACCGGCTCAGATGCAGCGGGCCCAGAGAAGGAGACTGATCGTGGACACGGGCGCGTCGTCCCATGTCATCAACGACAGGAGTCGGTTCAACTTTGACGACACTTTCCACTCGGAGAGGTACTGCATGGAACTGGCAGATGGTAGATGCATCTACGGGTTGGCACAAGAGAGGGGAGACGCACAGGTATGCCTCACGGACAGCAGGGGGCGCCGGCTTACGGTGACGCTAAAGAACGCCCTATATGTACCATCGTTCCCACAAGGACTATTCTCTGTAATAGCTGCTACTGCAAGCGGCGCCAAGGTGTCCTTCGATAAAGGTAAAAATGTTCTTGTAGAACCTGACGGTACCTGGTTTGACATAAAGAGTATTTTATTTGAAAACAGAGTGTAATGACTACGACCAGTGTAATTACGAGGATTTACTGAAACTACAAGTAGTATCAGAGGGTATGCACATTGAGGGGGAGAAGCGTAAACCTGACAAAAATTGTGCAATGTGCAAAACGGGGAAGTTTACCCAACCGAGATACAGAAATCCCACAGACAGAGTAGGGGTACCACTTGCACTAGTTGACACGGACCTAGTCGGCCCAGTAAGCAACGAGTCCATAGTAGGTTTTGGATATGTACAGTCTTTTACAGACGTGTGTACAGGGGCAGTGTTTGTTTACTTTATCAAAGAAAAGAGTGACATACTCCAGGCCACGGAAAAATTCCTGGCAGACGTAGCTCCTTATGGTACAGTAAAATGTTTGAGGTCCGACCACGAAACCGAGTTCACAAACAGAGAATTCCAATCACTGTTGGGAAGGTATAAGATAAGAGACGTCACGTCCATATCCCACACACCAGAGCGGGGTGGCAGAGAGGGAATGGCACACCCTTTCCGAAATGGCTAGATGTAAGCTAGCAGATAGTAACTTACCAAAGAGCGTGTGGCATTATGCGGTACAAGAAGCCGCTTACACCAGAAACAGGTGCTTTAATAAGCACTCGGGCACCACTCCATATACAGCGCTGACAGGAAAGAAGTGTAATCTAGCCAGAATGCACCGATTTGGATCAGTGTGTTATGTGTACCTGCAGGACAAGGGAAAACCCAAGTCCAAGGATGTTAAAGGATTTTTCGTAGGACACGACAGAGGAAGTCCTGCTCTCCTAGTTTATCATCCCGGTAAAGGGATAGTACTGAAACACATGCTAGTCAAGTTTGTCACAAAGGCAACCTGTGAGGGCGAGACACAGACAGAGGAGCCAGAGAAATAGAAACACAACACCCCAGTGTACTCAGTACAGTTGCGCAGACAGACAGACAGCAACCCCCAGAGGGCGATGACGAGAAGCACCTGAGGGTGACGTCAATCGCCTCAAGCAGTGGGAGGTATTCCACAAGGGAACACAGACCCCCAGAACGTCTGACAGGCTATGCCCGGGAAGGGAGTGACGAAGAGGACAATACACCTATCCCCGTTGAGCACTACTACAGGGTAGTCAGTGGGGTAGACCCGACCTCTAAAGAGGCCACAATGTTCCCCGAAGAGGGCATGCATACAGTGTGTAGCAGGGTGGATTATCCCTGCTTCGTGGGAACGGTTGCTGGCAGTCAGGAGGTAGCTGGACACAGTAGAACTCTGTCTGACTGCACCCTCGTCTTTGGGCCTGGGGCGTCGACTGGAGGCTGGTAGTGTGAGTGGATGGGGCCCGGGATTTACCAACCTGATCTGGTACTCTGGTCTTCCTTCCCTGCCGCAGGGCGGTCAGCAGTACTCCCCAACACGCTCCCACTCCTCCCAGTTGCTCCTTAAACCCTCCCACACCTCGTGACTGAATTGTAATCAAATACTCTGAGTTCCCCCCGCAAGCAGTACCCTCCCTCAATGACCCTAGAAACCTTACAATGAAGAGGGAAAGGTGGAATAGGAAAGGGTTAATTATATTAACATTACCCACACCAAAAGGGTTAAGATAGGCGCAATAAAAGACACACACACCGTGCTCCCATTCAGTCTGATTATTATTATATCATTGGCCTAGTTACACAATAGCTACGTCTGGTGATTATTGCACCATGGTTATTGTTACACAATAATTACAGTCTGATAATTATGTAATTACGCCCTAGGCACCAAGTGCTCTTGTTGTACCCAGACTAAGTGCTGCCCACGTCTGGGCTAGACACAGTATCAATACCTTCCCTAAGGGTTTACATATACTGCTCTAGTACTCCGTAATATGGGGAAAGAAGGGAGGACATAGGGGAGGAATAGAAGGGTTCACTGAATGGGAAAATATTATTACCCCAACACGGTATCACAACCAAAAGAAATAAACAGAAAGCAAAAGAGTGGGCCCACAAAATACCAGTAAAGTCCTATCTTAATGCCGGCATGTATTGTCTGGGGTACCCCTATGGAATGGTAGTAGTAACGTTACTTTCGCCCGCAGGCTGCACCACACTGTATACTGTATAATAACTCGGGAGCATCAATGCCCATTGGTACTCATCCAAAATGGCCGCCTCGCCACGCCACTGTTGTCCGGAAAGCAAGATGGCGTCGAACGCTCTCGGTGAGGATGCTAGCAGGCGGAGCTGGGCAGAGAGCGTGTGCTGAGCGATGACGACCCCTGCTGGACGGGACGAACTCCCGTGGGCTGCAGGCAGCCGGGTGCAGATCTGATTGAAGGCAGCCGAAGCAGACTGATTGCAGGCAGCCGAGTGCAGATCTGATTGAAGGCAGCCGGAGCAGACCGGTTGTTGTCCCACGCTCGTCTTGGGGCTTGCACACTATACCGCACACAGTAACTACTATAACTCGATTGTTAAGGACTTTGATACGTTGTTAGCCGCACGTTACTTATACCGCACACAGTAACTATTATAACCCGATTGTTAGTGCCTGGCTCTGCACTAATTGTTCACACACTATCGCTGGTACTGCTAGGATATCGTGTCCACTAGCAAGTACTTCCTATCACCCGTTGCTATCCCACGGGGCCCTCTGGCATAACTTCTGCAACAGGGCTCTCCAGAGCCCCCGTCCGTTGCGACTGTTCGCGTTCAAGTTCACTGCCGAAGAGAGCGTCTTCCGTCTCTCTCCTCCATATATCTCCTCCCAACTCTCCCCGACACTCTCTGCCTGCTACCGCCCCCTGCTGGTCGCCTACTAGCTCCACAGGGAAAAGCATTGTAGAATATGATCCAGTAATGTCGTTTATAATCCATATTCCAGTGCTCTTCAGAAGGGGACGCTTGTGTCATTGTTCGTGCGAATATCAATGAAACTAGTTAGAATGTCTTGGTGTAGAAAGGGGAGACAAAAAGGCAAGTCAGCAGCTCTGAATAATAAGCAATATCTTCAGGCTGCTACATTTCCCCCCACTTTGAACTTGCTAAGTCCTCTGCAAGTTAACAACAAAACACCAACCAACGCATGCATGAAAACGGTCCTGAGACCAACAGTTTCACACATAGATCGACAAGCACACACTATGCTAACAGTTTCACACACTCCTTCATGAGTTGGACACACTGTTCAACAAACACACTCTTGAGCACGTAGTCCTGGCAATACCGAGCGGGTAGCCGACCTCTGGTGCTCCTCTGGGGCCGAGCGGGCCCCACTCTGGGGGGTTCCACCTCTCCCACCTCCGACTCCGTGTCAGATTCTTCAGTGTCCGTCGGCGGGTCATGGACCACAGCCGCGCCCTCCGGGGCCATCGGTGGACTGCCCACGACTTCCTCTTCGACTCCGTCTCCGCCGCCTTCCCCCTCCTCTCCTGAGGGGGTCGACTCCACCTCTGACTCGGCGCTTGCAGCCTCCTCAGGGGCGTCCGCAGGGGCCCGGGGTGGTTACACGCCCTAGGATGCGGTTCCCGCCGGTGCCCGAAAGCACCTCCGATGTCTGATTCGGACGAGCTCCGCGGTGCCACCGGGATCTGTCTAGGGACCCTCCCCCGCACTTCCGGGTCAGAAGCCGGGAAGGGACAGGTCTTGAGCTGGTCTCGATGCACGGTCCTTTCTGGACCCCCTGCTTCGGGCCTGACCGTGAACACGGGCGTCCCTTCGTGGCTCTGCCTAACCACCACATACGGCGTAGGCTCCCACTTGTCCTGTATCTTATTACGGCCCCAGATTCGGTGGTCGCGTATCAGGACCCGGTCTCCGGCCCGCAGGAGTGCACCTCTGCTCTTACTGTCGTAAATTCTCTTGCGTCGATGGGACGCCTGCTTCGCCGTGGCCTCAGCGGCCTCCGCAGCGGCCTTTAGTCGCTCATGGTGACTCTGCACCCACTCGTCTAGGTCCGCCGCCCCCTCCTCGATGACGTCTCTGCCCCCCAGGACATCCCGGGGCATCCTAGCGTCCCTCCCGAAGAGCAGGTAGAAGGGGGAGTATCCCGTGGAGGAGTGCACGTGGCAGTTGTACGTAAGTACCAACTCGGGTAGGTGCTCCTTCCAGTCCCGCTTCTTCTCCGCGGGCAGACTGCGCAGCATGTCGTGCATTGTCCGATTGAACCTCTCGCATTGCCCATTCCCCTGGGGATGGTAAGGCGTGGTACGGCTCTTTGAAATCCCGTACAGTCGGCAGAGCTCCTTGATGACGCTCGACTCGAAATTTCGCCCTTGATCGGCATGGAGTCGGGCAGGGCAACCGTAGTACACGAACCAGTACTTGATGATGGCAGTGGCAGTGGTCTTCGCAGTCTGGTCTTTGGTTGGTACGGCAATAGTGAATCTGGTGAACATATCGGTCAGCACCAGTACGTTCTCGTAGCCACCCGCCGACCTCTCCAATACGGTGAAGTCCATGGCCAGGACCTCCATGGGTGCCATCACGTTAGTGCAGGTCATCTGGGCCTGGGCTTTAGGGAACACATCGCGGGCTAATGCACATCGCTTGCATTGCTGCACCCAGTTCTTCACCTCTTCTGCCATTCCGATCCAGTAATAACCTCGCCTCATCAGGTCCACCATCCCCCGTCCCCCGTAGTGTCCCGCATCTTCGTGCTGGGTCTCGTAGATCCGCTGTCGCAGGGCGGTGGGCACCACCAGCTGGAAAACCTCCTCCCCGTCGCGGGGATCGCTGACGCGCCGAAACAGTACTTGTTGGTGCAGACGGAACCGCTCCCACTGCCCGTATAACTTGCGGAGTTTTGGGTCTCCTTCCTTCAGCTGTACTTTAGTGGGGGGGGCCCCCTGTGTCACCGCCCGCCACACCGGACCCAACTCGGGGTTGTCTGCCTGGAGCTGCCGCATTTCCGCCCAGTCATATCCGTTGTTCCCCTTCTGTGCCGCTATCCATCGTGCGCCGACACTCGAGACCTCCCGCGTCTCTGTCGGTCTCCCAGGGCACAACTGGGCCCGTACTTCCTCCGCTGAGACCATGACGTAGCCCTCGCGGGCGACTGGGGCGGAGACGGACAATGGAGCGGCCCGTTCCTGGAGACCCTGACGGGTGTGGGTGCCGGCCGCGGCTATCATTAGGAAGTCCTTCTCAGTGTCTTCCACTTCAGGTTCTGATCGCATCGGCATGCGAGACAGAGCGTCTGCGTTCTGGTTGAGTCGACCAGGTTTGTAGTACACCACGAAGTCGTACTCCGCAAGCTGAGCGTTCCACCGCTGCTCCACTGCTCCCAGGTTGGCCGTGCCGAGGTGTCTCAGCGGGTTGTGGTCGGTGATCACGGTGAACTGGGCGTACATCAAGAGGTCTCTGAACTTCTCAGTGACCGCCCACTTCAGGGCGAGGAGTTCCAGCTTGAACGCACTATAATTTTGGTCATTCCTTTCTGACCCACGCAGGCCTCGGCTCGCAAAGGCGATGACTCGCTCCACGCCCTCCTGTTCCTGACTTAGTACCGCTCCCAGTCCCAAGTAACTCCCGTCGGTGGTCACTATGAAGGGGAGCTGGAGGTCGGGGTAGGCCAGCACCGGGGGTGTCAAGAGGCACTGCCGCAGATGATCGAAGGCCGTCTGACACTGCGGAGTCCACTTGAAGGCCTCGGGCCGGCCTTTGGCGAACCTCTTTTTTTTCTTTCCCCATCAGGGCGTGCAGTGGCTGGGCCACCTGGGCGAAGCGGGGCACGAACCGCCGATAGTAGGACAGGAATCCGATCACCTGCCTCACTTCCTTCGCTGAGCGTGGCGCCGGCCAGTCCTCCAACGCCTTCACTTTGTCGGTGTCGACCTGTATGCCGGCCGCGGAGACGACGTGTCCCAGGAACTTGACTTCGGTTTTAAGAAGGAAGCACTTACGGGGCTTGAGTTTGAGCCCATGCTCCCGAAGCCGTCCAAACACCAGGTCCAACTTCTGACAGTGGCTCTCAAAGTCCCTGGCGAACACCAAGACGTCGTCTAAATAGACGAGTAGGACGTCGAAGGCCAGGTCTCCCAGCACGGCGGTCATCAACCGCTGGAATGTCGCTGGTGCGTTACACAGCCCAAAGGGCATACGGGTCCACTGGTAGAGGCCGAAGGGCGTCGTGACTGCCGTCTTCTCTTGGTCTTCTTCTTTCACCGCCACCTGGAAGTAGCCGGCGGTGAGATCGAGCAAGGAGAAGATCTTGGCCTGTCCCAAGGCGTCTAGGGACTCCTCGATGCGAGGTAGGGGGTACGCATCTCGGTGCGTCACGTTATTTAGGTGGCGGTAGTCGCAGCAGAACCGCACAGAGCCGTCTTTCTTTATGACGATCACGGCTGGTGACGCCCACGGACTGCAGCTCTCTACCAGGACACCCAGGTCCACCAGGTCTTGTACGTGTCTCTTTACTTCTTGGAACACGTGGGGCGGTATTCGGCGGTGCCGTTGCTTGACCGGGTGTGCGTCACCAGTGGGGACGTAGTGTGTGACCGTGGTTGTGTAACCATAGTCTCCGTCGTCAACGGAGAACACCGCCTTGTGTTTCTCTAACACTTGATTCAGCCGACTCACTTGGGCCGGTGTGAGATCTTGCAGGTTCGCCTGTACGGCCACGGCGAGCCCGCGGGTCTTCCCGTCCGGCTCCGCCTCTGGCGGGCGGTCCCGAGTCTCAATCGCCGTCACTCGGACGCCTCAGTCTATTTCCTCCACGGTCACTCTCTCCTTAGGCCGTACCTGACGGGGGCAGTGGATCTCCGCCAGCCTGGCCCGGGGTTGGAGTACCATCTCGACGTTGGTCGGGTTCAACACCCGCACAGGCACTCTCCCCTGTCGGGCGTATGCCACCACGTTCGCCACCAATAGTCCGGGAGGCAGGTTGGCACTCGGCGCGTGCTCTATCATCACGGGGCGCCGCATCCCCGCTGTCGTCTCACAACGGCCTGAGACGACCACTTCGCTGTGTGGGGGAATGACCACTGGCACTCTCGGGCTTCTTGGGCCATGGCGGCGACCACACGGCGGATGGCGACGCTCCCAGCGTCGACACGTCTTCGGCTCGCCGGCTGCATCCCCTTGATCCCCTTGAACAGGCCATCTACCCCGCCGAGCACGTTCATGCCCAGAAGTCCCGGGATGGCGTCTCCTGTGGACACTCGGCCTGAATCGTCTTTTAGTATGAATATGCATTTCCCCGGAAATGTCATATTTAGGCACTTCACTTCTGCGTAGAGACACCCCACCACTGGGATCTCCAACCCGTTGGCGGCGAAGAGAGTGATCCAGTTGGAGGGGGTCAACCTCGACCGCGGGAAGTGTCTGCGGAAGTGGCTTTCGGTCATGGTGGTGACTTCGGCGCCGGTGTCGAAGAGGCAGCGGGTCTCGACCCCGTCGATCTGGACGTCTAAGGTGAGGCATTCCCCTTGCATGTCTTGCGTCCCAGTGTCCCCTGCGGCCGAGTCGGCGACTCCGGTTACGACGCCGTTGACTGCCCTTCGGGGTCCGGGTCGGTACCCTGACGAGCCCGGAACTTTGGGGGTGGGAGCCGAGGCTGGGTGGAGCTCGCTGGCGTGGCGGGGGCAATCCCTGCTGATGTGGCCCGGCTGATTGCAGGCATAGCAAATCAACCTACCCTCTTCGTCCCGGCGGGGCGGTTCCCGCTTAGCGGGGGGCGCGTCGTCTCTGCGTCGCCATCCGGGGCCGCCTCTCTGGGTCGCGTCCCGCGTCTGTTGGACGACCTGGACGAGTCGCTCCTGAGATGCGCCCAGCCGCCCTTGCCCTGCGAAGAGCTGCTTAAAAGCTTCCTGTATTGCGTCTCCACTCATCGGGGCCTCTCGTCCCTCTGCGGCTGCGGCGTGGACCAGGGCCTGGGTGCCACCCCTAGTGGGGGGCAGGACCATCTCCTCTTCAGACTAGTCTATCGCCGCCATCATCAATTCGAGAAACGTCCGCTCCCCATTCTCTTTTATGGACTTCCTCATCTCCCGTCGCAGCATCCCATCCTTCAGGCCCATCACGAACTGCTCCTGCAGCCGGGCGGCAGGATCCGCGACTCGTTGGGGTTCTCGGCCCTGTATGCGACGCATCTGCTCTTGTAGATCGTAAGCAAACTCCCTCACGGTCTCGCCATCTCTTTGTCGGCGGTCGAGGAACTCTTTCAGGCGGGCACTGACCGAGGTCTTGTCTCCGTATGTCTCCTGCAGCACCCGGAACACGGCGTCCGGCTCTGGGGCGGTCCCTTCTAGCACGAAGCGCACTGTCCTTTTAGCCTCGCCTTTTAGGTGCTGTTGTACGAACTCCGCCTGTTCGTCACCGGGCACTCTGCTGCTCCGAAAATGCACTTTCATGTCTCGGATCCAGTCTTCCACCAGCGGCTCTCCTCTCTCTTTTCCCCCTCCGAACTCGCTGCACTTTCGGTCCCGTTGGACGTACACGGTGGAGGGGCCGGTGCGGGATTCACGGCCGTCTCGGTCGAGAGTGGCTTGGGTCTTTTCCAGGGCCAGCGCCTGTCGGTCCAGGAGGCCGGCGTGCGTGTGTGTTCTGTTCGTCAGGGCCTTCACCTGCGCGGTCAAGTCCTCCATGGTTTCGGCCTCCTCCTCCTTTACCTCGGCGGCGGCGTCCTGGCCGTCTCGTTGCTCTTCTAGGGCCGCCTGGGTGTAGCGCTTCTCTTGGAGTGCCCGTTCGGTCATCTCCTTCATCGCTTCGGCTTGCTGCGCCAGTAGTGTCGTCTTCGCCCGACACTCCTCCTGCAGTATCTCGGTGGCGGCGTCCCGGCCCTCTCGTAGCTCCTGTAGGGCCGCCTGAGTGTGGAGGGCCTGGTCAGTCAACTCCTTCATCGCTGCAGCTTGCTGCTTTTGCAGTGCCTCCTGAGTCTGACACTGCTTCTTTAGCGTCTCCAACACCGCCGCCATCTCCTCATACATCGTGGGTCTCTCTATGGGTCCCGGTCAAGGGAGTAAGTTAGGATGTAGATCCTGTTCGTGACGCCAAATGTAGCAGGGTGGATTATCCCTGCTTCGTGGGAATGGTTGCTGGCAGTCAGGAGGTAGCTGGACACAGTAGAACTCTGTCTGACTGCACCCTCGTCTTTGGGCCTGGGGCGTCGACTGGAGGCTGGTAGTGTGAGTGGATGGAGCCCGGGATTTACCAACCTGGTCTGGTACTCTGGTCTTCCTTCCCTGCCGCAGGGCGGTCAGCAGTACTCCCCAACACGCTCCCACTCCTCCCAGTTGCTCCTTAAACCCTCCCACACCTCGTGACTGAATTGTAATCAAATACTCTGAGTTCCCCCCGCAAGCAGTACCCTCCCTCAATGACCCTAGAAAGGTGGAAAGGTGGAATAGGAAAGGGTTAATTATATTAACATTACCCACACCAATAGAAATTAAGATAGGCTCAATAAAAGACACACACACCGTGCTCCCATTCAGTCTGATTATTATTATATCATTGGCCTAGTTACACAATAGCTACGTCTGGTGATTATTGCACCATGGTTATTGTTACACAATAATTACAGTCTGATAATTATGTAATTACGCCCTAGGCACCAAGTGCTCTCGTTGTACCCAGACTAAGTGCTGCCCACGTCTGGGCTAGACACAGTATCAATACCTTCCCTAAGGGTTTACATATACTGCTCTAGTACTCCGTAATATGGGGAAAGAAGGGAGGACATAGGGGAGGAATAGAAGGGTTCACTGAATGGGAAAATATTATTACCCCAACACGGTATCACAACCAAAAGAAATAAACAGAAAGCAAAAGAGTGGGCCCACAAAATACCAGTAAAGTCCTATCTTAATGCCGGCATGTATTGTCTGGGGTACCCCTATGGAATGGTAGTAGTAACGTTACTTTCGCCCGCAGGCTGCACCACACTGTATACTGTATAATAACTCGGGAGCATCAATGCCCATTGGTACTCATCCAAAATGGCCGCCTCGCCATGCCACTGTTGTCCGGAAAGCAAGATGGCGTCGAACGCTCTCGGTGAGGATGCTAGCAGGCGGAGCTGGGCAGAGAGCGTGTGCTGAGTGATGACGACCCCTGCTGGACGGGACGAACTCCTGTGGGCTGCAGGCAGCCGGGTGCAGATCTGATTGAAGGCAGCCGAAGCAGACTGATTGCAGGCAGCCGAGTGCAGATCTGATTGAAGGCAGCCGGAGCAGACCGGTTGTTGTCCCACGCTCGTCTTGGGGCTTGCACACTATACCGCACACAGTAACTACTATAACTCGATTGTTAAGGACTTTGATACGTTGTTAGCCGCACGTTACTTATACCGCACACAGTAACTATTATAACCCGATTGTTAGTGCCTGGCTCTGCACTAATTGTTCACACACTATCGCTGGTACTGCTAGGATATCGTGTCCACTAGCAAGTACTTCCTATCACCCGTTGCTATCCCACGGGGCCCTCTGGCATAACTTCTGCAACAGGGCTCTCCAGAGCCCCCGTCCGTTGCGACTGTTCGCGTTCAAGTTCACTGCCGAAGAGAGCGTCTTCCGTCTCTCTCCTCCATATATCTCCTCCCAACTCTCCCCGACACTCTCTGCCTGCTACCGCCCCCTGCTGGTCGCCTACTAGCTCCACAGGGAAAAGCATTGTAGAATATGATCCAGTAATGTCGTTTATAATCCATATTCCAGTGCTCTTCAGAAGGGGACGCTTGTGTCATTGTTCGTGCGAATATCAATGAAACTAGTTAGAATGTCTTGGTGTAGAAAGGGGAGACAAAAAGGCAAGTCAGCAGCTCTGAATAATAAGCAATATCTTCAGGCTGCTACAAGTGGGAGGGAAAATGGATGTATCCAACCAAGTTACTAGAGGGCAGGCAGTCAGTGGGAGGGAGATGGGGGTATCCAATCCAGGAAGGTATTGAAGACCACGGTAAATACAAAGTATGGTTCATAGAAATTGATTGAATGCTGAAGAATTGAGCCATTTATTTGGTCCCATGTTTAAGTACAGAGGTGGATGAGTTACCAGGTTTAAAATGCTAAAATGGATCATATGTTTAACCCCATGTTGAAGTACAATGGTGGTTGGTTTACAATGTTAAAGTACAGAGGTGATCTATGTTTAATAATACAGAAGTGGAGGATCATCGCCCCAGACCACAAAAAAAAGACCTAGGCAGGTTAAACCATTTTATAGGTATGGACTTCGAACAGTCTATCAACTGTGTAAAAATATCCCAGAAGAGATATGGGGGAGAAGGTCCTGAGATGTTTTTTTGTTTGACTGAAGTGAGAAATGTATAGATAAACTGTGGGTAACTTCATTCTGTTGGATAGCCTGTACTCGCCCTGACCTATGTTCTGTAGTGGGTAAGGATGTCATAGTATTCTTTTTGTTGATCCCTGTGACGTACGTGGGTTGGTCATTATCATTATTACTGTATTTGGAAGACCATGTGAACATCAGGTTAGTATAATTAGTATGTGTTATGTTATGTTTTGTATGTGATGTGTGTGTGTGTGTGCGAACATGAGAGCTAATGCTGTCTCTTCTTCTCTTCCTGTCAGGTGCTGCCCGTCCCTACACTGAAGAGTGCTGATTGCCTAATGAGTGACAGCTGATGGCAATCACCTCGAGAGGGACGGGTGGACAAATACCTGACAGCACACACACGTCGGGGCGCCTCACTGTGTCATTTGCCAGTGACCAAGTGGAGTGAGGTTGCCTCTGTTTGCCACTATTGTGTGGGATTATTATTGTGCTTGTTTGTGCCAATTGCCACTGTGTATGGACTATTGATTATGTGCTGCCCACGCCTGGTACTGTGCTCACTGCCCGGTTCTCAGGACCTTATGTGGTAAAGAGAAGGGTGTCTGCCACTAAGTATAAGTTGTGTACGCCCGAGCGGCGGAGAAGGACACGCTGGTGTCATGTGAATAGGCTAATGAAAAGTCCTGCCCGCATCTCGTCGGAGTTGAGATGTGACAGGACTGTTGTTTCACATGCTGTGTTGTGTTCTAATGTGCCTTACAGGACGCACAGTGTTGATGTTGGGAGTGCGAACCCCATTGAGCAATTCGCGTATGGTTGACTACAGTATACCGTCATGGCCTCGGTATGAGGAATGTGCCAGCCACGTCCGATGGCTGATGCATCTGGTATTGGGAGGTGTGCCTAAGGCCGGTATATGTGTTTTGGGTGATGTGGTGGTTGACCGTGTGGGCCCAAAATAGGCGCATGTGGCCTATATGGAGGGTGGTTTCTATTTATTTCTGTTCTGTTGGTGCTAATCTGATGTTGGTTAATAATGAGTGATAATGTTTTGCTAACCCTGCGGGTTCGCTCTTATGGGGGGAGGTGTGACGTACGTGGGTTGGTCATTATCATTATTACTGTATTTGGAAGACCATGTGAACATCAGGTTAGTATAATTAGTATGTGTTATGTTATGTTTTGTATGTGATGTGTGTGTGTGTGAACATGAGAGCTAATGCTGTCTCTTCTTCTCTTCCTGTCAGGTGCTGCCCGTCCCTACACTGAAGAGTGCTGATTGCCTAATGAGTGACAGCTGATGGCAATCACCTCGAGAGGGACGGGTGGACAAATACCTGACAGCACACACACGTCGGGGCGCCTCACTGTGTCATTTGCCAGTGACCAAGTGGAGTGAGGTTGCCTCTGTTTGCCACTATTGTGTGGGATTATTATTGTGCTTGTTTGTGCCAATTGCCACTGTGTATGGACTATTGATTATGTGCTGCCTGCGTGGACCAAACCCTGTGTGGGGTATGTATATTGTTGGCCATTTTAGATTCATCCTACACTGTGAGCTATATGGTTAGAGTGGTGATTCATCCTACACTCTAAACATTGGGGTTAAAGTGGTGTTCATCCTACACTGTGAGCTACATGGTTAGAGTGGTGTTTCTTTGTATAACCAGGTAAGCTTGATTGTGTCTTATGGCACTTATGGTCATTTATAAATAGCCCTAATTATCTTATTGCTGGGTGGTTCCCAGATTGCCAACCACGTGGCATGTGGTTGTGTGTTTAGTGTTTGACTTGTTTATTATTATACTTACCTTGTTTGTTCTCCCCTTACCCTTCTCCCTGTTTGTTAATTGTTTGTGGGTTATTTTTTCCCTTTGTTGCCTATTTAAATATCAGTGGAGGTTTCAATCCCTACCCTGCATAATAAATATAATTTAATATTTTTGTGTTTATTATTACCTACCTGCCCGGGACTGTTTTGAAAGCATTTACTGAGAGAGGCTGTTTTTGCTCATGTGCAGCCGGCTCCAGTTATTATTCTGTGTGGTCCTTAGACCTTTGTACATGACAATCCCACAGAGAATCATTGAACTACGTCAAAATATGTTTTTCCATTATCCCAGAGGTGCTGCAGACGGACAGCAAGGGCTTAAAGGCTTAGAGCCTACAGGGATACTATCAGCCTGTGAGGCTGAGTATATATGTTATGGTTTGTAACCGACCTCAAACGCAACGGCACAGACAGGTAGTTCAGAGTTAGCCAAATACTAGGGCGTATTTATTTACAGAGTCAAAAAAAGGGTAAAGTACAATTATCAAACAAACAGGGAGACTGCCTTCGGCAGAGTCATCTGCGGCTCTGCAGAATCCTCCTGGTGATAGCGGTGGGGAAATGGCATGTGACGTTGTAGCGGCTCTGCAGATACTCCCAGCTTTTACTCAAGGTGGAAAACGGAGAGAGAGAGAGGTATCAGAAACAGTCCAACGAAACACAGAGGCAGTGTGGTTCCCTCCTCCCTTAGCTGTGTCCAGAACCAATTGACAGTGTCAGTCTTCAGTGTTCCCCACAACACACAATTAGCTGAGTCAGTGCAAACAAAACAAAATCTTCAGTGTCTCTTCTAAAACACACAATCAGAATAATCCAGAGGGGTAACGAAATCTTCAGTGTCTCTTCTAAAACACACAATCAGAATAATCCAGAGGGGTAACGAAATCTTCAGTGTCTCTTCTAAAACACACAATCAGAATAATCCAGAGGGGTTTGGTTCCACTCACCCAAGCGCAACGCGTAAAGCGGGAAAACGAGGCGCAGCTCCAAACGGGGAACAAGGTTCTCAACAGCGGTTCTTCACAGAAAGGTCCTGGAGAGAAAGTAGACCAGGAACAGCAACGGGGAAAAAGCAGGCAAATGCAGTTGTATTCCAGAACGATCCGACAACGATAGAAGGAAGGTCCAGGTATATAAAGCCCTCTGGGGCGCTAATCACAAACTATGACAGCTGCGTGATGAGAGTGGCAATCGCTCAAAAAGCGTGTGGCGGGGAATGCACCAATCAGCACCGTACCTCAGGAGAGCGTGTGGCGGGGAAAGAACCAATCCTCACAGTACCCCCCCCTCCACGGGGGGGCCACCCGGCGACCCACTCGGCCCCGGCCTGCCCGGATGGGACCGAAGGAAGCCGGCGATCAGGGGCACTGGAGAGGGGGACAGAGACAGAGGCCCGGAGAGGGGGACCGGAGACGGGGACAGAGGACCGGTGAGGGAGGCTGGAGACGGGGACAGGGACCCGGTGAGGGGGGCCGGAGAAAGGGACAGGGAACCGGCGAGGGAGGCCGGAGACGGAGACAGAGGCCCGGAGAGGGGGCTAGAGACAGGGACACAAGGGGAACCCCGGGGCGAAGGACTGGACGCCGCCTGAAGACACTGGGCATGACAGGAGGGGCTCCACCCCCTGATGGTGCCGGAGGACCAGGCGATGCGGGGCTCATGCAGCGCGAGCCAAGGCCTGCCCAGGACTACAGGGACAAGAGGAGAGCTGGTGATGAAAAACTGGAGTCTCTCAACGTGGTTACCAGCAATGGTGAGAAGGACTGGACAGGTGCGTTGAGTGATGTCAGCCAGGCGGCGATGATCCAGCGCGAAGACCTCCGAGGGCCTCTCGAGGTCCTCGAGTGGAATGTTGGCCCGGGTGGCAAACTCAACGTCCAGGAAACTCCCATCAGCACCAGAGTCAATGAGTGCACCCACCGTCGCCCGCTGGTCCGCCCAGGCTAGGGTGACGTTCGTCAGACGGTTAGGTGGTGCACGGGTGGGGGAACAGGAAAAACGGCTCACCAGGATCTCCCGGGGTCCCGGCGAGCCTGGTCTTCTTGGCCGGGTAGGGCAATTGGAGACACGGTGTCCATCCCGGACGCAGTAGAGGCAAAGGCCGGACCTGAGCCTGGACTCCCGTTCGGCCGGGCTAAGGCGGGTTCGTCCCAGCTGCATGGGTTCCTCCTCGGTCACAGCTCGGGAGGGAAAAACCCCACCAGTCACGGAGGGGGCAGGACAGTCAGCACTGTAGAGGCGGCTGCCGGGAAGGGAAGCCCCTGAGCGTAAGGCCGGTGAGGCGGAAGGGCCTGAGCCCGGGACTCACTGAAAACCTCCTCGAGGTCGTGGTACTCGGGGGGTACGTCTGGGGGTCCCAGTCGTGCTCGCTCACGCCTTCTCTCCCGGAGGCATCCGTCGATGCGGATAGCGAGGCTGATCAGGCCCTCGAGAGAATCGGGCTCCTCTTGGGTCGCGAGCTGGTCCCTTACTGCGTCGTTGAGCCCCCTCAGGAAGGTGAGACGAAGAGCTTGATCGTTCCAACCGCTCTCCGTTGCGGCCAGTCTGAACTCCAGCGCGTAGTCTCTGACACTGCCACTGTCCTGCCGGAAGGTGCCCAACCGAGCTCCTGGGTCCTGGCCACGGGCTGGGTGGTGGAAAACCCTGCGGAGCTCTGCCACAAAGTCTGGGTAGGAAAAACAGAAATCAGCCCCCATTGCCCAGGAGGCAGTAACCCACTGTGCTGCTCGGCCCGTGAGCAGGTTAGTCATGTAGGCTACTCGGGATCCCTCTGACAAAAAACGGCTGGGTTGATGAAGGAAGACCAACTCACACTGCATGATGAATGTGGCACAATCCTCGAAGTTACCCTCGAACAGACGTGGTTCGGAGAGACGGGGCTCCCGAGGTGCGAGGTCTGCCGCGGGTGGTGAGCTGGCTGATACTCCTGGGACAGGTGGGGTTAAAAGCAGAGTGTTTAATGATGTACTGAGAGCCTGAAGCTGGTGCAGAACAACAGCCTGCTGATACCCCTGGGTAGTCTGCTGGGTGGTCAGAGTGTCAATGGCATCCAGAATAAGCTGGACCTCGGCCCGGAGGTCCTGTAAAGCAGCCGCAGCCGCACACAACTGTTGGGTGTGGTCGTTGACCAACTCGATCTGGACCGCCAACGCTGCCCTGACCCTGTCTGTGTCGGCTGAGGTCGTCATGGTCGGGTCGTAATGTTATGGTTTGTAACCGACCTCAAACGCAACGGCACAGACAGGTAGTTCAGAGTTAGCCAAATACTAGGGCGTATTTATTTACAGAGTCAAAAAAAGGGTAAAGTACAATTATCAAACAAACAGGGAGACTGCCTTCGGCAGAGTCATCTGCGGCTCTGCAGAATCCTCCTGGTGATAGCAGTGGGGAAATGGCATGTGACGTTGTAGCGGCTCTGCAGATACTCCCAGCTTTTACTCCAGGTGGAAAACGGAGAGAGAGAGTTATCAGAAACAGTCCAACGAAACACAGAGGCAGTGTGGTTCCCTCCTCCCTTAGCTGTGTCCAGAACCAATTGACAGTGACAGTCTTCAGTGTTCCCCACAACACACAATTAGCTGAGTCAGTGCAAACAAAACTAAATCTTCAGTGTCTCTTCTAAAACACACAATCAGAATAATCCAGAGGGGTAACGAAATCTTCAGTGTCTCTTCTAAAGCACACAATCAGAATAATCCAGAGGGGTAACGAAATCTTCAGTGTCTCTTCTAAAACACACAATCAGAATAATCCAGAGGGGTAACGAAATCTTCAGTGTCTCTTCTAAAACACACAATCAGAATAATCCAGAGGGGTTTGGTTCCACTCACCCAAGCGCAACGCGTAAAGCGGGAAAACGAGGCGCAGCTCCAAACGGGGAACAAGGTTCTCAACAGCGGTTCTTCACAGAAAGGTCCTGGAGAGAAAGTAGACCAGGAACAGCAACGGGGAAAAAGCAGGCAAATGCAGTTGTATTCCAGAATGACCCGACAACGATAGAAGGAAGGTCCAGGTATATAAAGCCCTCTGGGGCGCTAATCACAAACTATGACAGCTGCGTGATGAAAGTGGCAATCGCTCAAAAAGCATGTGGCGGGGAATGCACCAATCAGCACCGTACCTCAGGAGAGCGTGTGGCGGGGAAAGAACCAATCCTCACAATATATCTCTAGCTATGCCAATAAAAATGTGTTTATCTAGAGCAGGGGTGGGCAATTATTTTTCCCGGGGGGCCGAATGAGCAACTGAAAATATGTTGGAGGGCCGGGCCAAAATTCCAAACTCAATTATGCATAATATACATTTTATTTCTATATAAAAAGCAGTAAATGGCATTGTTTTGACCCCTGGTAAGAGTGTATGTTATTATTTGGCAATTAAAAGGTGAGGTTAGCTTTCAAAAATATAATTTATTCAAATAGAATTTATTTCCAAAATGATAAACAAAATGTGAAACATTAATAACAAAGGGCATTTTGAGTTTCATATACTATTGAAACAAGGATTTTCTTAGCTTTCTAAAGACATCACATCATCTTATAGCAAAAATAAACAAGACATGTCACTGAACTGTGTAAAGAAAAGTGTCCCAGTTTTGTAGCCTTTTTTACTTTACATGCCTATATTAAACATTTAATGTTTTCAGAACTGTGCAAAAAAAAGAAAAAAAAATATCAAGTGTCCCATTTCACTTGTTATATTTCCACATTTTAGTGTTCTTCAGGTCTTTTTTTTCATTCAGTGTGAGAAATCCAGTCTCTGTTGAGCTTTAACAAGTCCATCAAAGTCAGGTTGCATGTCTGAGGTGGAGATGCGAAGCACAGATGCCAGATGTTCATCAGTGAGAGAGGATCTGTACCTGGACTTGGTAAACGTCATGACTGAGAATGTCTGTTCACATATGTAGGTGGATCCAAAGAGAACCAACATCTTCTGAGCATGTCTCCTCATGTTTGTAAAGTTCTCCTCCTTGAGAGCAGAGTAGAACTCTAGCAGTGATGCTGACTTAAAGTGCTCTTTCAGTAGTGAATCAGACTGCAGGTCAATGAGTTCAAGCTGAACAACTATCAACACTGCAGGTAAAGGGAGAGGAAACCAGCTGCATTTCATCCTCAACCTTTTTGAAATCTTGAAAACACCTTGAAAATTCATCATGCAGTGCTCCCAACATGGATGAGTACCTGTGCCGGTGATCAGCTGATGGTTTGACTTCTTTCAGGGTTTTCATGTGTTTGAGATTGTTGCTGCCTAGTTGCCTTGAAATTAATTGCAACTTTGTCATGAAGGCTTTCACATGGCTATGCATTTCATGAGCAAAAATGCCCTTGCCCTGCAGTTGTGTGTTCAGTAGGGATGGGTACCGTTCACATTTGAACCGATACGGTACCGGTACCTGTGAATCCATACCGGTACCCAACGGTACCTTTTTTCTGTACTTTAGTCTCTAAAAATGTAATCTACCTACCTCAGTTGTAAAAAAAAAAATCCAAACTTCAAATAACCACACTTTCGACCGTTTTCGGCTTGCCCCGAGTGCTTTGTTGTTGAATCAAGTCAAATCCTAGGTAAGCGTATATTGTGCGTGTGAACGTTGACATGAAAAGAAAAAAGTTAAAAAAAAAACATTTTTTAAATTTTTTTTAAATTTTTTTTAATTTAATTTTATTATCATGTAATCGTTCGCGGGCCGGTCAGAATCATCCCGCGGGCCGTATCCCGTACAATGCCCAGGTCTGATCTAGAGCAACTGCTCGAAGTGATGGAGATAAGGTTATGAATGCATTGTTCAAGATGTAGTAGGTAATATATATCCTATATCCTCTCTACCAAATATGGTGTTTTTGTAGAATGGGCGTTCTATCTAAACCATTTAAAATGATGAACATTGTGTATATATGGAGACTGGGGACTGACTGGGGACTATATAAGGACAACCAGGGGACTATTGTGATTATTAGGAACCTGAGGTGTCAATATAGATGTAAACATGTCATTATAAATAATATCATCTCATCAGGTATGCCATCAGATAAGAAAGAATGACACCGGTTTACTGTCCAACAGACAACAGAGTAATAGATACTGTGAAGGAACCTGTTTTCATATTAAAACTGATGTGATTTGCAAGGGTCATGTCTAATGTGAAGGTATTGAATGTCATACCCTATGAATGCTTTTGAGTTTATATATATATTATTTCCTTTGTTAAAAAAAAAATTTCCCCAGAAGTCAGCAAGTGCACTAAAAAGTGGGAGTGTTGAGATAAGAGACTCTGTATGGGATTGTTAGTAACTGTCCAACTATACATATGACTGTTTACACTAGTAACTGTTTACCTGTGTAGACAATTGTCTCCATCAGTGATTGCCTTGGTGCATATATATCTGTCCCCACTGGAGGGCGCTCTGGGCGTAGCCACTCAGGTATTCTACCTTAGGGTGACTATAAAAGAGGTGGTGCCCGCCCCTATCGTTCTCTCCTCCAACGTCTCTCAAAGAGAGAAGAGTGTTGTACAACTACTGCTTATGTGTGAATAACAGAAGCCACGCCAGTTCAGGCACAAGATAGAAACCATGCCTCTTGACCACATTATTGCCACCTTGAAGTGAGTTCTGTTAACACAACTAATAAAGGAACTTGAACTTGAAACTTGTCTGAGAACCAGTATGCCATCCAGGTAGAGTGCGGTCTCCTCACACTTTGAGAAAGTGCCGTGTGCCAGAGAGTATCCGAACAGGATCCTCATGATATTCGTACACTGTCCCCTGGAAAGTGAAACAAAGGAATTTCCTGTGGGGAGGAAATGTCTAGAATGGGTCACACATATATTCTAAAAATAGCAGGAGTATAGATGCCCTCCATCCTGTGGAGGAACGATGGAGATGACTTGTTTGGATAGCAGTGTCTGAATCTCAGTATAGAGGGATGGCTGTTGTGTTTGACAGGATGGTTTGATTCACACCCGAGAGCGGTGGATGGAGGGTTGCGAATT
Source organism: Notolepis coatsorum (assembly GCF_963971535.1). Classification (NCBI taxonomy): domain Eukaryota; kingdom Metazoa; phylum Chordata; class Actinopteri; order Aulopiformes; family Paralepididae; genus Notolepis; species Notolepis coatsorum. The sequence goes on along the minus strand of NC_140172.1, from coordinate 42,995,245 downwards.
GCAAGGGGTGCCCCAGTCTCAGGGTTCTGTATAACCATTCTGACAGATGGCACTTTTCCTGCCATACTGTGTAGAATTTGGTTAGCGGACGGGCCTGTAGTTGAAGCATGCCGGCTATGAACTCGTAAAACTGGCCTGAACTGGACTCTCACCCAAGGGGGTCCTGGATGGAAAGAGAGGATAGACTAGCGGGGAAAGCGTGGTAACCACTTCAACTTTCTTTGCTTATTGACAAAGTCAAAAATAGAACAAGAAACATCATCAACATACTGTTGGGAGTAATGTTGGGAGCATGGGCACTAACCCAGCTCCCTCAGACAGTCACGTGTGCCCTCTTGGGATCCTCAAGGCAGGTGCCAACTTGGTGGGTTACTTGCTGGAGCTCGGACACTTGGCCAAGGAGTCAGGCAGCTACAGCAGGAGTGATGCTACATTTACCAGGCCTGGAATCAGAGCGGTGGGGAGCCCTTGAAAGAGGATGGCGCTGGCCAGAGGGTCCCTTGTCCTGGTAGCGTGAATATTAAAGGCAACCAACTTGTGTTCAGCTTTTCGTTCAGCGTTTCTCTGATTGGCCACACGGCCAATCAATCAATCCACTAGCACACGCCCTTGCAGCGCGGCCGAAGCGCTGGTCGAACCAGCGGTGTTCTGTTGTGTGACTGTACTACAGCGGTGTTCTGTTGTGTGACTGTACTAAACTCTTCCACCACATGACCGACATTTGACATACAGTACACCTCCTATCTATGGTGGGATTATGTTTGGTCATGACAAAACAATAAAAATCGCTACTGTTAGTAATGCTGCCACCACCCACTTCAATGACAGAGCTCTCATATTTGCGAATGCATAAACTATATCTTAAATTATGGCGATGTGTCTAATATGGCTGTCGCGAAGTCATTGATAAGCGACAGCCATATTAGACACATAGCCATAATTTAAGATATAGTTTATGCATTCGCAAAATATGAGAGCGCGCAGCTGTCATTGAAGGGCTTCCTACAACAGAGCACCGCCGCTGCTGCTGCTGAAGCTGTATCAAGCCGGCGGCGGCGCACGAAAGCCGGGGATAAACCACCGCGTCGCTTCAGGCTCAGCAGCCTCCACGGGCGAAATAACATATAACGTTACAGTTCCACACTGATGTACAGTGAGTGTCTAATATGGCTGTCGCGAAGTCATGCCTCTCCCTTTGACAATATCATAATGATGTGTTTTCTATATTATATCCACAATCATTCATCTAAAAAAACTGTATGGGCTTTGATTAAACATGTAACCTACACCTACTGTAACTTACTGTACCTCTGCTTCCTACAGCACAGCAGGTAATGGCGTTAATCAATGGAACGCGAAACATAATAACGTTACGCTTTCTAGTTCAGCGCATTTCATAACTGTATGGGCTTTGTTTATACACGAGTGAATCTGGTAGTTGGTTGTTAAAAACGCGAAACATAATAACGTTACGCTTTCTAGTTCAGCGCATTTCATAGCGCTCCACTGCTACCGCAGCCCAACACAAGTGCGTTGGAACAGCAGCCACAAGTTGGTTGCCCGCGCTGCCGCTCGCGCGCGCTCCTTGGATTTCATTTGGGACGTGGGACGACTGCGCTTGCCTGCGCGTGGGGGCGGGGGGGCGCGGCCAATCAGAGAAAAGCCGAACACAAGTTGGTTGCCTTTAATATTCACGCGTCCTGCTAAGGCCTCCGGGACTCCAACGGCTTGAGGAAATAGTGAGAGAGATGGGTTCTCTCTGCATCCGCCACATGGAAGGCTGGCCTCATCAAACCTCGCTCCAAAGAGCCCATTGTTGAAAAGGAGGCCAAGGAAGAGGCGGTATAGAGATTGATAGGCGGGAACCTTGGACACAGGAATGGCTGTCAAGTGGAAGGTTTCTGGTGGTAAAACTCGCCAACCATACCATTGGGCTCAGGCATGGGTGGAGGGCTACAGTAGGTAGGGGAAACCCCTTAGTCTCGGGCGCAGCCTTCATGATGTTGGGGAAGTCCAATTTCTCGATTGGTAAAATTTCAAATTAGTGTATTTCCTGACCCCGTAGACTAACAGTCATACAATTGGCTGTGAACATTCATTACCCCTAGATGTAAACCTATTGATTTTGGTGACCTCATGCTCTTTCCTCTAGCGCCACCATCAGGCCAACCTGAAGGATTATGGCCTGATTGCCATCCAATTTACTGTGAAAGTTCATGACCCCTAGAGGAAGAAGCCTATTCATTTTGGTGATCCCATGACCTTTCTTCTGGCACCAGTTGTGAATGCTTTCCCATGTACATTTTATTTTATATTATTCCATATAGAAGTATATCTTTAGTATATAAAAGGTATATTTCTACTCATATCTACTTTTAGGCAATGCTTTCATGTATTTTCATGTTCAAAGCACATGTTTAGTATACTAGTCATTAATATGCTTTAAGTGTAGGCCTATTACACAAAATAAAACAATATAAATTGATTAATGAATTTATCATTTAAAACCGTTTTAAAAAGGGCATGTATCCACTCCCTACTTATAGTATACTAAAGTATAGAAAATGTACTTTCAGAAAATATACTTAAGTATATATAATTTTTTTTTTTACTTGGGTTGACCACTTTGCACCAAACTTGACAAATATGTTTGTCGTACGACACAAGTGTGAGGTAGTATTACCGTTGTTGATAGACAAAACATGGATTTACAGCCTGGGTCTTTTGCGACTGGAAATATAGGCTTGTTTCTGTCATCTACCCAGTAAAATATTGAGTGTGAAAGTAATGGCAAAGTGGGGAGATCGTTAAGCCTGGGCGGAGGTCTGCACTCAATATTTTAGATATACAGGGTATAGGCTACAGTAGCTACCGCCTGATTAGTGGAAGGAAACCTGGATGTTTTGGCATGTTTCTAGCATAGTCACTTTTCAGTTCAATGCTATCAATAGCCCTATTTGCCTTAATTAGTTTGGTCAGGCCGTTCTCAGTTAAAATATGTAAATAAAGACCTATTCAACCACAGACCACACTGTTATATAAGTATTATTTACATATTGTTTTGGCAATATACAATGTGTACATATTACAAATAAGTACATATATATTCAAGCAATATAAACTGTTTGCATTTTAAGAAAATTCATGACTCATTTGATTCATTTCAGAAGATCTCGTGATCTCATGACGAGTCTTGAGAATCTGGCACAGCTCTTTGACCACAGTTGTCATTAATTGACTCCCTAATTAGTGCATAGCGTTAATGTTTGCCAAAATAAAAATAGGCTAATTGATACATACAAAATAATATATGCATCGCTACAGAAATACGTAAGTCCTTTTACATTATTTGACTTGGTCATTACGTACTACTTGTTCTGATGCGAATGTGTTACTGCAGCGGTGTTGGTGCTCCATGCCTGAAATTCCATTCAAGATGAATCATTATCTAAATACTTTACGAGTAAATGATTTATCTGTATTTATGTGTAAATTATTTAAACACACAGCCTGGGGGCCTATACATCCTGACAAAACAGGTGTGAAAACACGTCTGATAGATATGACCTATCCCGAGGCTGATAGCTCTCTCTTATCCTCTTCCAGCCGCTCGGTAGTGCAGTCAGTGAGGATGATAAGGTGCTTCTGCCAGTCTCTCGGCTTCAGTCCGCTCAGACGTTCCAGGAGTGAAGGTTAAAAGTTGAATGTGACAGATAGCGCAGCGGTGGCGGCTAGCAGTGAGGAAGGGCGAGGCCACGGCGGACAGGAAATAGCCCGGCAGCGCTAACAGTCATGGTTGGTGTGAAAGGGCAGTGAGTCGTGTGGAATGGCAGGCTAACGTGTGTTTGTTTTTGCGGTGGATTGACTGAGGGGTTAATGAATGTGTTCCCCTTGTGGGCTGCAGACCCGTTTAAACAGAGCCGGGTGATGATTAGAGAGATGGCTATCCTCCGGGGCTTGTCACCTTCAGTACAGGGACCCATAGCCCTCTCTCTCTCTCTCTCTCTCTCTCTCTCTCTCTCTCTCTCTCTCTCTCTCTCTCTCTCTCTCTCTCTCTCTCTCTCTCTCTCTCTCTCTCTCTCTCTCTCTCTCTCTCTCTCTTTCTCTCTCTCTCTCTCTCCCTCTCTCTCGTGTGTCTCATTCCCATCAGTATTGTTACAGTTACAGAGGTGTTGGTTTAACTTCTGCTGAGACCTGGAGGCGCAGAGCCGTACACGTGGTGTGTGCTGAAAGAGTTTCTTACTTTCAAACACAAGATGACAAAGGGATGAACAAACACACACACACACACACACACACACACACACACACACACACACACACACACACACACACACACACACACACACACACACACACACACACACACACACACACACACACACACACACACACACACACACACACACACACACACACACACACACAGTCTCACTTCATTCTCTTTTATGTCCTGCTTGTAGAACTGAGATGTGAGCTGAATGGCAGGTTTCTTGACAGGACCACAGCTGGTAAGACATTACAGCTCCTTGCTGATGGGCTTGAAATGGATCATCTAGGGAGACGCAGTAGGGTGATTATAGTGTAATAGGGGAGGGAATATACAGACATTCACATAGTAGGGCTTGGTATTGGCAAAGGACCTCATGATACACTATGATTACAATATGGACCATAAGAGTTATGATTTCAATTAATTGCGATGCTGTAGGCTACATCTTATATTTACATTATTGTAATGGCTACATTATATATAGGTAAGTGTAACACACACTCACATTCAATGATTAGGCATGTGAGGGTTCACAAACAAAGTCACACAGCTGGTCAAAGTAACATATTCAGTTTACATGATTGTTTTGTGATGTAGGTTGTTGTGCAGCTTATTCAGTATAGGCTTTGTTTTCACGTGATGTCACATTGCCCCTTTGTTTAATTGAATTTGGAACACAAAATGATGTTCTCCTGGAGCAGTTCTCCTGGAGCAGTTGGCTTTTATTAATTCACTTCCCCCGCCCACTTTTTCCTGCCTCTCCGTGGATCAAACTGGTGACGTCACGGTCACAAGCTTCTCTTCTCTAATGCTTCTGTAATCCACCGCTGGCCACTCCTGTCTAAGATACCGTGTGCTCTTGGTCATTGGTGTGACCTCCCCTGCCACGCACAGTATTTCATTGGTGGAGAGAGTGTAGCCTGGTAGACACACCAGACCCATCACAGGCTTGCATGGGCCTGACGGCGAGTCGGAGAGGGGACTGGTGAGTGATGCAATGACCACTGAGTTCCATCCAACGGTGACACTTTCACAACACATGACATCCTTGTCTTTGCATTGGCCTTCACGCTCCGCTTTCATCCTACATGGAACATTGCAAAGTGGTGGTGGCGTGTGGAACCTGCCTCTCCCACTTCTAGTGGCGCTAGCTACGACAGCTAATAATAATAATAATAACACACTGTTTTTTTACTTTGTTTTGTATGTGGTGAATGTGCCACTGTGTCCTCTTTGTGTGGGTGTACACAGGTGCCACAAATACAGGCCACGGTCTGTGCCCCTGACAGACGCACAGCTATGACATCACCATGGAACTCTGAGTCCTCACGGAGAGGGACATAAATCATTTAATAATTGCCCAAATAATATCCAACATCCAACATATCCGGATCTCTCTCTCTCTCTCTCTCTCTCACACACACGCATTTATATATATATTTATCCAAAGCGCTTTATAATTTGTTCCTCACATTTGACCCATTCACTCACACAATCACACACCCACGGCGGAGGCAACCATGCAAGGTGCCAACCTGCTCATAAGGAGCAATTAGTGTCTTGCTCAAGGACACTTCGACACACTGCCTGGGAGGAGCGGGAATCAAACCGGGAACCTCCAGATTACCAGACGACTGCTCTACCTCCCGACCCACTGTCGTCCTCAAATGTACATGTACACACTTTGCCATGGGCGTAGGTTTTATTTGAGCTTTGGTAAGGGACACTTAATATGCGAGCTTACGAAGTGTGCAAACAGAAATGTATTTTGCACAATTTTTTGAGCTACAAAGAGCATCAGATGATCCTGATGACTGTTTCTTTAATTAACCTCCTGAACTGATGCATTGTGCACTTGCTGCATATAAATTGATGACAGGTATGCCTATGACTTTTCTATGTGGTCACTGACACATTAGGATGTGAGATTTACACGTTTGGTGTTTGTCTATTGACTTCTTCTGAAGTAGCGTGTCCTACTTCAATGACTCAGTGGTTGTTATCCTACACTGTTGCCCAAATCATACCGGTGCCTTTGCGCAGCCTATCTCATGCATTTAGGACAATTATAAACATGCTACAGTTTTCGGACACATTGGAAGGATGCTTAATCGAACTGTACAACTCACCAGTTGGACTCTTTTATGTTATTCTGTACAGACATCAATTTGTAAGTATATGTCTGGTTTGTTTACTATGCAATTCAGTGGGCGAGTGAGCCTCGTCACATGGCTCAAACCAAGACGCATTTGCAATGGTTATTTCTACATCCCAAAAGCTGATTACTAAAGGCTAATGTTAGCTGAGGCAGAGAGAAAGGATAACTAGTGTGCTTTATTCAGAGCTAGCTAGCTAGCTGGCTCTGACTAACGCACTAAAGCAGGGGTGGCTGGCCAACCCGCGGCTCGCGAGCCGCATGCGGCTCTTTGCCCGTCAATGTGCGGCTCTTCCATCCATACATTTTTTTTATTTATTTTTTTTTTCACTCATTCCATAAGGACGTAGAATATAAATGGTCCATTTGCATGTTCTTGGTATCTGAATCTAGGGACATATATGGATCAGTGTCAGAAATAGTGTCTGTTACTAGGCTTGAGTAAATTGTAATGAACCAAAGGAGAATATCAATTCTATTTAAAAAATAAATTATCTTTGACTGTGAATAACACCATGCTAAAATTGACCAGACCTGAAAAATCTAAGCAAATGAATAAAGGGAAGATGATTAAACAGAAGGTTTTGTAGATACAGTACTGAATTCTGCCATCTTTTTTATAATGTAAATTTCTCCACCATTTTTCATCGTATTGCATCACTGTTTTTTGCAAGACGTTCACAGAAAGGTAGAGAAACTAACTGCGTTCTGTTTTATGGCAATAACGTTCAGGTTTGTGGGAGATAATCCCAAAAAATAAGAGAAATAAAAAAGTAAATCCAGAAGTCAGATGATTGACAGGGGCTGGTGTGAGCTGGGTAGAGTAGTTTTTCGAAATTCGAAAGCCCTGGCTGAGTTGCTTCCTTCAAAAGACTACACTCACTTTTGGTTGTGCCACTTCCTCCTGTCAATATGCGCCGGTTTCCGACTCAATGCCCTGAGATTTCTATAATCTTATATTTCACTAATAACAGTTAAAATAATTGGTAAACAAACGTAATGCTGAAAGTATACACTTTTACTGTATATCTCAGGCTTAAGAGGTTAACCCTGTGAGGCCCAAATTAAAAAGACATTAGCAACTTCAGAGGCCAGAGGGTGGGACATATAAACACATTTACTATCAAATAGCATTGTGAGGCTGAGCAGGACCAATTGACTATACATGTGCTTAATTTTTTTTAAATAAACATTCTTTTTTTAAATGGCTAAAAGTGATTTAGTAATTTTGCAACCGTGGGTCTCACAGGGTACTTTTAACCCTGTGAGGCCCAAATAAAAAATACATTAAGGCCAGAGGGTGAGACCTATAAACACATGAAGGGTGTCGTGACTGAAAAAAAAGGTTGAGAAACGCTGGTATATGGTGTGGCTCTTTGTGGTACCACAGTAATTTTTGTGGCTCTTAGTCTCTGACTGGTTGGCCACCCCTGCACTAAAGCTTCTACTTCACAGTTCAGTTAGGCATTTAGCAGACGCAAACTATTATCATTGATATAACTGTGAGTACAGTCGGTCAACATATTTGATTCCCTATTGTTCGGGAATTATTTTTTATTTCTTTTTTTAAAATCTTTTTTGTTCTTGTGAATAAGTGCATTATGTAGCAGAGGGTATGTACAGAGGGTACATGAATGTGTGGTGTGATAGTGAGTATGGGTACAACTAATGTAGTATGGTAGTGTGTCTGGGTACATCATGGATGTGTTGTGTGGTAGAGTGTGTATGTAGGTATCATTGTTTTAGGTGCTGCACAAACTAATTTCGTTGTACTGTATTGTGCAATGACAATAAAGCTTTCTACTTCTACTTCTACATGTCCCTAAAGTCCCTATATAAAACTACACCTATGCACTTTGCTAACACAATCTGATTTGGGAGGAGAACCTCAGCCTTCACTATCCCATGTTCTATACGCCATGAAACTGTAAGGACAACTGACTTGTCCGTTCCTTCATTGTCCCTCTTTTCCTCTCATTGTCTTTGACTTCATCCCCAAGCTGACGGTTCCCATTTTCATTTTCTATCCTGAAAATCTCCTGTGAGGTCTTGAAGATAACGGAACACCTTCTTCTCTTTCTCCTTATACTCAAGCACAAGGTCAGTTTGACCTACCACGGGAATTCCTTCCTTAGCACAAAGTCTATGTTGTTTAAAATATCTACATGTCTCATGTAGTACCTTGACCAATACATTCTGATGCTGGATAGAGCTGGAAGGTGTGACGGATAGCGAGGGAGTACCATATACTGATGTACCGGTATATATCACATATTCATGTTCTATGCCATATGTTTCCAGTGGATGCATGCCACAGCGCGTTAGCGTAGGTCATAGGTAACAATGTGGTATTACTTTGGATAATGTGCTATAAATTAAATGCACACCGTTGGGAGGGTTTCTCTGATATTCCCCGGGCAGTGACATCATCCCTTCCCCCGTCTCCACTGCCAGTGGACCCGACCCGACCTTGCCGCTACGACCTGCGTTGTAACATAATACTCCCTTCAAACGGAGCGTCACACGCTGGACCCACACCAGGATTGATAATGGGACTCGGTGGGGTGGGGTGGTGTGTGTGTGTGTGTGTGTGACTTACATTCCTGCCAATGGTTGTGTTAAATGGACAAGAGAGAATACCCCCCAGAGCTGAGGGCTGAGCGTGGAAGCCCAAATCCCCCCCAAATGATGTGGTGCACAGGAAGTATGGTTTACATTTAGCCTCCACACTAAGCCTACAATCCTACATGGTCACGCGGGGCCTTTACACCCCGGTCCGTTCTGTCAAACTGCCGGATTCCGTGCCGTGTTTTCAGCTCGTCTTTAGCGCAACGGAAGAGACTGTGGTGTGATGTCATATGAACACATTACAGAAACTAAAATAAGCTTTTTATATGGTCAGTTTACAATGCTGACCCATTTTATTTATCAGATATAATGCTGAACTTTACAAATAGATTGTTCTTTATATGACGCCAGACATACTGTAGTGCAGTGGTTCTCAACTGGTCTAGCCTCGGGACCCAACATTTTCCTTAGTCATTAAGTTGCGACCCAACATTTTTAACCACTATGATTTATGTAAAAAAAAGAAAATTGCAGTAATACGCAATCTTTCAAAATATGAAATAAACACAAAAAGTGCAACAAAAGTGTAACTATTGCTAAAAACCCAATGAAATAAAATAATAATAAATAATATATGCTTCTTAGCAGATTTCTTAGCTTAACATAACAGACCTAAATTTGGGGGAACTAATGGGATAACTGGGGTTGCAACAAAAGTGCAACTAGGGCTAAAAACCCAATGAAATTAAATAATAATAATAATAATAATAATAATAATAATAATAATAATAATAATAATAATAATAATAATAATAATAATAATAATAATAATAATAATAATAATAATAATAATAATAATAATAATAATAATAATAATAATAATAATAATAATAATAATAATAATAATAATAATAATAATAATAATAATAATAATAACAATAATAATAATAATAACAATAATAATAATAATAATAATAATAATAATAATAATAATAATAATAATAATAATAATAATAATAATAATAATAATAATAATAATAATAATAATAATAACAATAACAATAATAATAATAATAATAATAATAATAATAATAATAATAATAATAATAATAATAATAATAATAATAATAATAATAATAATAATAATAATAATAATAATAATAATAATAATAATAATAACAAATAATTATGCTTCTTAGCAGACTTCTTAGCTTAACATAACAGACCTACAGTACGTTTGGGGGAACTAATGGGATAACTGGGGTTGCAACAAAAGTGCAACAAGGGCTAAAAACACAATGAAATAAAATAATAATAATAATAAATAATATATCCTTCTTAGCAGACTTCTTAGCTTAACATGCAGGGAACTAATGGGATAACTGGGGATGTTGTTTGCTGGGGTGATGGTAGACAAAGCAACTCTGAGGTCATGCTCAATGTCCAATCTGTTCCTCCGCTTTGTCTTCAGCTAGACCAGAGCTGAGAAGCCACTTTCACAAAGATAGGTAGTGAAGTAGTAGGTCGTTTTTTTTTAACACACACATCGCGACCCACCAGTTGAGAAACACTGCGTGTAGTGTAGTCTACATGCTATTGAATTAAATTCCAGTCATCAATCATTAAAGTTAGATAGTCATGAGGTCAAATGATAATTCTGCTGAACAGATGTGAAGTGAATCATCCTTCCACACACACACGCACGCACGCACGCACGCACACACACACCACACACACACACACACACACACACACACACACACACACACACACACACACACACACACACACACACACACACACACACACACACACACACACACACACACACACACACACACACACACACACACACACACACACACACACACATCTAATGGTTGGTTCTGGTGAGTTGGGAGCGATAAGGCATATCGGACTCCCAGACCCTCACTGTCTCTGGACTGAGACGGGGCAGACAGGACTGGTGACAGGACGACCAGGCCACAGCCATGAAGCAGAGAATTACCTCAGCCATAACAAGCACTCGCATAACTCTGACACCTGTATGCGTGAGAAGAACTGTGCCGTACACGCTGCCTTGTCCTCCCAAAAGGCCCCTGGGAAGATGGGCATTTTGCATGTTTGTGTGTGTGTGTCATTCCTGTTAGAAGTAATTTACCCCATTTTCCAAAATGATTCATGTATCATCAAGATTTACGAAACCTTGCTCACACTGATCACAATCCTGCATTCGTCTTACTTATCAATACTGTTGATTGCCCCCCTGCTATGCACACATGCTAGCAATCCTAGAAACACATCTAGATGTGGATAGTGGCCACCTGGGAGCTGCAGAGATTTCTCTGGATAACTCAATTATTTGTAATGTAGATTTGCTCCAGACTTGACCGCTGAATCGCTCACACATGATGGTTTGCCTCAGGAAATAAAGGCCCCTTTTCCGTATTCCAAAACTTCTCAAAATAAAGAACTTATCTTCTGCCTTATGTGGTAATATTATGATTTACCTCTGGATTACAGGTTAGCAGATCTGTACCAGTATTGCTGTTTTACAGGAGTTGGTTTTACAAGTTAGTTTGTGTACTTGTATTTCTATACTACAGGGGACACTGACCTGTGTACACACTCAATAGGTACCAAAAACATTATGGGGACAAATTTGGGTATCCCCATAACACAAATTAGGTTATGATTAGGTTATGGTTATGGTTATGGTTACGGTTATGGTTATGGTTGTTAGGGTTAGTTACAGAATGCATGTAAGTCTATGTAATGTCCCCATATTTCATGTGTGTGTGTGTGTGTGTGTGTGTGTGTGCGTGCGCATGTGCTTATGTTATTTCAATGCGCCTCCTGCATTCAGCATTTTCCCCTCTCAACTTATCTCTGTGTGCATGTTTGTCTGTCAGTATGTGTGTGTGTGTGTGTGGCATGTTGATCAGTGTGTCTGTGTTTGTATGGGAATCAATCAGTAGTCAGCAGACTGAATCCTGTATTACTGGGAAGCCCGACCACAGCCGTGTGAAACAGTATCGCCCATTGCCCTGACAGATTAACCGTGATGTCATGATGTCACAATTAAAACAATGATGGCGATAGAATACCACGGACTCTTTCCACCCCAGCACAGTGAGGTCATGGCTGAGGCCTGGGTTCTCCATAGATAATGGGGCTATGAGACTGACTGCAGCTGTATCTGTGGACACTGGATGGGAATAGGGCTTGGAGTCCTTATACTCTACTAACCCCAGAAAAAAGACACATATTGCATGGGCTACCTATGGGCCCTAGAAGGCTCCTAGTTGCTGCAGTAACTATTAGCAAGGCAATGTGTCACCATTAAGCATCCACAGCTGGGTCGATCATGTCACTTTGTAAAGAGGGTTATTTGACACTGTGGACAGCGACACAAGGGACCGGCACCTATCCTTTCCCAGTAGAGATGAAATCACAATGGTAACACGCCTTTTGAACCTCTTTCCTCTGGGGAATTGGGAGTAAATGTTTACACAAATCACAAATCTCCACATGATATGCTTAAATGTCCAGACCAATTCAGTCGCCATGTGGTTAGTTCTGTGGTGAAGATAGGAACTGTTGAAGATATTGTGAGCTGTAGTGATCTCATGCATCTCTCTGCATTTGGCCAGAATGAGAGAGATTGGTCTGAACATGAACAAAATTGTCCAGAGACATCGCTGGCATGCTAGTGTTCTATTTGTGAGGGGAACCTTATCAAGCAAGACATTTGGGCTCTGATGGTCTAATCATGCGGTCCAGTATTTCTATCATTGTGAAGCACTTTGAGTGGTACTAGAAAATATGTATAGAAATGCAACCGTTTCTCATATGGCTATTTTGTTTATAGTACTACATCACTTTAGAATTTTTGAAGACGTGCTTTGCAGTAGACTGGGGAGAGTTTTAAACTCCCACGGAACAGAACCGGCAATAAACAATAGCTCTGGTCAGTGTGACATTGACGTACAATTCCGGCATAATTACATTATATATAGGAATATAAAGGGATTGGGGAATGCATCCTGATTGGATAACTCAAAGAGACATGATGTGAGAGAGCGAGAGAGTGTGTGAGAGAGTGTGTGAGAGAGAGAGAGAGAGAGAGAGAGAGAGAGAGAGAGAGAGAGAGAGAGAGAGAGAGAGAGAGAGAGAGAGAGACAAAGACATAAAGGAGTGAGGCATACAAAAAAAAGCATAGCACATCACCTCAACCCTGTTCTAAGGGGGTAATATGTCAAAGAATTGGCGCTTTGCTGTGGTTTATATCCAACGTGTGAAGGCATTCAGTCCCTTCTCCATGATTAATGGTATGTCACAGCCCCAATAGTCTATAAAAAGATTACAGTACTCGTTCCCCCCCCCCCCCCCCCCCTTCCCACCTAAAAAAAGAAAACAAGAAAAAAAAACATTATGCTGTTCATAGTTTCAGCATTTAGCTCACAGTTGCTGCTGCCAAAGTGTCTAAACTCAATATTTATATCATGGCTGTCTGATAGCGCCTGGTTCTATGTATGGTCAGGAGGGAGAATGCATTTCAGGTATGCGCCACTAGCAGAGCTTGACTGACAGCTTGGGCCAACTATCCAATCTCTCTCTCTCTCTCTTTCTCTCTCTCTCTCTCTCTCTCTCTCTCTTTCTCTCTCTCTCTCTCTCTCTCTCTCTCTCTCTCTCTCTCTCTCTCTCTCTCTCTCTCTCTCTCTCTCTCTCTCTCTCTCTCTCTCTCTCTCTCTCTCTCTCTTTCTTTCTTTCTTTCTTTCTTTCTTTCTTTCTTTCTTTCTTTCTTTCTTTCTTTCTTTCTTTCTTTCTTTCTTTCTTTCTTTCTTTCTTTCTTTCTTTCTTTCTTTCTTTCTTTCTTTCTTTCTTTCTTTCTTTCTTTCTTTCTTTCTTTCTTTCTTTCTTTCTTTCTCTCTTCTCTCATTCCCTGATTACATTCTGCTGTTTGTGCAGTGATTCAAGGATCAGACACTGCATAGTCATAACTGTGGCATGCACTGATAACACCCATTTAACACACACACACACGCACGCACGCACGCACGCACGCACGCACGCACACACACACACGCACGCACACACTTGAGCAATGCACACATATCCATGAACATTAGATATGTCTGTCATATGTTCATGATGTTACAGTATGTAGTCTGACACCTACCTCTAGTACAATAAGACTTAGCTAGCTAATTCTATTAACTGTGGCCTTGGCTAGTCTGATCCACTTGTTTAATTTGTGCCGTTGCATACAAATATGGTATCCCCTTCTCAATGCTATTTATGAATAACATGTACTGACATACTGAATAACTTAAACCAGTGTGTTCCTGTTGGTTCTGTCTTCTGTCCATATATTTACGGGTGACCTGACCTCATGACCTTATTCTTGGGTGTGTTTTAATCACAACAGCATCCCAGCTTGCTAGCGTATATATCTGAAAATGTCATACAATTCCCCTTTGTACTTTGGGCATTCTTGTGGGTCAGGTATGCTGAGACGTTGCTGCGGCCTGGTGAGTTTATGCTCATACATTTGCGTCATTTAGGCTGCAATCAGTAGCTAGTATAAGTCAGTCTGTCCACTGTTCTTTCCAATAAGTTCAAGTTCAAGTTTCAAGTTTCAAGTTCAAGTTTCTTTAATAGTTGTCATACAGAAGTACAGAATACTTTTATACAAAATGCTTTTTACTGTTACGCTCCAGAGACTGTGCAAGACAAGATAAGTATGAAATAAAATAACATAGTATAGCATGTAAATTAGAAGTAAAAAATTAGGTCACAGTGTTCAGTATAGACATATGTACAATGTTCGATGCATAATAGACGTAACTGAGTTACCATATAACAATATACTATGCAGTGTACTAATATACAATACTATATAGTGCAAAGCTGAGATGGGATGAGGTACAATTTAGGTACAATTTACAGTAGGTGTATGAGTTGTAGTGCAAATCCTTTATCAATAAATATAAAGTGTGTTTGTGTGATCTAAAGTGTGGAGAGTGGGTGCTGCAGTGTGTTGTTTGTTTAAGTGAGTGTGTGCGTGTGGGTGTGTGTGCTATGTGCAATTGATGGTTGTTGCATAGTGTTTATTGTTCGTTGAGCAGCCTGATGGCCTGGGGATAGAAGCTTCTTCTGAGTCTTTCTGTGCTCGCCTTAAGACTCCGGTATCGCTTGCCTGACCGCAGCAGTTCAAAGAGGCAGTTGTTCGGGTGGCTGGAGTCCTTGATGATTCTCTTCGCCTTCTCCCTGCACCGCTTGTTGTAAATGTTCTGGAGGGTGGGAAGCCCCCCTCCAATTGTGTGTTCGGCTGAACGTGTCACTCTTTGTAGTCTGCTACGGTCTTGTGCAGTGCTATTCCCAAACCAGGAGGTGATGTTGCCAGTCAGGATGCTCTCTATTGTACATGAGTAGAAGTTCCTAAGGATCTTCTGACTGACTTGGAACTTCCTTAGGCGCCTGAGGAAGTAGAGGCGTTGTCGTGCCTTCTTCACAACACTGTCAATGTGTGTGGTCCATGTCAAGTCCTCGGATATGTGGGCTCCGAGGTACTTGAAACTGTTCACTCTCTCAACCGGTGCCCCGTCGATGCTGAGGGGGCTGTAGTCCTTGACCCCCGACCTCCTGAAGTCCACAATCATCTCTTTTGTTTTGCTGACGTTCAGGGAGAGGCAGTTCTCCTGACACCACTGTGACAGATTCTCTACCTCTTCCAGGTAGGCCCTCTCATCGTTGGCAGAGATCAGGCCCACCACTACTGTGTCATCAGCAAATTTGATGATTGTGTTGTTGTTCCGCTGTGCCACGCAGTCATGTGTGTACAGGGAGTAGAGGAGGGGGCTATTTAGCAATGAAACAACCCATCCCACCACTGCCATGGTGTCTTTGTGTGCTCCAGGGAGCGGCTACATTGATCCATCACAAAACGGAGAGAAACCGGACAGAAAGAATGGCAGTCTGTTGGTTTGTTCTTAAATTAGAACTTAACGTAATTGTGTGTTTGCAGAAACAACAGCTTTGTGATGTATATATCAGTTCCAAAGGTTTGTCATCCTCGAACTTCTTTGTCCATCAGAAAGGACACAAATCTGGCGGACACAGACACACCATGAGCCCCGTCCAACAAACAGATACTCGTCATTGAAAAATAATTAAAAACACCTATTAGCCATGCGATTAAGAATTAATGCAACATTTGCAGATATAACTACCATTAGAGCACAACAAGTACTTGTAACAGATCCTGTAAAAATAAACAATACATTCAAAGTATTCTACTCCGACTTATATAAATCAGAAACGACCTTCGATCAAAACAAAATGGACACATTTCTTAATCAAATTATTCTCCCTAAACTTTCAGAGGATGACGCTAAACAGTTAGAAACACCGATCACACTAGAGGAACTCAAGAAGGCCATAACCGCAATGAAAAGTGGTAAGGCTCCTGGAAGAGACGGTTTCCCATCAGAAATGTACCTTTCTTGTTGGGACATAATTGGCCCCTTATTACTAAATATGATCTTATACTCAGTCAAGGAGGGGAACTTCCATAAGAATGACAATATTGCACTCATAACAGTCCTCCTTAAAAAAGACAAAGACCCCAACGAGTGCGGTAGTTATAGACCTTTAAGCCTCCTCGGAACAGATATCAAACTGTACTCTAAGGTATTAGCCATCAGATTACAAAAGCATATGACGTCTTTAGTTCACCCGGACCAAACTGGCTTCATAGGAGGCCGCCTGATCACTGAGAACATAAGACGAATACTGCACGTACTTGATGCCGACAAGGAGGACACCATACCTAAGGCGATGCTGTCCCTGGATGCTATGAAGGCCTTTGACAGGCTGGAATGGTCGTATCTGTGGGCAGTGCTAGAAAGGATGGGGTTAGGAAAAGGATTCATCGATATGATTAAAGTATTATACAAAGACCCATCGGCCATGATTACAACAGGCACAATCATCTCCCAAATATTTCCGGTATCACGCTCTGCCAGACAGGGTTGTCCTCTTAGTCCCGGACTGTTCAATCTATCATTAGAGCCTTTAGCACAATATATAAGACAATCCCAATCCATAGAACCAATCGTAATCAAGGGCACACAAAAAGAAATTAGTTTATATGCGGACGATGTAATATTGTTCATGCAAAACCCCAACACCACATTGCCTCATCTGCTCAAGTTGATTGAGGACTTTGGTGATTTATCGGGATTTAAGATAAATTGGCCGAAATCGGCTTTCCTTCCACTTAACACCCCTGCAAAAAAAGATACAACCCTCCCAGGACAGATACCGATGGTAAAACATTTCAGATGCTTGGGAGTGGAAATATTCCCTACAATAAGACAAACGGTGAAGCACAACTACACAAAAATCCAAAACAAAATCAAAGACAACCTTGATAGATGGGCAAAACTTAAAAACGCAGTACAAGCACGGATATCAATAGTTAAGATGGATGTACTACCTAAAATCAACTTCTTCAGTTCAATGCTACCGTTACCCCCTCCAGAGGGTTACTGGAAAAGATTACACTCCTCCACATACAAATTTATTTGGAATAACAAACCACCACGTATAAAAAGATCCACCGCACAGAGAAATAAAGCAGATGGTGGCATGGCATTTCCAGATTTTTTCCTATATTTTAAGGCAGGGCTATTCAACTAAATTGTTCAGGGGGCCACATTGTCAGAAACCCAAGGGGCCAGGGGCCGGACTGCCACGGCGCCTCCCTGTGCTATGAATATAATATACACTTGACACAACACGCAACCACATTTTCACAACTTTTATTTAAAGGGGAACTATTTTACTATTTCTTTCACTATTTGGGCACTTTTACACAATTCCTGTGGGTTTATGGAACACCTCTGTAATTTTTTTTTTTTTTAATTCATTGTTTTGTATTTCTAATCAAGTACTCAAAAACAGCATTTTTCTACCTCAAGATCTTAAGCCGTTTTGAGCCTCATGGGCTCCAACCACAGTGGGAACTGTGTGGAAACTCAGCTGATTATCATGCAGCGGTGTCTCTCTGACATCACAAATCAGCACATTTTCAGATGACTCAGTTCAGTGAGGGTGAATATTGTGAGAGGAGAATTGGAAGAATGCGCCAATATGAGAATTAGAGACATAGATCATATTAATATAAGTCCACATAGCTAGGAAACAATGCTAAACACTGAAAAAGGCCATTTATAAGATAGTTCCCCTTTAACTACATTGCAAAAGTAGTATACTTTTCAAAAAAAGTGCTTCATTTATGTGCCACATCTGCAACATCTCCTGCAAAAAGTGCTTCATTTATGACTGTGCAACAACTGCAACATCTCCTGTGCATCTGAACATTCTAACATCAACACTTGAACAAAAAAACACATTTATAGTGCAGCTGAGCTTATGAAAAAGTGCTTAATTTCTGTGCAACAACAGCAAATCACAGCATCTTATTAGCACTTATTGTCGACTCTTAACTCTCAAACATCAGGGGGGTGGGGGGCAGACAGGCCTAGCCTACATACACACATCTAATGAGAGCGATTGCACTTCTTTGACTGGGCAATGGCAGAGAAAGAGGGTTCATAGGAAGTGAGGGCTACCCGCAAACAGTGATGCAAATGCTCATTTGTCAAGGAGGCATGGTTGCTTGTTTTAATGGCATTCATGTGAGAGAAACTGGATTCACAGGTGTATGTTGAGCCAAACATTGTTAGCACAGATATTGCCAGCGTTTTTATTTTGGGGAATGTCTTGACATGAATACACTTTATCCAAAATGTTGTGGTGGATTCATTCTCAAGTGCCTGCTTCAGAGCAGATGATGCTTGCATGTCAATTATTTCAAGTTGCAGGAGACCTTCATCAATGTGAAATGACGCAAGGAACTCTTGTCCTTTTGTGGAAATAGCAGCTACATTGGCAAATGGGTTGCTCACAAAATGCATCAATTCTCTGGACATGTCAAATTCATCAAATCGACTTGCAAAGTTTTCCCTCAATTTATCAATGAAATCTGTCATTAATTGAGTGACTTTTGGCTCAATTGTGCGTGTTAACGTTGACATGAAAAGAAAAAAGTAATGTTTTTTTTTTTTTTTTATTATCATGTAATCTTTGGCGGGCCGGTCAGAATCATCCCGCGGGCCGGATCTGGCCCGCGGGCCGCCAGTTGAATAGCCCTGTTTTAAGGCGTACACATTAAGTCCATTGACAACATGGTTTGACTCCCAAGCATTAGCATCCTGGAGAAAAATAGAAGAAAACATAGTAGCCCCACATAGACTGAAGGACATAGCATACACTAAACTACCAATCAAGCACTGTGAACGAAAATTTGGCCCCATAATTACTCATGCGATCCGGATATGGCGTGAATCACAAAAAATAAATCCTAACCCACAAAAATGGCACAATCATACTCCCTTATTCAATAACAATGCACTCTTAATTGGTAAACGACCTATAAGATTCCCTATATGGGAAGAGCAAGGCATACACTCATTAGGAGATGTTTTTTAACAAACAGGGTTTTTGTAGTGATAAAGAAATACGCAAAAAATTTAATCTCACCAAGTCCACATGGCTTTTTCACAAACAGTTAGAGCTATGTTTGAAGTCTCACGGTGTTCCATTAGACAGACCAATTGAACACCACAGATACCACAAATTATTCTACGCAAGAGAGACATCGAGAGGTTTTGTTTCAGAATTTTATCATCAATTACTAACGTCCTCGTATGAAACCCTCCAACTTGACTCTGTCTGGAGGAGGGATATACCAGACCTGGAAAATGACTTTGATTGGCAAGGAGCCTGGGCAAATGTCCGACTTACATCAAGGAACCCGGATCATCAACAAATCAATCTTAACTATATTCACAGGACATACTTGACTCCTATAAGACTGTGCCGAATGGGGCTTAAACAAGATTCCAAATGCACCCAATGTACAAATGGGGACGAAGGGACATTTATGCACATGTATTGGGACTGCCCACCAGTTAAGGCATTCTGGAAAGATGTGACCCAACAAATATCAAAACTCGTATCTTGGAATATACCTGTACACCCCTCGGTATTACTATTGAATGATGTTTTTGAGTTTGCAGTGAATCCACAGCTAAAGAGATTGGTTTTATCGGGTATCACAGTAGCCAAGAAGCTGATCGCATCACGCTGGTTTCAACCGGAAAAAATGTGCCGTAAAGTTTGGTTTCTTACATATCTCGATGTAATTTACCATGAAATATCTACAGCAAGAATTCTGGGTCTCAATGAATCCAAAATGTCAATGTGGTTAGAAGTGGTGGAGAGAATAAAAGCTAGCTTATAATGGTAGTGTCTGGTTAGGTGCGAGGGATAGTGGAGGTACTTCTCAAGGTGGGGTCCGGGAGGGGGGGGTTCGAGCTGAGCATATGTATGTAGGTTTTTTTAGATAACAGGTATTAGGGGTATATCTTATATAAGACAACTAACTAAAATGTGATCTCATTGGATGTGCCCTGACAATTAATGCTTGTATATCTTATCGTGTGTTGTCATGTTTGTTTATATGTTTGTTTAAAAAATAATAAAAAAAGAAAATACAAAAAAGAAAAATAATTAAAAACAGACATAGATGGACAGGCATAATGGGTTAATAGCCATGCAGTCCCTTAATCAGAACAATTCTGTCAGGCTTGTTTTATAAGGATCGTGCAGGCTCAACCACTCATGTACACGCTTATTTCACACACTTGTACATGGATGAGCCTACGTCCTATCCTCTCCTCATTTCAAATGATCAGAAAGTCCTACACAGCGCATCTTTAATCGTTTAATAGTTCACACACCATAATTCTTCATGTTAGATGATATGTTAAAGATGATCACATAACAAGTGTATGATTTATTTATTTTAGATATTGGTAAATATTTTATTCAGACAGTGTCAGAAGACTCCATCCTCTCTCTCTCTCTCTCTCTCTCTCTCTCTCTCTCTCTCTCTCTCTCTCTCTCTCTCTCTCTCTCTCTTTTGCTGTTTATAGACACAATAACCGTCCTCAAGACCGCACGCCTCTCTCCACTCTGCACGGGTCAGATGCTATGGACCGTCATGGTAACAGCTGTGTTTTTCATGCACTCATCATCATCATCATCCTCATCATCCTCATCCTCATCATCATCATCATCATCATCATCATCATCCTCATCCTCATCATCATCATCATCATCATCATCATCATCATCATCATCATCATCATCATCATCATCATCACACAGGTCAGTGGTGCTCCAGGACATCCTGCAGCTGTAACAGTAACACACAGTCTGGCTCAAGACAGACGCTAATGTTATGATGCCTTGCTGAGGAGCATCCTAAAGCTGCTAGACCGCAGAGGTGACAGTTGGCCCAGCCCCTTCATTCAAAAGCGTCCATACATTACTATGGAGACTGTAGGATATTTTGCAATATAAAACACTGGATTAGCTTCAAACGCTTCTTGGCATTGATAGTCTGCTTATGAATAAAACCAAAAGGAAAATATGTAAATGAGTGTGATAGCCCTCAAGTTTCAAGTTTCTTTAATAGTTGTCATACAGAAGTACAGAATACTTTTGTACAAAATGCTTCTTACTGTTGCGCAAGACAAGATAAGTATGAAATAAAAACATAGTAAAATTAGAAGTAAAAAAAAGAGGTCACAGTGTTCAGTTTAGACATATGTACAATGTTCGATGCAGAATAGACGTAGTTACCATACAATATACAATACTGTGCAGTGTACTAATATACAATACTATATAGTGCAAGGCAGAAATGGAGAAATGGGACGAGGTGCAATTTAGGTACAATTCACAGTAGGTGTACGAGTTGTAGTGCAAATCCTTTATCAATAAATATAAAGTGTAAGTGTGTTTGTGTGATCTAAAGTGTGGAGAGTGGGTGCTGCAGTGTGTTGTTTGTTTGAGTGAGTGTGTGCGTGTGGGTGTGTGTGCTGTGTGCATTTGATGGTTGTTGCATAGTGATTATTGTTCGTTTAGCGATTATTGTTCGTTTAGCAGCCTGATGGCCTGGGGATAGAAGCTTCTTCTGAGTCTTTCTGTGCTCGCCTTAAGACTCCGGTATCGCTCAAATCTCATTGTTTAATGATGATATTTTCAGCTGTGTGCCTTGAGCGCATTCTGGATTGATTACAAATATCTTCATGTCACTGAGTCACTCAAACAGTCATTCAGTCAGCAAGTCATTCAGTCATTAAGTCACTGTTTTGTAAGTCCCATGTAAAAGTCTTTACACTCAAGTCCCAAGTCGTGTCCCCAAGTCAAGACTGGCAAGTCTGAAACTTTGGGTTTCGAGTCCTAAACAAGTATACAAATGTAATGCCATTTCAAAATGTTAAAGCCAACAGAGTTAGTAGTATATTACATTTAGATGATTCTGACACACAACTTCCTTCTCTGCTCACACAACTTGATTGGCGGCTGATTGGTCCAAAGTAAGTTGGACCAATCCAAAAAACTTGTGTTAAACTCTTGTTTAACACTGAACATCAAGAGAACTAAGTCTATCTGCATTTCCATAAAAAAAACTACCTGCAACAGAAACATTGTCTGTCAGAATCTGTGATTACCTCATCGAACAAGTAGCCAAGATGAAGTACTTTTAAAAGTCACAAAAAAATCTGTAAAATGATTAAGGCCAACCTCTGCTGTTTTAGAATGATAAGAAAATGTCTGACATTTGATTGTGCCCAACTGTTCTTTACTGTAACTCACTGTACTGATTCTCTTTACTGTAACTCACTTTACTGATTCTCTCTCACATGTCCTATGGCTTGACCACCTGAGCTAGGGCAATCAGTCAGTTGTTCAATCCATCGAGTGCCTCTACAATCGGGCCTTAAAAATCTTAGATCAAAAACAGATCAGGTACCATCACTGCCTCATCTTAAGTAAACACAACATTTTAAGCATTGTCAATTTTGTTGATCTCCATTATGTAAAACTTGTGTTTAAATGCTTAAACGGACTTGCACCCCTGTAAGTGTGTTAAAAAATTACAAAACTAGAACTAGAGCAGCCGCCAGAGGTAATTGTAAAGTCGCTCTTTGTAAAACATATTTTGCTTAATCAGCTTACTTTGTCAAAGGTGTGAAATTCTGGAACTCTCTACCTGATCACCTAATATCTGCTACAAATATTTCCACGTTCAAGAAGCTTACTAAATCTTGGCTAGTTCCGCAGCAAACCTGCACCCACTAATTGTATGTGTTAACAGAATGGGAGAATGAGTATGTGTGTTGGTGTAGCGGGGGGGGGGGGGGGCTGTTGTGGGAGGGTGGTTCAGGGTGGGTGGGTAGGAGAAGAGGGTGGTACAGGGCGTGAGAATGTGTGCGTGTGTCTGTTTGTGTCAAGGGGGGGAGGGGATGTTGTGGGTGGGTGGTTTTTTGAGCGGATGAATGAATGTCTGGGTCTGAGTAGGGCGGTGGGTATGTTGATATATTATGTCTATAGATGGTATTCCTGTGTTGATCCTGTGTGCCTTAATACTGGCATTGCACTGGGGTGTGCACGGGTATCTCTATATAGAGGTGTTGGTGCCCACCCTAGTGTTATCCCAGGTGTATGTGTGACGGATCATCTTGGTCTGCGTTGTGTTGATGTTAAATGTTAATGTCCCGAGGGGGAGTCGAACAGGGGAGCTCCTGCGCCGCGGGCGACGACACAGGCCGCTGCACTAAGAAGTGAATTCACTGCTATGTACCGTACCTATGCGTCTGTTAACCCTGTTATGAGGAAGTGAGTTTAACTTACCAGCCCGTAATGCCACAGTCACTTGTCAACATCCCTGTTTCTGTGACTGTGGATAGACTCACGGGCCTCCCCGTTACATATGTAATGGTGTATATATCTGTGTATCTAATGTTAGTGAGGGCATGTCTACTTTGTACACTATGCTTTTATTACCTTTTATTAGATTTTTATTTACCTACTGCATGTCCTATTTTATAATGTTTTATGTCAGCCGGGTGTTGCAAATTAGCTTTGGCTACAAACACTATGATACAGGCATTATCTATGTATTTGTATCTGTCCCTTTCAAATAAATCAAATCAAATCAAATCAAGTGGAACTGTAATCAGACAAGAACATAGATACTGGTAAGATACTGGTAACGTCAAACCGTCCCACTACATGCCAGCTGGACCCGATACCCTTGCCACTCCTCCAGACCATATAGAACCAGACATCCTCCCATTCCTAACGACAACCATCAACTCCTCCCTCAACTTGGTGGTGGTTCCAACCTCCCTAAAACAAGCCAGAGTCACATCGCTCATAAAAAAAACAACCATGAACCCCACCATCATAGACAACTGTAACGTTTGGGGTTTCTATCCTCTCTCAGGAGTGGAAACCCTACTGCCATTCTGGAGTACTTCACCCTGTTCTCTGCAATTAGCTCTGATTGATTGTCACCTGTGATTTGTTGTCACTAATTACTGCGTGTGGGTTGCTGGGTATTTTGCCTTTATAGTAATCCTTTGTTCTCCTGTATGTTGTCGGATCTTCAACAGAAGTACTGCGAGCAGTCGGCAACGGACAGAAGTGCATGCCATAACTGTGGCATGCACTGATAACACCCATTTAACACACACACACACACGCACGCACGCACGCACGCACACACACACACACACACACACACACACACACACACACACATGCTTGCACGTGCACGCACACACTTGAGCAATGCACACATATCCATGAACATTAGATATGTCTGTCATATGTTCATGATGTTACAGTATGTAGTCTGACACCTACCTCTAGTACAATAAGACTTAGCTAGCTAATTCTATTACTGTAACTGTGGCCTTGGCTAGTCTGATCCACTTGTTTAATTTGTGCCGTTGCATACAAATATGGTATCCCCTTCTCAATGCTATTTATGAATAACATGTACTGACATGCTGAATAACTTAAACCAGTGTGTTCCTGTTGGTTCTGTCTTCTGTCCATATATTTACGGGTGACCTGACCTCATGACCTTATTCTTGGGTGTGTTTTAATCACAACAGCATCCCAGCTTGCTAGCGTATATATCTGAAAATGTCATACAATTCCCCTTTGTACTTTGGGCATTCTTGCGGGTCAGGTATGCTGAGACGTTGCTGCGGCCTGGTGAGTTTATGCTCATACATTTGCGTAATTTAGGCTGCAATCAGTAGCTAGTATAAGTCAGTCTGTCCACTGTTCTTTCCAATAAGTTCAAGTTCAAGTTTCAAGTTTCAAGTTCAAGTTTCTTTAATAGTTGTCATACAGAAGTACAGAATACTTTTATACAAAATGCTTCTTACTGTTACGCTCCAGAGACTGTGCAAGACAAGATAAGTATGAAATAAAATAACATAGTATAGCATGTAAATTAGAAGTAAAAAATGAGGTCACAGTGTTCAGTATAGACATATGTACAATGTTCGATGCATAATAGACGTAACTGAGTTACCATATAACAATATACCATGCAGTGTACTAATATACAATACAAAGCAGAGATGGGATGAGGTACAATTTAGGTACAATTTACAGTAGGTGTATGAGTTGTAGTGCAAATCCTTTATCAATAAATAAATTTGTGTGATCTAAAGTGTGGAGAGTGGGTGCTGCAGTGTGTTGTTTGTTTAAGTGAGTGTGTGCGTGTGGGTGTGTGTGCTATGTGCAATTGATGGTTGTTGCATAGTGTTTATTGTTCGTTGAGCAGCCTGATGGCCTGGGGATAGAAGCTTCTTCTGAGTCTTTCTGTGCTCGCCTTAAGACTCCGGTATCGCTTGCCTGACCGCAGCAGTTCAAAGAGGCAGTTGTTCGGGTGGCTGGAGTCCTTGATGATTCTCTTCGCCTTCCCCCTGCACCGCTTGTTGTAAATGTTCTGGAGGGTGGGAAGCCCCCCTCCAATTGTGTGTTCGGCTGAACGTGTCACTCTTTGTAGTCTGCTACGGTCTTGTGCAGTGCTATTCCCAAACCAGGAGGTGATGTTGCCAGTCAGGATGCTCTCTATTGTACATGAGTAGAAGTTCCTAAGGATCTTCTGACTGACTTGGAACTTCCTTAGGCGCCTGAGGAAGTAGAGGCGTTGTCGTGCCTTCTTCACAACACTGTCAATGTGTGTGGTCCATGTCAAGTCCTCGGATATGTGGGCTCCGAGGTACTTGAAACTGTTCACTCTCTCAACCGGTGCCCCGTCGATGCTGAGGGGGCTGTAGTCCTTGACCCCCGACCTCCTGAAGTCCACAATCATCTCTTTTGTTTTGCTGACGTTCAGGGAGAGGCAGTTCTCCTGACACCACTGTGACAGATTCTCTACCTCTTCCAGGTAGGCCCTCTCGTCGTTGGCAGAGATCAGGCCCACCACTACTGTGTCATCAGCAAATTTGATGATTGTGTTGTTGTTCCGCTGTGCCACGCAGTCATGTGTGTACAGGGAGTAGAGGAGGGGGCTATTTAGCAATGAAACAACCCATCCCACCACTGCCATGGTGTCTTTGTGTGCTCCAGGGAGCGGCTACATTGATCCATCACAAAACGGAGAGAAACCGGACAGAAAGAATGGCAGTCCGTTGGTTTGTTCTTAAATTAGAACTTAACGTAATTGTGTGTTTGCAGAAACAACAGCTTTGTGATGTATCTATCAGTTCCAAAGGTTTGTCATCCTCAAACTTCTTTGTCCATCAGAAAGGACACAAATCTGGCGGACACAGACACACCATGAGCCCCGTCCAACAAACAGATACTCGTCATTGAAAAATAATTAAAAACAGACATAGATGGACAGGCATAATGGGTTAATAGCCATGCAGTCCCTTAATCAGAACAATTCTGTCAGGCTTGTTTTATAAGGATCGTGCAGGCTCAACCACTCATGTACACGCTTATTTCACACACTTGTACATGGATGAGCCTACGTCCTATCCTCTCCTCATTTCAAATGATCAGAAAGTCCTACACAGCGCATCTTTAATCGTTTAATAGTTCACACACCATAATTCTTCATGTTAGATGATATGTTAAAGATGATCACATAACAAGTGTATGATTTATTTATTTTAGATATTGGTAAATATTTTATTCAGACAGTGTCAGAAGACTCCATCCTCTCTCTCTCTCTCTCTCTCTCTCTCTCTCTCTCTCTCTCTCTCTCTCTCTCTCTCTCTCTCTCTCTCTCTCTCTCTCTCTCTCTCTCTCTCTCTCTCTCTTTTGCTGTTTGTAGACACAATAACCGTCCTCAAGACCGCACGCCTCTCTCCACTCTGCACGGGTCAGATGCTATGGACCGTCATGGTAACAGCTGTGTTTTTCATGCACTCATCATCATCATCATCCTCATCATCCTCATCCTCATCATCATCATCATCATCATCATCATCATCATCATCATCATCATCATCATCATCATCATCATCACACAGGTCAGTGGTGCTTCAGGACATCCTGCAGCTGTAACAGTAACACACAGTCTGGCTCAAGACAGACGCTAATGTTAATAATAATAATGGATTGGATTTATATAGCGCTCTTCTCTGACTGACTGTTGCTCTGACTCAGAGCGATTCACAGAGTCCATTATTCGTTCATACACAGTCATACCGGTGTTATGTTATGTTATGTTATGATGCCTTGCTGAGGAGCATCCTAAAGCTGCTAGACCGCAGAGGTGACAGTTGGCCCAGCCCCTTCATTCAAAAGCGTCCATACATTACTATGGAGACTGTAGGATATTTTGCAATATAAAACACTGGATTAGCTTCAAACGCTTCTTGGCATTGATAGTCTGCTTATGAATAAAACCAAAAGGAAAATATGTAAATGAGTGTGATAGCCCTCAAGTTTCAAGTTTCTTTAATAGTTGTCATACAGAAGTACAGAATACTTTTGTACAAAATGCTTCTTACTGTTGCGCAAGACAAGATAAGTATGAAATAAAAACATAGTAAAATTAGAAGTAAAAAAAAGAGGTCACAGTGTTCAGTTTAGACATATGTACAATGTTCGATGCAGAATAGACGTAGTTACCATACAATATACAATACTGTGCAGTGTACTAATATACAATACTATATAGTGCAAGGCAGAAATGGAGAAATGGGACGAGGTGCAATTTAGGTACAATTCACAGTAGGTGTACGAGTTGTAGTGCAAATCCTTTATCAATAAATATAAAGTGTAAGTGTGTTTGTGTGATCTAAAGTGTGGAGAGTGGGTGCTGCAGTGTGTTGTTTGTTTGAGTGAGTGTGTGCGTGTGGGTGTGTGTGCTGTGTGCATTTGATGGTTGTTGCATAGTGATTATTGTTCGTTTAGCGATTATTGTTCGTTTAGCAGCCTGATGGCCTGGGGATAGAAGCTTCTTCTGAGTCTTTCTGTGCTCGCCTTAAGACTCCGGTATCGCTCAAATCTCATTGTTTAATGATGATATTTTCAGCTGTGTGCCTTGAGCGCATTCTGGATTGATTACAAATATCTTCATGTCACTGAGTCACTCAAACAGTCATTCAGTCAGCAAGTCATTCAGTCATTAAGTCACTGTTTTGTAAGTCCCATGTAAAAGTCTTTACACTCAAGTCCCAAGTCGTGTCCCCAAGTCAAGACTGGCAAGTCTGAAACTTTGGGTTTCGAGTCCTAAACAAGTATACAAATGTAATGCCATTTCAAAATGTTAAAGCCAACAGAGTTAGTAGTATATTACATTTAGATGATTCTGACACACAACTTCCTTCTCTGCTCACACAACTTGATTGGCGGCTGATTGGTCCAAAGTAAGTTGGACCAATCCAAAAAACGTGTGTTAAACTCTTGTTTAACACTGAACATCAAGAGAACTAAGTCTATCTGCATTTCCATAAAAAAAACTACCTGCAACAGAAACATTGTCTGTCAGAATCTGTGATTACCTCATCGAACAAGTAGCCAAGATGAAGTACTTTTAAAAGTCACAAAAAAATCTGTAAAATGATTAAGGCCAACCTCTGCTGTTTTAGAATGATAAGAAAATGTCTGACATTTGATTGTGCCCAACTGTTCTTTACTGTAACTCACTGTACTGATTCTCTTTACTGTAACTCACTTTACTGATTCTCTCTCACATGTCCTATGGCTTGACCACCTGAGCTAGGGCAATCAGTCAGTTGTTCAATCCATCGAGTGCCTCTACAATCGGGCCTTAAAAATCTTAGATCAAAAACAGATCAGGTACCATCACTGCCTCATCTTAAGTAAACACAACATTTTAAGCATTGTCAATTTTGTTGATCTCCATTATGTAAAACTTGTGTTTAAATGCTTAAACGGACTTGCACCCCTGTAAGTGTGTTAAAAAATTACAAAACTAGAACTAGAGCAGCCGCCAGAGGTAATTGTAAAGTCGCTCTTTGTAAAACATATTTTGCTTAATCAGCTTACTTTGTCAAAGGTGTGAAATTCTGGAACTCTCTACCTGATCACCTAATATCTGCTACAAATATTTCCACGTTCAAGAAGCTTACTAAATCTTGGCTAGTTCCGCAGCAAACCTGCACCCACTAATTGTATGTGTTAACAGAATGGGAGAATGAGTATGTGTGTTGGTGTAGCGGGGGGGGGGGGCTGTTGTGGGAGGGTGGTTCAGGGTGGGTGGGTAGGAGAAGAGGGTGGTACAGGGCGTGAGAATGTGTGCGTGTGTCTGTTTGTGTCAAGGGGGGGAGGGGATGTTGTGGGTGGGTGGTTTTTTGAGCGGATGAATGAATGTCTGGGTCTGAGTAGGGCGGTGGGTATGTTGATATATTATGTCTATAGATGGTATTCCTGTGTTGATCCTGTGTGCCTTAATACTGGCATTGCACTGGGGTGTGCACGGGTATCTCTATATAGAGGTGTTGGTGCCCACCCTAGTGTTATCCCAGGTGTATGTGTGACGGATCATCTTGGTCTGCGTTGTGTTGATGTTAAATGTTAATGTCCCGAGGGGGAGTCGAACAGGGGAGCTCCTGCGCCGCGGGCGACGACACAGGCCGCTGCACTAAGAAGTGAATTCACTGCTATGTACCGTACCTATGCGTCTGTTAACCCTGTTATGAGGAAGTGAGTTTAACTTACCAGCCCGTAATGCCACAGTCACTTGTCAACATCCCTGTTTCTGTGACTGTGGATAGACTCACGGGCCTCCCCGTTACATATGTAATGGTGTATATATCTGTGTATCTAATGTTAGTGAGGGCATGTCTACTTTGTACACTATGCTTTTATTACCTTTTATTAGATTTTTATTTACCTACTGCATGTCCTATTTTATAATGTTTTATGTCAGCCGGGTGTTGCAAATTAGCTTTGGCTACAAACACTATGATACAGGCATTATCTATGTATTTGTATCTGTCCCTTTCAAATAAATCAAATCAAATCAAATCAAGTGGAACTGTAATCAGACAAGAACATAGATACTGGTAAGATACTGGTAACGTCAAACCGTCCCACTACATGCCAGCTGGACCCGATACCCTTGCCACTCCTCCAGACCATATAGAACCAGACATCCTCCCATTCCTAACGACAACCATCAACTCCTCCCTCAACTTGGTGGTGGTTCCAACCTCCCTAAAACAAGCCAGAGTCACATCGCTCATAAAAAAAAAAACCATGAACCCCACCATCATA
The DNA here is from genome assembly GCF_963971535.1 of Notolepis coatsorum. Taxonomy (NCBI): domain Eukaryota; kingdom Metazoa; phylum Chordata; class Actinopteri; order Aulopiformes; family Paralepididae; genus Notolepis; species Notolepis coatsorum. Next base: position 42,964,538 of record NC_140172.1, on the reverse strand, counting down.
GACAACTGTAACGTTTGGGGTTTCTATCCTCTCTCAGGAGTGGAAACCCTACTGCCATTCTGGAGTACTTCACCCTGTTCTCTGCAATTAGCTCTGATTGATTGTCACCTGTGATTTGTTGTCACTAATTACTGCGTGTGGGTTGCTGGGTATTTTGCCTTTATAGTAATCCTTTGTTCTCCTGTATGTTGTCGGATCTTCAACAGAAGTACTGCGAGCAGTCGGCAACGGACAGAAGTGAGACATCTGGTCCGGTTTTGTTATTATGTTGTGTTAAACTATTTCTCCATCTTGTGTACGGTGTTCGCTATGCTAAATTATCTCTCAGTAGTAGCCTGGCTACATTATGCTTTCTCGTTCCATTATCTTGCTCTAATGTTTCTGATGATAAAAGAACACATATTTTGAGAAGAGCAACACCATCTCCGCCTCCTTCTTCCTTTCTACTATTGGACTCAACATTCCTACCTTGAATCATAACAGAAGATCCGACCATCATGAGCTCCACAGAAGGATTCCGGGAGGAGCTGGAGGCCCAAAGAAGACAGCTGGGTGTCGTCACCAATCGCCAGCGGGAAGTAGGTACCGAACTGGGTCGTCTGGGAGACCTATCCATCGAGTCCCAAGCAGCAGTAGCCGCAGCTATCTCCACAGCCGACTCAGCGTTAGCTATGGCTAACAACACTAGCACAGTGGCCGCTGTTGCGGTAACAGCGGTGGGAGCTGGAACCCCGTCTGCCGGCGGGGAGGAGAGGCACGGTACGTCCATCTGTCCGTGAGGAGGTTCGGTAACCACGTCTGCCACCGCCAGATTGTTACGGAGGAGCTCCGGAAGGTTGTCGGGAGTTTGTCACCCAATGCTCTCTTGTTTTTCAGTTACAGCCACATACTTTCACTACTGAAATGTCCAAAGTTGCATATATAATAACTCTACTTACAGGTCGTGCTCTTTCTTGGGCTACCGCGGAATGGGAGAGTCGTTCGGGACTCTGCCACAGCACGGCTGCCTTCACCCGAGAGTTGCGACGTGTGTTTGATACCTCTCGGGTGATATCCATCTATGAAGCCGGCGGGCGGCTCATCTCCTGCCGGCAAGGTAGTCGCTCTGTGGCGGACTACGCGATCGACTTCCGCATTGTAGCTCGAGAGGCTGCTTGGCAGGAAGTGCCCTGTTGTGTGTTGTTTGTACAGGGGCTCTCTGGGCGAATGCAAGATGAGCTGGCTTCACGGGAGCTGCTTGAACAACTGGATAACGTCATCAACTTAGCAATACGGATGGACAACCGACATCGGGAGACGGAGGCTTTGTCACAGGTACTCTTCCGCCCTTCTCTCGGTGTCGAGACAGATGTGCAATATACAAGAGAGAGCTTGGGTGACGAACCAATGCAACTGGGGGCCTTGCGACTTTCGGACGCAGAGACGGATTGAACAGAAGCGTTGTTTTTGTTGCGGTCGCACTGGATCGCTTCAGTAATTGTTCTGGCTTGTCGGGAAACGGGGGGGCTCGCTAAACTTGGGGGGAGTTATAGCGGGTGGTCATTCTACCTCTGTCACTAATGAGTCACACACCTTTTTTAATGTCACTGTTGGGTGGGGGGATTCTCTCAAACAGACCAGGGCATTAATTGATTTGGGAGCGGCAGGTAATTTAATTCATGTAGGGTTAGCACATGAGTGGGGGGTTCCTCTAGAGACACTGGAGGTGCCTATCCCGGTGGCGTCTATGCCTTCTACAACGCTGTTCGGTTTCCGGGTTCCTCTGATTGGCCACTAAGCCCACGTGACCCTACGCTAGCACGCCCCCCTTATCGCCGCCAGTTATCGCATACGCCCGCGCATGAGCCGCGACAAGCGCCTTCAATGACAGAGCTCTCATATTTGCGAATGCATAAACTATATCTTAAATTATGGCTATGTGTCTAATATGGCCGTCGCTTATCAATTGACAGAGCTCTCATATTTGCGAATGCAATAGCGTTCACCCTGATGTAAACAAAACAAGTCATTGATAAGCAACGGCCATATTAGACACATAATTTAAGATATAGTTTATGCATTCGCAAATATGAGAGCTCTGTCATTGAAGGCGCTTGTCGCGGCTCATGCGCATGCGCGGGCGTACGCGATAACTGGCGGCGATAAGGGGGGCGTGCTAGCGTAGGGTCACGTGGGCTTAGTGGCCAATCAGAGGAACCCGGAAACCGAACAGCGTTGTAGAAGGCATAGACGCATCCCGGTGCAGTCATTGGACGGTCAACCACTGGGTAGTGGGCTCATTACCCAGCGCACGGCGCAGCTGCGTCTCCAGGTGGCCGGGAGTGAGTGGGAATGGTTAAAATGTTATGTTGTCATGTCTCCTCATTCATCCATTGTGTTAGGCCATCCGTGGCTAGCAGAGCATAATCCTTGTATTGATTGGGCTACAGGTGAACTTTCAATGGAGAGCGGCGTTAAGTCGGTTTCCGGCAAGGGTTCACCCACCCCTTTTTCTTCTTCTCTTTTGTCTCCCTCCAGGATGGTGGTAAGCGTTGCAGACTCTATTCCATCTCCTAATCCCGATTTAGCAGGAGTACCTGAGATTTATTGAGACCTGGCGGAGGTCTTTAGTAAGACTCATGCTAAAGCACTACCGCCTCATAGATCTTACGACTGCCCCATTAATCTTCTACCTGGTACCTCTCCACCCCATGGTCGTATGTTTTCTCTCTCTCGTCCTGAGACAGTATCCATGAATACCTATATTCAGGAGGCACTGGCCGCGGGGCACATACGTCCGTCCACATCCCCTGCAGGCGCTGGGTTCTTTTTTGTAGCAAAGAAGGATGGTAGCCAGCAGCCGTGCATTGATTATAGGGGGTTGAACAACGTTTCCATCAAAAACCGTTACCCCCTGCCTCTCATGGACACAGCCTTTGAGTGTCTACAGGGGGCGCAGGTCTTCTCTAAACTTGATTTACGTAATGCCTACAACTTAATCAGGATTAGAGAGGGAGACGAGTGGAAAACTGCATTTAATACACCTAACGGGCATTATGAATATTTGGTTATGCCTTTTGGCTTAGCTAAACGTAAGTCTTTCAAGCTCTAGTCAACGACATGCTGCAGGATTGAATCGGGGTGTCAGTCTTCGTCTATTTAGATGACATTCAAATTTTTTCTCGCGATATGGAGCAACACCAACTGCACGTTCGTCAGGTTCTCCAGCATCTCCTTCACCATCAGCTCTTTGTTAAAGCAGAGAAGTGTGTGTTTCACACCGACACAGTTTCTTTCTTGGGGTTTGTATTGACTAAGGGCGATCTACGTATGGATCCGGCCAAGGTGAGTGCTGTACTGGACTGGCCATGCCCTTCGTCGCTCAAGGAATTGCAACGTTTTTTTTGGCTTTGCACATTTTTATAGGCGTTTTATTCTCAACTTTGGCGCCTTAGCCACTCCTCTGATGGCTCTCACTCTCTCCCTGGCTTTGAATGGCTGCCTCGGGCAGAGTCAGCCTTTTCGCAACCTCAAACGTCGGTTTACCTTCGCCCCTGTACTGATCCGCCACGATTCGGAGGCTCCATTTATTGTGGAGGTGGATGCTTCCGATATCGCGTGGGGGGGGGGGGGGGGGGGGGTGATCTCTCAGAGATGCTTAAAGGACGGGAAGGTGCATCCCTGCGTTCTTTTTGCGCCGGCTGTCTCCGGCCGAGTGCAACTACGACGTGGGTAATCGGGAGTTGTTAGCAATCAAATTGGCACTGGAGGAATGGAGACATTGGTTGGAGGGTGCGGCACACCCTGTCATTGTTTGGACCGATCATAAGAACTTGGCTTACATCCAGGGGGCTAAATGCCTTAACGCTCGCCAGGCCAGTGGGTGTTATTCTTCACTCGATTTAGATTTTCCATCTCCTACCGGCCCGGTTCCAAGAACGTCAAGCCTGACGCTCTGTCACGCCAGTTTGACCCTCCGGACCGGGAGGAGAAGCCCCATCCTATTATTCCACAGGCCCTTATTCTGGCTCCTGTGTCATGGGGCATAGACAGGGTGGTAAGATCGGCTCTGGCACGGGAGCCCGATCACGGTGGGGGTCCTCCGGGGCGGATGTATGTGCCCAAGGCTGCACGCTCGTGACTGCTGCAGTGGGCGCATACCTCCTCCCTCACCGGCCACCCTGGGGCCGCCAGAACCCTGGAGTTTATCCGTAGGAGGTTCTGGTGGCCTACAGAGGAGGGGGATACACGTTCCTTTGTGGCGGCCTGTCCGGTGTGCGCGCGTAGTAAGACCTCTCGCCCTGCACCGGCGGGTCTCCTTCACCCACTTCCTATTCCCAAATGTACCTGGTCGCACATATCCCTGGATTTTATTTCTGGCCTTCCCCCGTCCGATGGTTTCACTACCATTTTGGTGGTAGTGGACCGCTTTTCCAAGGCGGCCCACTTCATTCCCCTTCCCAAGCTTCCCTCGGCTCGAGAGACGGCTGACCTGGTGGTGCAGCACGTCTTTCGGGTCCACGGGCTTCCAGTGGATATGGTGTCCGACCGGGGCCCTCAGTTCGCCTCCAGGTTCTGGAAGGCATTTGCTTCCAGCCTAGATGCCTCCGTCAGCCTGTCGTCTGGGTTCCACCCGCAGTCCAACGGGCAGACGGAGCGCGTCAACCAGGATCTGGAGGGTGTTCTGAGGTGCTACGTTGCCGGTAGTCCGGCGACGTGGAGTAGGAGGCTGGCGTGGTCAGAGTATGCGCATAATACCCTCCTCTCCTCCTCTACAGGTATGTCTCCATTTCAGTGCCAGTATGGTTTTCAACCTCCCCTTTTTCCCGAACAGGAGTGGGAGGCTGAGGTGCCTTCGGTCCAGGCCCACGTGGCTCGCTGTCACGGGACGTGGAACCGGGTTCGGACGGCGCTGCAGAAGGCCTCTGTTAGGGCTCAGCGGCAGGCTAACCGCAAGCGCCGTCCGGCTCCGGTTTTCCGTCCTGGGCGGAGGGTTTTGGCTTTCCACCCGTGATCTCCTTCTCCGGGTTGATTGATTGATTGATTGATTGAAAACTTTATTAACAGATTGCAGAATGGGTACAATACAGTACAGCTCAATACACACAATTGTTAAGGGGATGCAGACCAGAGAAAGACTTTCGTCTTGTTTACATCAGGGTCCCCCATTTTCAATTCATCAGGACATATATGACATACATGACATACAGATAGTCAGTACTGCTACATCTATACATTTATGACATACCAGATTTGCAAATACAGTACTGTTTGTGATACAGAAGGAGTCAAGAAAGGGGAGTATATACATTTGACGTAGAATGACGGGTGGAATCCAGGAAGCTGGCTCTTCACTTTATAGGTCCCTTTAAAGTGGTTCGTCGGGTGAACCCTGTGGCTTATAGGTTGCTGCTTCCAGCTTCCATGCAGGTTCATCCGACGTTTCATGTGTCCCTCTTGAAACCATTCCTCTCATCGCCCTTGTCCCTGCCACTTCCCGCGGTTCCTCCGCACCGCATCCTTGATGGTCAAACTGTCTACACGGTGCGGAGGATCCTGGGTTGTAGGCGGAGGGGTAGGGGGTTTCAGTTTTTGGTGGATTGGGACGGGTACGGGGTAGAAGAGCGTTCCTGGGTGCCTCAAAGGGATATTTTAGATCACAGCCTTATCGACGATTTTCGTCGGCTGCATCCCGAGGCCCCTAGGTGAACGTCAGGTGCCATTCGTCGGGGGGAGGTACTGTAACGTTTGGGGTTTCTATCCTCTCTCAGGGGTGGAAACCCTACTGCCATTCTGGAGTACTTCACCCTGTTCTCTGCAATTAGCTCTGATTGATTGTCACCTGTGATTTGTTGTCACTAATTACTGCATGTGGGTTGCTGGGTATTTTGCCTTTATAGTAATCCTTTGTTCTCCTGTCTGTTGTCGGATCTTCAACAGAAGTACTGCGAGCAGTCGGCCACGGACAGAAGTGGGACATCTGGTCCGGTTTTGTTATTATGTTGTGTTAAACTATTTCTCCGTCTTGTGTATGGTTTTCGCTATGCTAAATTATCTCTCAGTAGTAGCCTGGCTACATTATGCTTTCTAGTTCCATTATCTTGCTCTAGTGTTTCTGATAATAAAAGAACACATATTTTGAGATGAGCAACACCATCTCCGCCTCCTTCTTCCTTTCTACTATTGGACTCAACATTCCTACCTTGAATCATAACAGACAACTATTGTCCTGTCTCTCTTCTCTCCTTCCTGTCTAAATCACTTGAACGTGCTGTATCCAACCAACTTACTGATGATCTCTTGCAGAATTACCTCATAGACCTTAATCAGTCAGGCTTCAGGACTGGTCCCTCAACAGAGACAGCCCTCATTTTCTTCACGACCAACCACCTCAAACTAAACCTAAGCAAAACAGAATTGCTTCAACTGCCGACCAAATCCTCCCCGCTGACCGACCTTTCCATCACAGTGGAAAATTTTGTCGTGGCCTCGTCCCTGACCGCCAAGAACCTTGGTGTAGTCCTTGATGATCGGCTGAACTTCTCCACTCATATCTGTGAAATGACCAGAACCTGCAGATTCCTCGTGAACAATGTCAGAAGGATCTGCCCCTTCCTAACAAAAGAAGCCACTCAACTCCTTGTCCAATCAACAGTCATGTCTCGCCTTGACTATTGGAATGCACGGATCGCTGGTCTACCGACCACCGCCACCAAGCCTCTTCAACTCATTCAGAACGCAGCCGCCCGCCTGATCTCCAACCTACCAAAGTCAGCCCATGTTACCCCAATTCTTATGGACCTACACAGGCTCCCCATTGCCGCAAAAATCCGCTTCAATGTCCTCGATCTGGCATATCGCATAGCGAAGGGAACGGCTCCCACCTACCTCCAGTCAATGGTCTCTAACTATACACCCTCAAGACCCCTCCGCTCTACATCCTCTGGCGACGCCGGCTGTCCCCGGCCGAACGCAACTATGACGTGGGAAATCGTGAGTTGCTAGCCATCAAATTTGCACTGGAGGAGTGGAGGCAGTGGTTGGAGGGGGCCGCACAGCCCTTTATAGTATGGACCAACAAGAACCTGGCTTACGGACTTCCGGTATGAGAGCGGAAGGGTAGCACGGTGAGGCTCCTGGTCAAAAGAGTGAAAAACGGAGAAATAAAGACCCGAAAAGTGAAGATGCAAACGAGAAGAAAGGAGGAGAAAACAATTATGAAGGAAAGAGAAATGGAGGACTCACAGGAAGAGGAGAGTTCGATGGAGCAGAACCCCCGAGGCGAGACCGAGAAGGGGCAGGCGGAGGAAGGGGGAGTTTCAGCTGAGACGGACAAGGGAATGCCAGGATGGGCCGTGCTCATGCAGGCCGGGATATTGGCGACCATAAAATTGAACTCGGACACGATGCAGGCGACCATAAAACTGAACTCGGACACGATAAGAAATGATATTGGGAAGTTACGGGAGGAATTGAGGAAGGAACAGGAGGACTTCAGAGGTGAAATGAATACAGAACTCAAAAGGGTGGATGAGAAGATGGCGGAACAGGACAGAAACGTAACAGAGGTACAGACTAGAATGGCGCAAACGGAGGAATGGAACACAGAGATACACAAGGTGTTAACGTGTGCCATTCAAAAACAAGAACAGATGGAGACAAAGATATCGGACATGGAGGGGAGGTCACGGAGAAATAACATCAGAATATGGGGATTGAAAGAAGGAGTCGAAGGGGAATCGGTGACCCAATATGTGGAAAAGCTTATCAAGGAACAACTGGAGGAGACGGGACTGGAAAAAATGGAGATACAGAGGGCCCACAGGGCGTTGGCTCCGAGACCGAAACCGGACAGACCTCCGAGGGCGGTGATTATTAACTTTCTGAGATTTGAGATTAAGGAATTGATACTCAGAACCGCGTGGACCAAGAAGATAGAAATCGAGGGGAAAAGACTGTCGTTTGATCACGATTACTCAACAGCGGTAGCAATAACACGCAGGTCCTACGCGGGACTGAAGAGAATTCTGAAAGAAAACGGAATGAAATTCCAATCACCCATGACCTCACTAAGGATTCACTGGAAGGAAGGGACGGTGACGTACGCGACGGCGCGGGAGGCGGCGGAGGAGATGAGGCGACGGGGGATGCAGATGGCGGAGGACGGAGAAGGAAGGGGACAGGAGGGCCAGACGCTGAGCCTGCAGCAGAGATTGGAGAAAGCACGCAGATGGACCAGAGTAGGAGATCGAAACCCGGGAGAGGAGGGAGGAGAGAGGAGAAGGCCGAGGTGAGACGTGACAGACCGAAGGCGGAGACGAACGAGGAGGCCAGAGACGGAGAAGGAGGGGAGAGGAGGCGGGAGGAGACGAACGGATGAGTACACTCACAAGAGATTGAAAAAACTATCCAAATAGAGACAAAATATAGAAACTGAAATAACATATACATAAACACACATTCCCAGGTAGAGGCAGGATATAGGAACGAACATAACGTATACATGGACACATAATACACATGCTGATGGAGGAAATAAATGGAAATATAATTAGGTATGATAGACGGAACACAGAACATATTGAAACAAATACATAGACACACGCTGCGAGTAACACAGTTGGAAGGGATTAAGGGGATAAATGGACATCACATAGAAAATAGAGGGGAGGAAAAGAAAGTAAGAAGGGGTACACAGAAGACACCACACACGGGTTTGGGAGGAAGGAGGGACATGGGAACATATGAGCCACATTGAGAGGGACCTAGGAAATGGGGGTCTTTGATCAGAATGAAGGACAGAGCGCTTTTGACCAGGAGCTCGACAGCAATAAAAACAGTAAGAAGGCTGGACAAATATGACAAGCGGTTGGGGGTAAAGGTTTCAAACCCCCAAGCCGTCAGGAGGAGGCCTCTCACTAGGAGAGCAATTACTCCTCACCCACCAGCAGGGGACAGGGGGGGACACAGGGACCCCCCGAACGCCTTGGGAGCACTTTATGTAAAGTTTATGTTTTTTATTTATGTTAATCATTATATGTATTCGGTGAAGAGAGCGGAGGCTACAACCGGAGGGGGGAATGAATGTGACATGGGGGGGACTGACAGACGAAAGAAGAAGAAAGATGACAATGGTTAAAGGTATAAAAATGATGTCGTTAAACGTTAATGGAATGAATAATGCGATAAAGAGGGGCAAAGTGATGTTGAAATGTAAAAAAAGTTAGATGGAAGTGATTTTTCTGCAGGAGACACATTTGGTAGCACAGGAACATGAGAAACTGAAGAGATTTGGATATGAAAATCCATACTATAGTTCCTTTAAACGGAACCTGAGGAGAGGAGTAATCACGTTAATCAAAAACACAGTCAAATTTGAATTGATCAAGGAAGTAAGAGACAAGGAGGGAAGGTTTGTTCTGGTGAAGGGAAAAATGGAGGGTCAAATGATTACGTTAGTGAATGTTTATGCACCCCCAGAGAGTGAGAGGGATTTATATGAGACCATTTTTGATATGATAGTGATGGAACTAGAAGGGATATTGATATGCGCGGGAGATTTTAATGTAGTACTGAATCACGACCTAGACACCACGAGTACTAGAAAAGGACGGGCACCAATCAGTAGATATATGAATATTCAGATGACGGAAATGGGAATTACAGATGTTTGGAGGGGGATGCACGCCATGGACAGGGAATACACACATTACACATTACTCACACCCGCACGTGACATATGCGAGAATAGACTACTTTTTGATGACGACGGGGGACAGTTACAGGGTACGGGAGAGCAGAATAGAAGTAGCGGACATATCGGATCACAGTGCCATATATCTGACAGTAGATCTAGAAGGGAGACGGAGGAACACGATCTGGAGACTAAATGTAGGAATATTAAATAACAAGGGGGTGGTGAGTCAGATCAAGGAGGAGATAGCCAGGTATAAGGAAGAAAATGACAACGGGGCGGTAGATCCGAACATTCTATGGGACACACTGAAGGTGGTGATAAGGGGGAAATTGATGGAGAAGACAGCAATGCTGAAGAAGGCCAGAACGGAGACATATCACAATCTGATAGGGAAGCTGAAGAAGCTAGAAGGGAGACCAGATATCAAAAGAACAGGAAACGCTCGGAGAAATCAAAGAAGTAAAGGCGAGGATAAATAGGGATTTATTGACGGAAATAAAAAAGAAAGCGAGGTTCATGAAACAAACGTACTATGAAGGGGGACCAAAAGCGACCAGACTGTTGGCTAGGAGAATTAGGACGCAACAGAAGTTGAACACGATACACACAATAAGGGATACAAAGACTAATGAAATATTGAGAGACCCAGCTGAAATAGAGAGGACATTTAGAGAATACTATGAGAAACTATACACACAGCCAAAAGCAGCGGGCAGCCAAAAGCAGCGGGAGAAGAGGAAATAGAAGCATATCTGGAGAAGCTAGAGTTACCATCGATAGGGAAAGAACAGAATGAAGAATTAAATAAAATAATTACGGAACGAGAACTGGAAGAGGCAATTAGTAGAGCTAAAAACAACAAATCTCCGGGGAGCGACGGATTCCCATCGGAATTCTACAAGACATTTAGAACGGAATTAGCACCCATGTTAGGGGCGGCGTTCAGACACACGATTGAAGAGGGCAAAATGCCCCCCCCCTCGTGGAAGGAAGCCATAATCACCACGATACCGAAGGAAGGGAAGGATAGAGAATTATGTAGTAGTTTCAGACCTGTGTCCATACTCAACGTGGATTACAAGATGTATACATCGATAATATCAAAGAGATTTGAGACGTTTATGCCAGACATTATAGATGAAGATCAAACTGGATTTATTAAAGGGAGACAGACACAGGACAACGTGAGAAAGACATTACACATAGTGGAGGAGATACAAAAACAAGGTGGAAGTGCGGTACTGATTAGCCTAGATGCAGAAAAAGCATTCGACAGTGTGAGTTGGACATTTTTATATAAAACATTGATGAGGTTCGGACTGAACGGGAGGGCAATGAAGATGATCAAGGCGCTATATCAAGAACCGACAGCGAGGGTTAAGGTGAATGGCAGCCTGACGGATAGAATCAGATTAGAGAGGGCTACCAGACAGGGATGTTGTCTCTCACCAACGCTCTTCGCCGTTTTCATAGAACCATTGGCACTATTGATCAGACTAGGCCTATTTGCGGACGACGTGATAGTATACATGAGGCAACCAGACAAGAGCTTCCCGGCACTGATGGATCTACTGAAGGAATATGGCCACTACTCAGGATACAAACTAAACGTGACAAAGACACAGACCTTAGCATGGAACTATACCCCAACGACGGAAATTAGGGAACAGTACGGGATAAGATGGGACATGGACAAGATTAAATACTTAGGGGTGAACATCACGAGAGGGGTGGGGAAACTGTTTGAGGCGAACTATACACAGATAAATCAGAACATCAAGAGAGACTTAGAGAGATGGACAGTAATGCCCTTGGACTTCAATTCATGAATAGAGGTCATCAAAATGAACATACTATCAAGGTTACTGTACCTGTTCCAGTCACTACCGATACAAATACCAGAGAATCAATTCAGGGAGTGGGACAGACTGATATCGAGGTTCATATGGGCGGGGAAAAGACCACGGGTCAGATATAAAACACTACAACTACCAAAGGAAGAGGGAGGGATGGCAGTACCCAGCCTACAAGATTATTATTATGCAGCACAACTGAGAGCAGTGACGTGCTGGTGTAACGACAGATATGAGGCAAGATGGAAATACATTGAAAAAGAAGGGGAGGGATACAAGGTACAAGCTCTGGTGGGAGATAGAGAACTATTCAAAGAAAAAGAGGGACTATTAGATCCAATCACCAAATGCACCTTGACCATATGGAACAGAGTAGTAAAAACACACAAATTGGAGAAGCAGGCAGGGGTTCTGAGATGGGTAGCACATGACAAGAGATTCAAACCAGGGAGGTTAGACCATGGATTCAGAAGGTGGGAGAGGGGGAGGGGGGGCAACAGCGATATGCAAAATGATAGAGAAGGGGGAAATGCAGACACTACAATAATTAAAGGAGAAATTTGGACTAGAAAACAGGGACCACTTCAGATATCTACAGGTTAGAGACTACTACAACAAAGAAATAAGGGGGGCCAAAGACGAAGAACAGAATGGAATAATCAAGATGATAGTATGGGCATACGAAGGGGGGCAAGGAAGAGTAATATCAGCAATATACCGGGCTATAATGAACAGCAAGGGACACACGACCGATTACATAAGGGAGAAATGGGAAAGAGAACTAGAGATAGGAATAACAGAGAAGGAATGGGGCAACATATGCGAGGTACAACATTCAACAACAGGATCGAGGATATGGAAAGAGTTTGGATGGAAAAACATAATCAGATTCTTTATAACCCCAGAGTTGAAGGGAAAATATGCACCAACGCAAAGGGCATGCTGGAGGATGTGTGGGAAGGAGGGGGCAAACCACACACACATATTCTGGGGATGTCAGAAGCTGAAGGGGTATTGGGAGGAGATAGGGGAGGCAATGATCAGAATATTAGGATACGATTTACCACAAACGGGACTGGTGCTTTACTTAGGGGACCTGACACACGAGGGAATACAAGGGGGGGACAAGTATTTAATAAAGATAATGTTGATATCGGCCAGAAAAGCAATAACGAGGCTGTGGTACAAAGAAGACCCACCGACAATAGCACAATGGGTAGGAATAGTAGAGGAGATACAGGATATGGAGAGGATAACGCACATGCTGAGGCTACAGGAAGAGACATTTGGGGAAAGATGGGGAAAGTGGGAGGATTATAAAGGGAACGAAAACGACATCATAGAGGAAGGAACAAATGGAACACAAGAGGGCGAAGGGTAAAGGAGGAAAGAGGTTCAAGGAGGGTCTCTGAACCCATGTCACACACTTAATGTTTTCTATTTTCATTTTTGTTTAAGATACGACAACTGTATTATGTTTTTACATTTTATTATTTATGTATGTGGGAATTTTGCTCAAGTCAGTGTGTTTTTTTATTTCCATTTTTGAGTATTAAAATTCTTATTGTTTTTGTCTTTATCGTTTATAACTGTTGATGTCATTGTATATGTTGTAATGTATGTCTATAAATGTTTAATAAAAATGTACGTTAAAAAAAAAGAAAAAAAAAGAACCTGGCTTACATTTAGGGGGCTAAGCGACTTAACGCACACCAAGCCAGGGTTTTTTTGTTCTTCACTCTCCCGACAGTTCGACCCAACGGACCAAGAGGAGAAACCCCACCCGATCATCCCAGAGGCCCTTATTGTCGCTCCTGTGTCGTGGGGAATAGATCGAGTGGTGAGGTCAGCGCTTGGACGGGAGCCTGATCCTGGGGGGGGTCCCCCATGGAGGCTGTACGTTCCCAAGGCTGCACGCTCACGGCTGCTGCAATGGGCGCATGCGTCATCCCTCACCGGTCACCCCGGACCCTGGATTTCATCCACAGGAGGTTCTGGTGGCCCACAGCGGAGGGGGATACGCGCACCTTTGTGGCAGCCTGCCCTGTGTCTGCGCAGTAAAACCTCTCGCCGCCCAGCGGGGCTCCTTCAGCCTCTTCCCATCCCCAAACGGCCTGGTCTCACATCTCCCTAGATTTTATCTCAGGTCTCCTGTCCTCCGATGGTCTCACTAGCATCTTGGTGGTGGTGGACCGCTTTTCAAAAGCGGCCCATTTCATCGCCCTCCCCAAACTCCCCTCGGCCCGGGAGACGGCTGACCTGATGGTGCAGCACGTTTTTCGGGTGCACGGGCTCCCGTAAGACATGATCTCTGATCGGGGTCCCCATTTGCTGCCAGCCTCTGCGCCTCCGTCAGCCTGTCGTCCAGGTTCCACCCTCAGTCCAACGGGCAGACGGAGCGCGTCAACCAGGATCTGGAGGGTGTGCTGAAGTGCTACGTCTCCGGCAATCCGGCGACGTGGAGTATGCCCACAACACCCTCCTATGCTCATCCACTAGTCTATCCCCTTTTCATCCCCTATCTTTTTCACCCCCCCCCCCCTTTTTCCAGAGCAGGAGAAGGAGGCAGAGGTGCCCTCCGTCAAGGCTGGTTCGGACGGCGCTTTGGTCAGGTCCCAGCGTCTGTAACGTTTGGGGTTTGCTCGCCTCAGGGAGAAAACCTCTAGCATTATCTGGTGGGTAATTGACCTGTCTCCATGCCCTAATTACACTGATTCGTACCTGGTGTGTCTCCTTATATTCGCTTCCTTGTCACACCGCCAGTGTCAGTCGATCAGCAAACTGTCCGTGAGTAGTGCCTACGTGAGTAAGTCTTATCGCTCCTGCCATGGAGGATAATAAGTACATTCGCTACTTGTATTAATTGCTGTGTCATTTTGTTATTGTTTGTATGAGATTGCTGTGTGCGTCTCTTTTGTGACGTGTTTTGGAGACATCGATTTCTCCCCTTTGCTTTTCCCCGATTTATTGTGTACTGTAGATGATGTTTATGTGCATCATCAAACGTGTTTTGGAGACAGAGGTTTCTCCCCTTTTATTTATACGCCCTTGTCTGCGTGTACCGTTTTTCTACTTTAAATAAAAGAGTATCTTTTGTTTGAAAACCAACACCTGCCTCTCGTCTTATCTGTTCTGCACTGCACCTGGGTCCAACACAACTACCGAATCGTAACAGTAAATGCATTTATCATAATGTTGGCATGTTCCCTTAACACTATGGCGTCCGTCCACGTATATATACGGGTTTTGAAAAAGCGCGATGTGGACCAGAGCCACGAGTATATATGTGACGAGTTGTTATTGTTTTATTCCTTATTTATAGCGCTTCTTAGGTACCCGATCCACTGCCAGCATCTTTTCAGATATTTGATTTTCGAAACATGCAGTACCGGCCAAACCCGCTTAGGGGCGCCATCGCTCCACTGCAGTATCATTGTGTTTTTTTTTTTTTTTAAAGTACAGTCCTGTGGGCGGATCATAGTTCCCTGATCCCAGCCGAACATCCTCCATCTTGGATTAGTTTGGCGAGCGTTTTTTTCAGCGTGGCATAATGGGATTTATGATTAGCCAATGTGCATATCGATCTACCAGAATCCGATGAGTGGTGAGGAAATGCTGCCGGCGATCACATGGCCTGACGGTAGGACAATATTACCCCAAATTACAGCCGGATTGGACATTGTTTTATAACGTAACGTGATTGGTCAATGAAAATGCTATATTGAACGCACACTGTATTGCAAATCAATAATAGTAATCAGCGTTCCCCGCCGCCCCCATTTCATCCATAGATGCTCTGTAATAGTCCGGATGCTACGCAGTTTGTTTTATTTCATTCGTATATATACAGCAGAAATGGCGTTTGATATAACGGCGCCAACGTTTAGCCTATTATCTAAGCTCCCGGGAAAAAAGCCTAGACGAAAAGTGTGTTATACCTTATATTTACGACGCTATAAAATGACAACCAACCGATGGAGCTTTCTTTAAGCCATTATGAAGGCACGGTTTATGCACTCAAGTGACAATGAGAATGGACAGATAGCAATACTATAAATGATATATAAAGCTCTTTGAAAGTATATCGGTTTGTAAACAAACCTCTGTCCTCTGGCACCATATTAGACGGCGCCGAACGGTCGTCAAAGTGTTAAGCAGAGTACTAATGACAAGAAACCTTTCAAGCTGATCCAATGTTTTCTTTATTGCAGAATATCACACAGTGTCCATAATAAAGTCTAGGAACTTTTGAACCAGGGGGCAGAGTCAAATGGAGAACTTCTGTGCTCTATTTTGGCCAGACAGAACTTTACACACTAAGCATCTAGTAGCCCTTCAGCAAACTCTCCAATTCCCACATCTCTCTATTCAACATATCACACTCTAAGCCCCTTTCTTTATAAATTGTCTTGACACTTTTCTCAAGAGGAAAGCGTCATTATATCTGTCTTACAGTAGTAAAGAAAATAATTAAATTGAAATTGAAACAGGCTTTGGTGCCAACAATAATGTCTCTGCCCAAGCAGGCAGTTGTAGTGTATGAATGGTATGCAGTAGGTGGTTTGTGTGTACAGTCTTAGCTCGCTGGGTATGCTTTGGTACGTGACTTGACAACTGCACAACGTCATGTGTCACTAGCAGACCCGAGCACCTGCATGTTGTAATCGTAGCGTTCCCCTGATATTAATGATGGCGATAAGGGGCTGACAGTCCCAGGTCACATGGGTAGTGTACCAGGGGCCCACAGAGTCAGCAGTTAGACTAAGGCTGGACCACTGGCCTACTACTGCATCATTTGATTCACTAAAATTATGATGCAAATCATACAATTACCAAATATGCCTCCCAAATGACTAGGATGGGCAGGTTGTTTGACTATTTGAAATGATGTGGGTGTTTGTGTCAAACTGCACTGAATCAGCCAGTTATTATTTTCCCTTCTGTGTTTATTCCTTTTGTTCCTTTATTAACCTAGCATTTAACCTTCCCTACCCAGAACCACCTTCCTCCAACCTGTCGCCCCCTTTTCCCCTGCCCTACCTTCTCTCCTCTCCTGCCCCTCCCTCCCAAAAATCCAGGTGTCATAGCAGCACAGGAGAGGGGGAGGGGAGGTACAGGTACAGGCAGGGTAATATAAATCACAATAAAATATAGAGAATACAAATATATCAGTAGAGGTGAAAAACAAGATAAAATATGAATAAAAAATAAAGGTGAGGGTTTAGACAGGTGAGACAGTTCTTGCTGTTGCACCACCGTATGGAGCTCTCCACCAGGGCTCTGTACTCATCCTTGTTGATGTCCGTGATGTAACTGACAATGAATGAAAGTCGGAGAAGTACTGTAGGTGGCATGTACTCGAGTTGTTGAGGTGTAGAGGGTGAACAGGGAAGGTGACAGCACTGTTACACGTCTGACCAGCTCCCCTGCAGTCTGATGTTTTGTGGAGATCGCTGTGCGGGCTCTCCAGGTGCGTGTAGGCTCTGTGGAGCATGTAGATAATGGCATCCTCCACACCACTGTGCAGGGAGTCACTCACCAGAGGCTAGAGGTGCTGCAGGACCAGCCTTGTGTTCTCCCCGTGCTCGCAAGGGTTTCCCCTCCCAATAAGATAAACCCCGACGAAGACGGACAGGAGCATTATGATTATTTGTTTAGTGAAGGCATCAGGCTTTATGAGTGCGGGGGGGGGGGGGGGGGTTATTTGATTACTGCAACTGAAAAAGTTCTCCATTGTCGGGCTATATCCTAGCCTGACAATGCCATGTTCAGCTAACTAATTTGATAGTGTTTCCGTATGATTTCAGCCTCTGAAATTAGAGGCTATTGTTACAGTGGGACAGTCAAAATTATGCCAGCAATCCCACAATGCAATGTGCACCCAGCATTCATTCCGTTTCTTCCACTCTGCCTGAACAGATGAGAGCAAATGCTGACATTTGGATACTTGAATATGAAAAATCACATGGTGTCAAGGGCCACCATCTTTAAGCCTTTGGTTAATTTTTAAAAAGATCTGTCGTCACTTCATTTTTGTGTTCGTTTACACTATACTTGAAAAGATTACAGAAGGACACAGAATGTGATTTATCACGTCAGCGAAAAGAGTTTCATTCTTTAGCTTTTTTTCAGTGTTGTTTAATTATGAGATATCAAGCCCAAGGGTCTGTAGCTTAGCTTAGTCGCTCCAATAAATTCTCACACTTGTATTAAAATATTTTCATAGCAGGGAGAGTAATCACATACCACAGCAAAGGCCAATTAATCATGATGAGGTCACTTTGTATATGAATTGTCTATAGATATTTTTTAAATGGTGCATACGCAATAATAAAAAGAAAGTTGATTCCCTTTTTGCTACTTTTAATCAATAACTCTCAGTTTGGTATGGCCTACTACAAAATAGTATCTTGTCTGCATAAAGAGTGTGCAGCAGACAAAACCGAATCATTTGATTGCCTCTGCCTCTGACTTATTGCAAACACTTGGTTTGGTTGTGGGATACTCTCTGTATCTTGTGTCGCAAGTCATTTGAATTGGTCTTTTGTAGCAACTTTATTCATGTCATATGGTCCGATATGAAAAACATTTTCTTTCATTTTTGAATCTCGGCTTGAGGAGTGTTTCCTACCATTTGTCAGAACTAGGTCCTGTGTGTCTGTTCTCCTGTCTCTCTCCTTTGTGTCTATTCACCTGTCTCTCTCCTGTGTGTCTGTTCTTCTGTCGCTCTCCTTTGTGTCTATTCACCTGTCTCTCTCCTTTGTGTCTATTCACCTGTCTCTCCTGTGTGTCTGTTCTCCTGTCTCTCTCCTGTGTATCTGTTCTCTGTCTCTCTCGTGTTTGTCGGTTCTCCTGTATCTGTCCCGTGTGTCTGTTCTCCTGTCTCTCTCCTGTGTGTCTCTTCTCTGCCCTCTACAAACATGGGAACTCTCTAACCCCCCCCCCCCCCCCCATCTCTCTGAGTGGTTGTCTTGTAGTGTTGACCAAGGTGGTGGATGTCTCGGGGTCTTGGCCAAGATTGCAGTGACTGTTCTACGTGCACCACCAAGGCCATGGATCAGCTTCTTACCGTCTTCTGTCCGCGGTCTGTCAACGGTTTAGACGTTGAGTTCATTGCTGGGTTAAGTACTTCTACTCTATTCACATAATATGCTTACTACATATATCTATTCTATTCACATATATGCTTACCACATGTATCTATTGCTATGTCCGCCCATCACAATCACGCGAACGCCTGTCTCCCTGTGAGTGGCTGTCTCGTAGTGATGACCGGAGTGTTGGACGTCCTGTGATGATGACCGGGAGGATGCGACCCTCTCTGCGCCGCCCCCATGCCTCAAATAGATCTGCCATCAGCTCTATTTTTAATCTTTCAAAATGTTCAGTTGCTATTGCATGCACTTATCTGTGTTTCATTACACATATATGAGTGCATGCTTACCAACTGTTTCGCCTGTTTTATTGCAACACTACTATCACCGACATCTAAGAAGGGAGATCCCCCCTTGAACGGCCCTTCTAAGGTTTATCTCCTCCACATTGCCTGTGGTTCTCCTGTCTCTCTCCTTTGTGTCTGTTCTCCTGTCTCTCTCCTTTGTGTCTGTTCTCCTGTCTCTCTCCTGTGTGTCTGTTCTCCTGTCTCTCTCCTTTGTGTCTGTTCTCCTGTCTCTCTCCTGTGTGTCTGTTCTCCTCTCTCTCTCCTTTGTGTCTGTTCTCCTGTCTCTCTCCTGTGTGTCTGTTCTCCTGTCTCTCTCCTTTGTGTCTGTTCTCCTGTCTCTCTCCTGTGTGTCTGTTCTCCTGTCTCTCTCCTTTGTGTCTGTTCTCCTGTCTCTCTCATGTGTGTCTGTTCTCCTGTCTCTCTCCTGTGTGTCTGTTCTCCTGTCTCTCTCCTTTGTGTCTGTTCTCCTGTCTCTCTCCTGTGTGTCTGTTCTCCTGTCTCTCTCCTTTGTGTCTGTTCTCCTGTCTCTCTCCTTTGTGTCTGTTCTCCTGTCTCTCTCATGTGTGTCTGTTCTCCTGTCTCTCTCCTGTGTGTCTGTTCTCCTGTCTCTCTCATGTGTGTCTGTTCTCCTGTCTCTCTCCTGTGTGTCTGTTCTCCTGTCTCTCTCCTGTGTTTGTTCTCCTATCTCTCCTGTGTCGTAGAAAATATTATCATGTCATTATACATCTGTGTTACAATGTGTATTCTATCATAAAGGCCCAGACTAGTAGGTCACAGGGTGTGTGTCTCTTTAGAGATCCCAAGGTTATGGGAACTGTTAGACGAAGCTGTTATTCTTCTATGCCAGAGCCATAACATAGTCGTGTTATTAATTTCCCTAATGGAGCCTTTTTTGTTTACCTCTTTATCATAGGCGTCATTTCATGTATTTTATTGTATGTTTGACCAGAGCTCGCTCTCACTTCTTGGTCAGACGCTTGTGTACACTGTGGTTTCTGATTATGAACTGAGCATCCTTGTATGGCCATATGAGGAAATAAATCTATGATCATTTCTATTCAGCTTTGGACTCAGAAATAGTTCACTGCCGCTCACTTTCTGCTCTTATAATATTTTCCACAACACCTGTTTGTCTGTTCTCCTGTCTCTCTCCTGTGTGTCTGTTCTCCTGTCTCTCTCCTCTCTCTCTCCTGTGTGTCTGTTCTCCTGTCTCTCTCCTCTCTCTCTCCTGTGTGTCTGTTCTCCTGTCTCTCTCCTGTGTGTCTGTTCTCCTGTCTCTCTCCTGTGTGTCTGTTCTCCTGTCTCTCTCCTGTGTGTCTGTTCTCCTGTCTCTCTCCTGTGTGTCTGTTCTCCTGTTTCTCTCCTGTGTGTCTGTTCTCCTGTCTCTCTCCTGTGTATCTGTTCTCCTGTCTCTCCTGTGTGTCTGTTCTCCTGTCTCTCTCCTGTGTGTCTGTTCTCCTGTCTCTCTCCTGTGTGTCTGTTCTCCAGTCTCTCCTGTGTGTCTGTTCTCCTGTCTCTATCCTGTGTGTCTGTTCTCCTGTCTCTCTCCTGTGTGTCTGTTCTCCTGTCTCTCTCCTGTGTGTCTGTTCTCCTGTCTCTCTCCTGTGTTTGTTCTCCTGTCTCTCTCCTGTGTGTCTGTTCTCCTGTCTCTCCTGTGTGTCTGTTCTCCAGTCTCTCCTGTGTGTCTGTTCTCCAGTCTCTCCTGTGTGTCTGTTCTCCTGTCTCTCTCCTGTGTGTCTGTTCTCCAGTCTCTCCTGTGTGTCTGTTCTCCTGTCTCTCTCCTGTTTGTCTGTTCTCCTGTCTCTCTCCTTTGTGTCTATTCTCCTGTCTCTCTCCTGTTTGTCTGTTCTCCTGTCTCTATCCTGTGTGTCTGTTCTCCTGTCTCTCTCCTGTGTGTCTGTTCTCCTGTCTCTCTCCTGTTTGTCTGTTCTCCTGTCTCTCTCCTGTTTGTCTGTTCTCCTGTCTCTCTCCTGTGTGTCTGTTCTCCTGTCTCTCTCCTTTGTGTCTGTTCTCCTGTCTCTCTCCTGTGTGTCTGTTCTCCTGTCTCTCTCCTTTGTGTCTGTTCTCCGGTCTCTATCCTGTGTGTCTGTTCTCCTGTCTCTCCTGTGTGTCTGTTCTCCGGTCTCTATCCTGTCTCTCTCCTGTGTGTCTATAGCTCATATGGAATCATCAACTTGTTCCCTGCAGGATGTTGTAGATTCTACAACACAGCTTCATGTTGTTGATCTCAAACCCTGCCTGTGTGTGTGTGTGTGTGTGTGTGTGTGTGTGTGTGTGTGTGTGTGTGTGTGTGTGTGTGTGTGTGTGTGTGTGTGTGTGTGTGTGTGTGTGTGTGTGTGTGTGTGTGTGTGTGTGTGTGTGTGTGTGTGTGTGTGTGCGTGCGTGCGTGTGTGTGTGTGTGTGTTTGTGTATGTGTGTTTGTTTTGTCAACGTTGCATCAGTGTGCTGTTAACATAAGTCTCACATAAGGTCATCATTCACTCTGGGAGTAGTGAGGGTCCCAGACGGACGGCTCTTATCTGACTGGCCAGACTCCATCTCCATCCCTCTGGGAACACAGAGATTGGCTTGGAAATTCAAGTTTTCAAGGAATATCTGTTTGTATCTGAATAATAAAGCCATGGGAAGCTTTCAGAGATGTAGGTCTCTCTTTGTCTCTTGTTTCTTGTTATCTTTCGATTTATTTAATCCCCCCCCCCCAACACACACACACACATGGCTCTGTTCAGACCTAGAATTAAGATCAGATCTGGGTGATCCAACCGCAAGTGCTCTAAGTACTTCTGTTCACACCTGGCTTTAGGATGTGTCTCTCAAGTGACCCAGCTGGCATTTGAATAGAATGTAACAGAATGTGGCCATAATACAATACAACCCAGACCACCTCCGAATGTGGTTTGAGCGATGGGGTCTCAGTGAGTTCATATTTGGCATTAGAGCATGGTCACTTGTGGTTGGATCACCCAGATCTGATGTTAATGCCAGGTCTGAACAGGTCCAGGGACCGCATGAGAACAGTTAGCAGCATGTACTCTGTTTCAAAGACTTCTAGACTAGATTGGTATTTCCTCAAGCAGGATTATTTAGTTAGTCAGATGCCGATAATAACTGAAAGATAATTCCTGCAATTGCTTAGGGATGCACCGATACCGATACTGGTATCTGATATCAGTCCAATACCAGGCTAAAATATGGTATTATGGTATATACCATATGGTATAATATATGGTATAATAATAATTTTACTCTGTCTATTTGATCTTACTCTTTTTATTATTGTCTATTTAAAACGGAATCAAACCATAAACAAGGTGGCCTGTTGGAGATCCTAAGGTGAAAAACTGTGATTTTTATATGTCTGCACTTCATGTGCTAATTTTATGGCTGTCTTTTTTCTGGTGTGAAGCACTTTGAGCTGCAAGGTGCTATACAAATAAAGTTTATTATTATTTTTCCCCAGACTGGCAATACGTCATCCGCACTGAACTTTCATCGCCGCGCCTCTTTTGGGGGGAAATAACTCATGGAATAAACATGGATTAGACAGCATTTGTTCATACTACATCTCTAGGCCACAACACAGGGAATAAATCATGCCAAAGGCTATCAGGGCCCAGAAATAGTCATTACCTCTTAGTTTTAGGTCACTTGGGGATCACAACACCAGAGGGAGCTCCACAAATCATGTAAAACCCAGATTCGGCTCAAACAAGGGACTAAACACGTTTCGCAATTATGCCACAACAATGTGGAACGCCCTACCCAAAGCTGTAAAGGAATGTAAATCACTACCCACCTTCAAAAACACTCTCAAAGAACACCTACGGGAGACTGCAATTCAAAACTGGCCCCTACAAATGTCCTAACCCAGTTGTACAATAAAGACCAAGCATGGCTATTCCAATGTACAGCCCCACCCAACCCCACCCCACCTACCCAACCTCCTCCAATGTACAGTTTCCATGTCAAATGTATGTCAGTATTCCAATGTACAGTGTCCCCCCCCCCCCTACCCAACCCCCCCCCACCTCCAATGTACAGCCCCACCCCACCTACCCAACCTCCCCAATGCACAGTTTCTATGTCAAATGTATATACTCTTCTTCTGGATTTTTTTAGTATCACAAACAGTACTGTATTTGAAAATCTGGTATGTCATAAATGTATAGATGTAGCAGTACTGTCTATCTGTATGTCATGTGTGTCATATGATGCATTGAAAATGGGGGACCCTGATGGAAACAAGACGAAAGTCTTTCTCAGGTCTGCATCCTCTTAACAATTGTATGTATTGAGCTGTACTGTACTGTACCCATTCTGCAATCTGTTAATAAACTTTTCAATCAATCAATCAATAATATTAAATGACCAGGTAGGGAAATGAGGAACTATCCTGCAGCTGACTGGGAAAATATGCCTGGAAATGGATCACATGTAACTTTTTACAATGTCACGAACACTCAGTGGTGACTCTTAAGTTGGAAAGTAATTGCTTGACTTAACATGATGTACTAACAAAACAAACTTCTAAAACAATGTAGGTGTTCTGGCAACTCTGGCGTTTTTATACAGGCCAGTGGCAGTCAATATGAACAGTGACTGAGTACTCAGATGTAAGAATTGCAACCAACTCTTCTTATTTAGCCCCAACCAAACCATTATTTAAACAACTGCAACTACTCACAATTTATGAGGTCAACAAGTATCAAACAGGGGTTCTTATGTATAAAGTATTGGTCTTCCTTTATCTTTGCCTAATTTTTTTCAAACTTATTTTGAGTTTAATTCTCATTATCATGCACATCTCACAAGAAGAAATAAAGACTTACGCATTCCTTTCTGTAGGACCTCTGTTGCCAAATTCTCATTTGTTTATCAAGGTGTAGCGATGTGGAATGATATACAAAATCTAATAGAAACATGTTCCACTTTAAATATATTTAAACGTAAGCTTAAAAAAGAACTACAGATCCTGTAGTCTATAGTATCCATGTGTATTTGTGTAAAGTCTTTTTTATTTTATTTTCCAACATTATAATAGTTGTATAATGCTGTATTGTATGTATCTGTGTGTATGAGAGAGGGATATGCGCATGTGTGTTTGTGGATAATGTGGGGGGGGGGGGGGGATTTTTTTGTGTAGTTATCCTATATAGGTTTAAGAGGGGAGGTCGCTTATAAGCCCTTGGTTTTTTTTTTACCTTTCCTGCACATTTTAACTGTTCTTCTTTTACTTATTTTATTCCAGAATGTATGTTTGTAAGTGCAAATAACAATGAACAATTAACAAGATGTGCCAGTCTGATGAATATCGGTATCATAGAATTTCCCCAACACTAAAATCTGTTATCAAGAAACGTGTAACATGCTAGAAAGGTGACCTGATTTGCAGAATTTCGAACACATAGAAGCATGTTAGATCTCTCTAATGAAGACAAATGTATTACATATCTTGGGCCCAAGTTTATTTCCTCTCAGCTATTGTATTAGCAAACATGGCAACAAAAGTTAAATATAAACTTGGGCCCATTTAGTATGTTTATTTCTTGTGTTTATGACTCTCCTGTATTTCACTATTACTATATTAACACATTCGGGGCCATTGGGATGCGTCTAATAAATCTCTAGAGGACCGGCAAATGTAAACAGACTTGGGGCTGTTTGTAGAGCTAAATCTATACTTTATAGTATTGTCCATTCTCATTGTCAATTGGGACCATAAACCGTCCCTTCAAAATGGATTAAAGAAATAATTTTTTCATAAATAAGTTCTCATTTTATAGCGCCGTGAATATAAGCGTTATACGGCATTTGGTCTAGTATATTTCCTGGAAGGCGAGATAAAGGGCTAATAGCTACTAACGTTATATCCAATGGCATTTCCGTTATACAGATGCTACAGTTAAAACACAAACTGCATATGATCGGCACGATCCTCAAGCATGTATGCATGAAAGGGGGGGGGGGGGGGGGGGGGGGCGGGGGACGTCGTTTCTTATTATTGATTACCAATAACCGTGTTCGTCTAAGTAGCCACATAGGCCGATCGTATCGTATCATAACAAGGCTCGATCGGGCTGTAATTTACGTGAAAAAGATCTTACCATGAGCCAGTTGGATCCCCCCGAGCATGTCCCCGTTATCAATCGTCATCTGGTAGATCGCTATGTCCATTGGCTGATGATAAATCCCCTTATTGCATAGTGAAATCCGCAATCCAAAACGTAATCCAAGTTACATGCTGCACATGCAGAATCCAGCTAACTGAAAACTCCATTGAAAGTAAAAAAAAATAAAAAATGCTCCGTTCAGCCACAGGGCACACTGCATTATCGCGATAGCGCCCCTAAGAGGATAAAAGCCAAAACAACTTGCCATGGATATATCCGTGCTTCTGTCCACAACGGGTGGTATCGAAACACGCATATATCCGTTGTTCGTCCCCATTGTGTTAAAGGGGACATATTATGGAAAATTATTTTGTATTGATTTGTCAGTCTGATGTTCAGGCACTGGTAAAAATGGTGCTCCTTTGAAGTCTACAGATGAATAAACCTAAAAAAAGATATTCGGGAGTATTGCCCTTTGTGATAAATTAGCTTCAATTAGCTGTACCAGGAACACTAGTTGCTGCGTCCCAATTCTCCCCTTGGCCCTACTAGGCCGTACGGTGAAGGCTGAGAAGTGGCTAGAAAACGATTCTCGTTCCCACCTCGGCGAATTACACAATTTTCACTCTGGGTGAAAGTTCGATTGGTGTAGATTTAGGAACAAAAAGTTCTCCATTGACAAAATAGCCCATTTTGCGCAATAATTTTAGTAAAGTTGGGACTAGATCTTTCCTCATGAACGGATATTTGGTCACCACAGAGTTTTATCTGATGCAATTGGTGCGAGTTCGGTCACGTATCTTGCGCTCGACCAATAGCAGCTCTCCTTGTTGCCAAGTTACAGACAACAAGAGATTTGTGTAAACAGTAGTAATGGAAGCAACTGAAAGGCAGTACTCATCGATGAGTACAGAAGACGACGAAAATGGAGAAAAAACACCTTCTAAAGTTCACAAAAAGGTTTCGAAATGTTATGCATCTCATGTGCGTTCAGAAAGAAAGTGTACAAGATTTTACACAGACACGGTGGGATAGATATAGAAACTCCGTCGAGCGGTGGCTTCAATTGCCAGGAGAGAATCGTATCATTGCAGATGCATACAAACATTGTTTAGAGATCGAGTTTGCCAATGTTCCCAGGGATGCTGGTTTTCATGCTACTTGCTATAGGTGTTTTATCGACAAAAAACGCTTGGATACAGCTGCGAAACGGGCTATGTGTTCTGCAGCTCAAGATGTGGAAGCAGGAGAGCCAGAACTTACAGCACATGGCTCTACAAGTGATAGTCCTCTGAAGAAACTTCGATCCAGGACAGGCTTACCAGCTTTTGTCGGACCTGTACTTCCAGTCTTGTGCATCATTTGCAAGAAAAGGGACAAATATGTGACTGTGAAGGGCAAACGCAAGAGGGGCCATCTATCTATAGCTGAAATAGTTTCATACCTATTGTCTGCAGGTATGAAAAAAAAGCCTAGCTACACTAATGTAGCATATGGCTCGCTGATAACAAACTATCATTACACATGGGCAAAACAGAGTCCATTCTCTTCGGTTCAAATAACAAACTCAGCAAGACCGACGGCTTCTCAGTTACAGTGGGTGACAATATTGTCACAAGGAAAGAAGATATTACCTACCTGGGTTCCATCCTAGAGGCAAATCTTTCCTGTGACAAAATGGCATCCAATGTAATAAAAAAAGTCAACCAACGAACTCGATTCTTGTACCGGATCTCCTCACAAGAATACCCTGAAGACTCTGGCAGGAGCACTCATTCAAGGGTACTACGACTATGCTTGCACCTCATGGTACCAAAGCACCTCAAAGGCGCTAAAAACAAAATTACAAACATCTCAAAACAAACTGGTCAGACTACTGCTTGACCTTACTCCTAGAACCCACCTCACCCCTGCCCACTTTGACAACCTAGGATGGCTTAGAGTAGATGACAGAGTACAGCAACTTGCAATGGGCCTGGTCTACAAGATACACTACACGACCAAGGTACCCATGTACATGTCAAAATACTTCCCAAAGGTCAGTGAATACCACGATCACAACACCAGAGGGAGCTCCACAAATCATGTTAAACCCAGATTCGGCTCAAACAAGGGACTAAACACGTTTCGCAATTATGCCACATCAATGTGGAACGCCCTACCCAAAGCTGTAAAGGAATGTGAATCACTACCCACTTTCAAAAAACACCTACGGGAGACTGCAATTCGAAACTGGCCCCTGTAAATGTCCTAACACAACCCCCTCCAATGTACAGTAAAAATTACCAAGTATGGTCTTGTCAATATTCCAATGTACAGTTTTGCTTGTACAGTTGTACAGTGTCCCCCACCCACCCCTCCTACCCAACCTCTCCCCCCCACTCCTACCCAACCTCCCCCCCACCCACCCAACCACCTCCAATGTACAGTACCCCCCCCCCCCCACCTACCCAACCTCCTCCAATGTACAGTTTCTACGTCAAATGTATATACTCTTTTTTCTGGACTCTTTTCGTATCACAAACAGTACTGTATTTGCAAATCTGGTATGTCATAAATGTATAGATGTAGCAGTACTGTCTATCTGTATGTCATGTATGTCATATATGTTACGATGAATTGAAAATGGGGGACCCTGATGTAAACAAGACGAAAGTCTTTCTCTGGTCTGCATCCCCTTAACAATTGTATGTATTGAGCTGTACTGTACTGTACCCATTCTGCAATCTGTTAATAAAGTTTTCAATCAATCAATCAATCAATCAATCAATCAATCAATCAATCAATCAATTCAATCAATCAATCAATCATGCTGCTGTGCTAAGATACAGTTTAGCTGTGTTTTTATAGTTGACATAACTAGCATTCTAGTTTTCTTCAGATACTGTATGTAGCTTTACTACTAGTTATCTCTTAGTGATGTTTACTTTAAAGTATGTTAGCTTCTGCTAACCACCTCTCTCCCCCCCCACACACACACACATATACTGGGGGAGGGGTGCATGCCTGTGTCTCTTTTGTCCTTGTGTGTGTGTGGGGGGGGGTTGAAGCCACAGTCTCCACAAAGTCTGCAGAGATTTAAAAAAAAAATTTATCTCTCTTTCTCCGATTTTTCTCTGTTTTCTCCCCGTCCCAATTTAGTCGTTGTGCCAACTTTGGTTGTCCGAGGTAAGTGACAGTTGTGATTGGTGGGTCAAGAAAAGAGGGCAGGGTTTGAGATAGGTCCATTGTGTCAGATAAAACTCTGTGGTGACCAAATATCTGTTCGCGAGGAAAGATCTAGTCCCGACTTTACTAAAATGATTGCGCAAAATGGGCTATTTTGTCAATGGAGAACTTTTTGTTCCTATATCTACACCAATCGAACTTTCACCCAGAGTGAAAATTGTGTAATTCGCCAAGTTGGTTGATTTCCGCCTTCACCATACGGCCTATACCCCTTGGCCCTACGGCTCCGTTTTGCGCGTTCCCGCGAAGTGTAGGGGTGTCCCATTTCACTTTGGATGAAGGGGTAGTGACGTTTCAGCCCTTCAAATGGCCCTACAAACAGAGTCTGCCAAGATGCAGGCTCGATTTCAAGGGAGAGATGGTATAGTGTGGTAGAGTATGGTAGAGTGTAGTAGAGTGTAGTAGAGTGTGGTAGAGTGTAATTGAGTGTGGTAGAGTATCCGACATCTCCACCTGGATGACGACCAACCACCTCAAACTGAACCTAAGCAAAACAGAATTGCTCCACCTGCCGGCCAAATCCTCCCCCCTGACCGACCTCTCCATCACAGTCGAGAATGCAGCTGTGACCGCGTCCCCGACCGCCAAGAACCTTGGTGTTACGAAGGATCAGATTAAACCGAATATATATATTTATTGATTGATATATATTGCATAATATTTGTATATCGTTTGATATCCCTTGTGTATTCCTTGTACATATACACGGAATATCCCTTTAGCCTAGTACAGACCATAATATTTCATTCTCCTACTGGACAGCGGTCCACCAGGCGCCATTGCCATACCTCCAAGGTCTGGTTCAAAGTCACCGCCGGGGACTTGCCTGGACATGAACGGTTCTGCGCAAGGATATGAGACAGGAATAAAGCTGGTACTAGTTTGTTCACCTAACGTATAAATACGGCGCAGGTGAATACAGAAGCACTTAGTCTAAGAGTTACCCAATAAGTTGAAGCCTCACCCACGATACAACGTGCGGTGAAGTATGGCCTGTTTGGCCCCAAATAGAGCATTGAGACCGCGTGCAAATTAATAACTGAAGTATCAGAGTTTAACGCTGTACCGTCGAGTTCGACTTATTCTATTAAGTCAGTAATAGTCTATTTGTGTATAGTGTATCGTGCGGCTACAGTTCTACAGTGACCAGCATCACCAACGTTTCCTCGTACCAGCTAGAGTGCTTATCCAGGCTGGGCTGCTTACCCTGGCGCTTTCACCCGAGGGGCCCTAGACGAGGACCGTGTGGATCATGTACACTGGATAACCTACCGACGACTGCATAGCCCTTTTCGGCTGGATTATATTTGCTTTTGGTCCTGTAATTGATGGAGCGGAGAATCGCCGACACCCACAATTGTGTAGGTTTTACCCTGTGAGGAGCCACGTCGAGCCCGCATCTCAGAAGCCTGAGGCCGGCTAGCTTTCTTCCATGCGGAGCTGCATGCTACGGAGAACAGCTGTATTCGTCTGCGGATCAAGAGATTATTGCACTGTCTCCTGTACTTGGAGTCTCTTTATCATCGTTGACCCAGACTCTACTACCGACAAATCCTCTCCCCTTGCTGGCTTACGACCGGAGGGACCCTACCAGTATCTCCCGCTATATTACCAGAGTACCATAGATATAATTCCTAAGATTCAGGTTGTATTATTATCTCCTGCGTAATATGAGAATGGACATACGTTATTGATTTGCCTACGCATATTCCTTTGCCTTATAAGCGCATCCAAAGTAAAGTATATTATGTACTATCATTGCTGCTAATAAATACTTAAATCCAGTTTTGTGTGGAACCGAGTCATTGTGGGAAGTGTTCATCATAAGATACCTGTGTACTGTATGGCCAGTAGTAATGTACATAAGACGGTAGTGGTTTAATGATACCATACTTATCAATACAGTCAGGGAATTGTACCCCTCAGTTACAATTGGTCCTTCGAGCCGGAGGGTAACTAGCGTAATATTAATATAGTGGTATTAATATTGACATGGCCAATGATGAACACTCCACAAAACGGTTCTCCTAAAATAGATCGCCCGCAGCGTAGACGGCAGACACCTCAGTACTTAGAGGATTACGTTGCCAGTATACTACCTAGCTTTCTACAGACGGTAAACGCGGAAAAAGTAGATAGTAAAATTATGTCCGACCCTACCGACCAGGCTACCCCGCCTAGTGGGTTCTAACGTAACTGACCAAGCTCACGGTGGGGACCAGGAGGGACCTGACATGACTTTACCCCCCGCCAAGACCGAAGAAGTAGTCCCCGGAGAGCTCCAGGATAAAGAAAGCCCTCCAGGGATGGAACTCGACCCACCACAAGTAGGGACGAGCACCCCGGAGATCGATCTCCTCGATACGCCACAGGAGAACGGATCTCCAACGAGTACTACCAGGAGCGGATCACCTCAACCAGCCTCTTCCCCCAGCGAGGCGGACAAGATGCTGGCGCAGGCCTTCCTCGCCAGCCTGGCAGCCTCAACCGAGCGCGATCGACTCCAAGCACAGACGCTTAGTGAGCGCGAACATTCTTCCATGGAAAGAGAACGCCTTCAAGCGCAGCAACGGAGTGACGAAGACCGCATACGCCTAGAGATTAGACGCCTCCAGACGGAAGAGAATATGGGAAGAGACCGCGCCGAAGCCCAGCGCGCCGCCGCTGAAGCCCAGCGCGCCGCTGCCGGTGCCCAAAGAGAAGCAGAGCGCGACCTCGCTCTCACCAAGCGCGAAGCCGAGCGCGAACGATTACAAGCGCAGATAATGGAGCAGCTGATTAGCAGGGCAACCCCCCCTCCCTCCGCACGGGGCTCCAGGGCCTCGTCAAGACAAGGGTCAAGGGCACCCTCCCCTACCCGATCAAGCGACCCTGAGCCCGACCACCAGAGAGAGCCTATACCCCTCTCCGAACCCCTTCCCCGACCGGTCCAAGCGAGACCCAGCTACAGGGAAGAACCGGTCTATACCGCGGAGAGGCTAAATAGACGACTACAGGATCTAGATGACCTGCCAGAGGAAGAAGAAGAGGGAGAGGAGGAGAGTCAAGCCCAACAGCATCACAGTACTCCACAGGACCAGGAGGTCCAGTACAGCCCAGACTTTACCCCCGCGGCTCTGCGCTACAGACCCCCGACTCAATTCACGGGTGAGCTTGACGCACGACCAGCCCCGAGGAACAGCACCTGGGTACGCGGGCCTTGGTACCCAGCAGGTACCAGCCCACCACGACACTTAAGAGGAGACTCGCCTAGGAGGCCTCTCCTCCAACGCTCACCGATGTGCCAGCCATCCATGGCATCGTACCTTGGCACACCGACGTTCCCGGACTTCACACACGAGAACAGAGCACAGTACACAGAGCTACGAATGTGCTTAGAGACAATGATGTCCGATGTAGCTGATGAACCGTACAAATATGCTATCCTACTCAAGCACCTCAAGGTGCCCCGAGCGCACAATATAGCGCTGGCATATTCCACCTCTACTACCCCATACACCGCGGCTCTAGCAGCACTCGACCAAAGATATGGACGCATATGGGACTACGTAATACAAGAGATAAGGAATATTGACCGTCTACCCCCAGCCACAGACAATCGCTCACTAGATGACCTGTCTATCAAGGTACAATCCCTGGTAGGGATGCTGGGGGCGCAAAAGGAAAAGGGTATGTACAAACTGCACGCAAACTCTAATGTCGAGAGGATTTTAGAGAAGCTTCCGCCCGCCCGACAAGAGCGCTTCAGGCGGCAAAGAGACCACCGTGATCCTAACGGTCCCGAGCCATCCCTCCTAGACCTAGCCGACTTCCTGGCGAGAGAAGTCAACAGCCTACGGTTGGATACGTTCGTGCGGAGCACACCAAGCTCCAGAGAGGGACCTAGGAGAGCAAACGATGGCCGCAGATTGGTGACCGTCATGCACAAAGCAGAATCAGTACCGAGCAACAAGAACCACAGTACCCCCTCGATGAAAGAGAAGTGGAAGATGGTGTGCCCGTACTGCGAAAAGGAACACTGGCTGTCACACTGTGACACGTTCAAGAAGATGACCGCCGACGAGGTGAGTCAATGGATAAAGTCCAACCGACGCTGTTACCGATGTGCGCGCAGTCACATGGCAGCCGATTGCCGCTTAAAGAAGAGGTGTAGTCGGTGTGACGGAGCCCACTTGGACGTCCTACATGACAGTAACAGAAGAAAGCCTGCACCCTCAAGCAGCACAAAGGCAAGTGTTATGTACATTGACCCCGCCAGCAGCGGGGGCGCCCGGGTGCTCTTGAAGGTGGTCCGCGTAACATTGAGTTACCAAGACAAGGTCATGGACACCTACGCCGTCCTTGACGACGGGTCAGAGAAGACCCTTTTCCTCGCGTCCGCTGCGGCCCAGCTGGGGCTGCGGGGGAGCGAAGAAACGATGACGATTCGGACAATAAGAAGAGACCAGACGATAAAGGGCGAGAATGTCTCCTTCACTATCGCAGCAAGCGGGCAGCCAGAGAGACGGTATAGGATCACTAACGCTTTCACCAGCCAAGATATAGGCCTGTCGCAGTACACCTACCCCATCGCCAAGCTGATGGATAAATATGTGCACCTGCGTCAACTACCTATACCGCTCATAGACGGTGCCACCCCGACCCTGCTGATAGGCTCCGACCATGCACACCTCATCGTCCCGATGGACCGGGTCCACACAGGGCCCAGAGGCTGTCCTGCAGCAGTCGAGACCCGCCTAGGATGGACACTACAAGGCCCCCTCGCTAGGTCTCCTAACCGAACAGCAGCCACTAGCTGCCTCCACTCCAGAGTGACAGAAGAAGACACCACCCTCCTACAGCATGTCGAGAGGCTATGGACACTAGAGACAATGCCCTTTAAGAACGAAAAGAAAGACATTCGTTCCAAGGAAGACATTTATGCTATAGCCCTCCTCGAGCGGGGGACAAAGAGAGTCAAAGTCAACGGAGTGATGAGATACGCAACTCCACTCCTGAGGCGAGAGGGTATGCCTACCTTCCACGCCCCAAAAGAAGCGACGGAGCGGTATCTATTGAACACAGAGCGGCGCCTAGCCAGAGACCCCGCTCAAGAGACTGTGTACCGCGCTGAGATTGACAAGCTAATCACAGCGGGACACATAAAGAAAATTGACATTAAAGAGGCCGATCAGACGACCGAATCATGGTACGTGCCGCACCACAAAGTCCACCACAACGGCAAGGATCGTATTGTGTTCAACTGCAGCTACCAGATCGGATCACAAAATCTGAATAAAGAGCTCTTGCCCGGCCCAAGACTCGGCCCCTCTCTACTAGGCGTGTTACTACGTTTCCGCCAAGACAAGGTGGCCATCAGCGGCGACATCAAAGGGATGTTCCTGCAGGTGCGACTAGTGGAGGAGGACAAGCCCCTGCTGCGGTTCTTATGGAAAGAGAGGATCGGGGACGAGCAACCATCCATCTATCAATGGGAAGTCCTCCCTTTCGGAACCACATGCAGCCCATGCTGTGCTACGTTTGCACTGCAAAAACACGTCGCAGAGGACCCAGCAGCTGATGAAGAGGTCCGACAAAGTGTAGGAAATAGTTTCTACGTGGACAACTGTCTGCGAAGCGTCTCGACGCCAGAAGAAGCCGAGGCCCTCCTACTCAAGCTCCGCGCCTCCCTGATCAAAGGCGGCTTTGATCTCCGGCAGTGGGCCAGCAGCGACCCTCAAGTATTGCGCAGCCTCTCCCCAGAGGACAAGGCAGCAAGCAGCGAGACCTGGATGGCGACCATCCCAGGAGAAGCCCAATAAATGACATTAGGACTAGTCTGGCGCTTCAAAACAGACTCGCTCCATTATAAACACACACCCCTGACCAAGGAGCAGGGAAGGTCGACTGCACTACCGACCACAAGACGGAGTGTATACAGAACACTCGCCAGACAATATGACCCGTTGGGATGTATTCTACCTTACACCACCAGGGCAAAGATGATTGTAAGAGCGTTATGGGACAAGGACCAGGGCTGGGACGACCCCATACCCGAACACCTTGCCTCCACATGGAGAGAGTGGGAGACAGAACTCAGCTCACTCCCAGGTGTCAACATACGCCGCAGCTACTTCCCGCCCACAGTGAGGCCGGAGACGTGCCAGATGGACCTGCACGTCTTCAGCGACGCCTCCGAAGTAGCCTACGGTTCGGTGGCCTACTTGCGTGCCCGAGAGGAGGGAGGAGAAATACATACTGCTTTCATCCTGGCTCGCTCAAGAATAGCCCCCCGCAAGCAACGGTCTGTCCCGCGTCTGGAGCTCTGCGCAGCCCTAGCAGGAGCGCAACTCGCCACGTTAATCCAACGTGAACTCACCATCCCGGTGCAAAGAACAATCTTGTGGTCAGACTCCACAACCATACTCACATGGATCCAGTCTGATTCGTGTAGATACAAGGTCTTCGTGGGAGTCAGAATCACAGGGATCCAAGATTTAACAGAAGCAGCAAGCTGGAGGTATGTGGACACAAAACACAACCCAGCTGACGTCATCACCCGGGGAATGTCCCTGGATGACCTCACCCGTCACAATCTATATAGTGACGGGCCAGAGTTCCTCAAGCTCCCGGAAAAAGAGTGGCCTACACCCACCCCACGGGAGGCGAGTGAAGAGGAGGCAGAGAACAAGAAATCTATGTTCTGTGGGTTGACACACACACTCGTCCCCACAGACCCCAACATAGACGACTGCCTCACCCTTGAGAGTGCGCAGCTAAAGACATTCCTGTGGCACCACCCAGAGGTTCAGCCCACTACTGACATTACTGCAGCTAACTACGAAGAAGCAGAACTTCTTCTGCTACAACGAGCCCAGAGAGACTCGTTCCCCGACGAGCTAGACTGTCTACAGGGAGCAAAGCCCGTCCCGTCAGACAGCAGATTGCTCCACCTAGCCCCCGAGAGAGACGCCCATAATCTCATCAGAGTGGGTGGTCGTCTGAGGAGAGCTCCAGACTTACCGGATGACGTCAAGTACCCGATAGTCTTAAACAGCCGACACAAGGTCACAGAGCTTATCATAAAGAAATACGACGAGGACGTGCATCACGCCGGGGCAGAGAGAGTCTTCGCGGAGATCAGACGTCGTTATTGGATACTGCAAGGGAGAGAAGCAGTACGACGTTTCCAGCGGACTTGTCTAGACTGTCGTAAATGGCGAGCACAGCCCAGTATACCCCGGATGGCTGACCTACCCCCCTGTCGCCTCCGACTCGGCGACAAGCCTTTTCACTCCACCGGTATGGACTGTTTCGGCCCGCTGTATGTAAAGAAAGGAAGAGGGACCGAGAAGCGGTGGGGTATTGTATTCAAATGCATGACCACCGGAGCGATGCACATAGAACTCCTTCCAACCATGAGCACAGACTCATTCCTTATGGCCTTCCGAAGATTCACATTGCGGAAAGGGAAACCGTCTATATTATTGTCTGATCACGGGACAAACTTCAAAGGCGGAGAAAGAGAGCTGAGAGAGAGCTTCCAAGCTATGGGCCCAGAACTTAAGACCCACCTCGCTCCATACCAGATTGATTTCCAGTTTAATCCCCCGAATGCACCTCACTTCGGTGGAACTTGGGAACGAGAAGTACGTTCAATAAAGACAGCCCTGTACGCCGTGCTTGGGGCCCAGACCGTGGCGGAAGAAGTCCTAACGACAGTCCTCACGGAGATCGAGGGTGTATTGAACTCAAAGCCCCTCGGTTACGTCTCAAGTGATGTAGCAGATGTCGACCCAGTCACCCCCAACACTCTCTTGATGGGGCGGCTGGACCCCGCGCTACCACAGACAGTGTACAGGCCTGAAGAAGCGAACGGCCGAAGAATGTGGAGGTACAGTCAAGTATTGGCTGACAAGTTTTGGAACAGTTTCCTACTCCACTATCTACCGTCTCTACAGACCCGCCAGAAATGGGTGAAAGAGAGAGACAATTTGACAGAAGGAACAGTCGTCATGATTATCGACCAGTCACTACCCCGAGCTATGTGGCTGGCCGGCCACGTAAGCAAAGTGATTACCGGTGCCGACGGAAAGGTCAGAGCGGCAGAAGTGCTCGTCCAAGGGCGGATATATACTCGGCCCGTGGCGAGGCTAATAGAGTTGCCAAGGCTCACCGACACTATTGATGACGACCATGACCCCCTGACTTTGTGAACTGCCCTACCCTCCCAACAGACATTGAGTAGCGGACAGTGCGGTTAATCTGTCTCTGCTTATCTAATTAGGTGGGACTAATTAGGAGGCGGCTGTTACGAAGGATCAGATTAAACCGAATATATATATTTATTGATTGATATATATTGCATAATATTTGTATATCGTTTGATATCCCTTGTGTATTCCTTGTACATATACACGGAATATCCCTTTAGCCTAGTACAGACCATAATATTTCATTCTCCTACTGGACAGCGGTCCACCAGGCGCCATTGCCATACCTCCAAGGTCTGGTTCAAAGTCACCGCCGGGGACTTGCCTGGACATGACCGGTTCTGCGCAAGGATATGAGACAGGAATAAAGCTGGTACTAGTTTGTTCACCTAACGTATAAATACGGCGCAGGTGAATACAGAAGCACTTAGTCTAAGAGTTACCCAATAAGTTGAAGCCTCACCCACGATACAACGTGCGGTGAAGTATGGCCTGTTTGGCCCCAAATAGAGCATTGAGACCGCGTGCAAATTAATAACTGAAGTATCAGAGTTTAACGCTGTACCGTCGAGTTCGACTTATTCTATTAAGTCAGTAATAGTCTATTTGTGTATAGTGTATCGTGCGGCTACAGTTCTACAGTGACCAGCATCACCAACGTTTCCTCGTACCAGCTAGAGTGCTTATCCAGGCTGGGCTGCTTACCCTGGCGCTTTCACCCGAGGGGCCCTAGACGAGGACCGTGTGGATCATGTACACTGGATAACCTACCGACGACTGCATAGCCCTTTTCGGCTGGATTATATTTGCTTTTGGTCCTGTAATTGATGGAGCGGAGAATCGCCGACACCCACAATTGTGTGGGATTTACCCTGTGAGGAGCCACGTCGAGCCCGCATCTCAGAAGCCTGAGGCCGGCTAGCTTTCTTCCATGCGGAGCTGCATGCTACGGAGAACAGCTGTATTCGTCTGCGGATCAAGAGATTATTGCACTGTCTCCTGTACTTGGAGTCTCTTTATCATCGTTGACCCAGACTCTACTACCGACAAATCCTCTCCCCTTGCTGGCTTACGACCGGAGGGACCCTACCAGTATCTCCCGCTATATTACCAGAGTACCATAGATATAATTCCTAAGATTCAGGTTGTATTATTATCTCCTGCGTAATATGAGAATGGACATACGTTATTGATTTGCCTACGCACATTCCTTTGCCTTATAAGCGCATCCAAAGTAAAGTATATTATGTACTATCATTGCTGCTAATAAATACTTAAATCCAGTTTTGTGTGGAACCGAGTCATTGTGGGAAGTGTTCATCATAAGATACCTGTGTACTGTATGGCCAGTAGTAATGTACATAAGACGGTAGTGGTTTAATGATACCATACTTATCAATACAGTCAGGGAATTGTACCCCTCAGTTACACTTGGTGTCGTCCTCGACGACCAGTTGAACTTCTCTGCTCACATCGCAGCGACAACCAGAACCTGCAGATTCCTCCTGAGCAACGTCAGAAGGATACGCCCCTTCCTGACAAAAGAAGCCACCCAACTCCTCGTCCAATCAACAGTCATCTCCCGCCTCGACTACTGCAACGCACTGCTAGCTGGCCTCCCGGCCACTGCCACCAAGCCTCTTCAACTCATTCAAAACGCAGCGGCCCGCCTGATCTCAAACCTACCGAAGTCGGCCCATGTCACCCCACTTCTTAGGGACCTGCACTGGCTCCCCATTGCTGCACGTATCCGCTTCAAGGCCCTCGACCTAGCATACCGTGCGGCAAAGGGAACCGCTCCCGCCTACCTCCGGTCAATGGTCTCTAACTACACACCCTCAAGACCCCTACACTCTGCATCTTCTGGCCGCCTCAGACCTACTCCTATCCAAGCTCCCGGAGGGTCATCAAAGAGAAGCCGCCTATTCTCAGTCCTTGCCCCACAATGGTGGAATGAACTACCCATCCCAGTTAGGACAGCCGAATCCCGTCCAATCTTTCGCCGTCGACTAAAGACTCACTTCTTCAACCATTATCTGAAATGATATAAAAAAAAAATAATAATAAAAAATCTAACCCTGACTAACCTTACTGTCATGCACTTGTCCTAATAAACTAACCTACACTGTAACACGCAACACTTTGATGAACATTGTTACTCAGCTGATAGAGTTGTACCCTTCTTGCTGTCTTGTCGTACAGAACTTGTAAGTCGCTTTGGATAAAAGCGTCAGCTAAATGACTAAATGTAAATGTAAATGTAGAGTGTGGTAGAGTATGGTAGAGGGTAGTAGAGTATGGTAGAGTGTAATACTGCACCTTATGTGACACTGTGAATAATGTGAATATTCCTCAGCTAGTCAGATAGTAAATTATATTGACCATATTGATCAAATTGTTTACACCGACTGTGTTGTTTTTTTACTACCTGTATACTGTGTTGTTTTACTACCTGTACCCCCCCCCCCCCCCCCCATGCTGCTATGATGCCTGAATTTCCCAAAGGGGATCAATAAAGGAATATCTTATCTTATCTTATAGTGTGGTAGACAATGTTCCCTCTAATTATTTTTTGGTCTGAGCAAACACTCAAACCTCCTGAGCAGACATCAGACAGCAACTACTGAGCAACATACGTCTCCTGCCGATTAACCGGTTAGTTGATAAGCGGCGGTTTGTAAAAGATCTGAGAATCTTAATTTCCCTTAATATCTAACATAAAAATATATACATTTTGCTGATACACAGAGAAATAATACAAAAAGGCATATTATATTCCTTAATCAAATATTTATTTGACCATTGATTGACGATACAGAGCATAGTCCTTACTTTGGCTGGGTTGGCGGCGGCGGTGTGAGTCGTGTCACTAACTTTTGTCTTTTTAGGAGGCTGACTCGTCATTATTTTATTAAGTGAATTATAATGCGACTTCAAGGGTGACCATATTGTGATTTTTTTTTGAAAGAGGACACTCTGCCTTCAGCCTCAAGATACTTAATCAAGGTTTACTCAAATATCCCTTATCATTATAATATATTTAAAGTATACCTCCTCTGTATGGATATAAAATTATTGTTTATATTATTTTATATAACAAAATAATATCTCTCTATAACCAAAGTTACTCAACATGCTGTATTATGCCTAAAGTAATCTATCTGACAAATCTCAAGAAAATAACTAAATCAACCTATGACAAAATAATATATATTTTCAAGTCTTACTGGACAAAATAAATAACAAGAAAACTATGATGTAATGTTCTAAATAATACCTCTTATGTATTAGAAAATCCATCTTTAAAAAATATATCTTCATCTATTCAATGTAATGTAAATTATAAAACAGTAACCTCACAAAGATACTAATTTAAAAGTGCACTATGCAGTTTCAGATGTGTTGCAATTAGTGTACTAAACTAATTTATTACACACAAATGATTGTATCATTTACATTTACATTTACATTTAGTCATTTAGCTGACGCTTTTATCCAAAGCGACTTACAAGTTCTGTACGACAAGCCATCAGGAAGGGCACAACTCTATCAGCTGAGCAACAATGTTCATCAAAGTGTTGAGTGCTACAGTGTAGGTTAGTTTATTAGGACAAGTGCATGACAGTACGGTTAGTTAGGGTTAGATTTTTTTTTTTTTTTTTTTTTTTTTTTTTCTTTTTTTTTTTTTTTTTTTTTTTTTAATTCAGATAATGGTTGAAGAAGTGCGTCTTTAGTCGACGGCGAAAGATTGGACGTGATTCGGCTGTCCTAACTGGGGTGGGTAGTTCATTCCACCATTGTGGGGCAAGGACTGAGAATAGGCGACTTCTCTTTGATGACCCTCCCGGAGCTTGGATAGGAGTAGGTCTGAGGCGGCCAGAAGATGCAGAGCGTAGGGGTCTTGAGGGTGTGTAGTTAGAGACCATTGACCGGAGGTAGGCGGGAGCGGTTCCCTTTGCCGCACGGTATGCTAGGTCGAGGGCCTTGAAGCGGATTCGTGCAGCAATGGGGAGCCAGTGCAGGTCCCTAAGAAGTGGGGTGACATGGGCCGACTTCGGTAGGTTTGAGATCAGGCGGGCCGCTGCGTTCTGAATGAGTTGAAGAGGCTTAGTGGCAGTGGCCGGGAGGCCAGCGAGCAGTGCATTGCAGTAGTCGAGGCGGGAGATGACTGTTGATTGGACGAGGAGTTGGGTGGCTTCTTTTGTCAGGAAGGGGCGTATCCTTCTGACGTTGCTCAGGAGGAATCGGCAGGTTCTGGTCGTCGCTGCGATGTGAGCAGAGAAGTTCAACTGGTCGTCGAGGACAACACCAAGGTTCTTGGCGGTCGGGGACGCAGTCACAGCTGCATTCTCGACTGTGATTGAAAGGTCGGTTAGGGGGGAGGATTTGGCCGGCAGGTGGAGCAATTCTGTTTTGCTTAGGTTCAGTTTGAGGTGGTTGGACGTCATCCAGGCTGAGATGTCGGACAGACAGGCCGAGATCCGCACAGAGACGTGGATATCTGAGGGAGGGAAGGAGAGGAAGAGTTGAGTATCGTCGGCATAACAATGGTAGGAGAAGCCATGAGACGTGATAATGTTACCCAGTGATTTAGTGTAGAGGGAGAAGAGAAGGGGTCCTAAAACCGAGCCCTGGGGGACACCCGTCCGCAGGGGGCGGGTGGCCGACAGGGTCCCTCTCCATGACACTTGGTAGGAGCGGTCATTGAGGTATGATGACAGCCATGTCAGCGCAGAGCCAGCCACTCCCATTCCTGCGAGGGCCGCAAGGAGGATCTGGTGGTTGACTGTGTCGAAGGCTGCAGATAGATCTAGGAGAATCAGGACAGAGGA
Source organism: Notolepis coatsorum (assembly GCF_963971535.1). NCBI lineage: Eukaryota > Metazoa > Chordata > Actinopteri > Aulopiformes > Paralepididae > Notolepis > Notolepis coatsorum. The sequence goes on along the minus strand of NC_140172.1, from coordinate 42,923,206 downwards.
GAGGCCTTTCGCTTTTGCTAAGTGAAGTGCCTCTGTGACCGCAATGAGGGCTGTCTCTGTGGAGTGACCAGTCCTGAAGCCTGACTGATTAGGGTCTAGGAGGTCATTCTGTAAGAGATAAGTAGTAAGTTGGTTGGATACAGCACGTTCAAGTGTTTTAGAAAGGAAGGAGAGAAGAGAGACAGGACGGTAGTTGCCTATGACAGTAGGGTTCAGGGTTGGTTTTTTTATGAGCGGCGTGACTCTGGCTTGTTTTAGGGAGGTGGGGACCACCCCCGAGTTGAGTGAGGAGTTGATGGTTGCAGTTAGGCATCTTATCTTTTTTTTTTTATTATTATTGCAAAACAAAATTATTAAAAGTCAGTACTCAACACATAATGCATAATGAAACTAACAATTAAGATGGCTAAAATGACATGCAAGCACAGAAACAGAAAGCAAACAAAATATATAATAATATTTTACCGTATACAGTGTTTAACCAACGAAATTACCAATTATACCAATGTCTTATACAGGATACACCCCTAATACCTATTATCTAAAACCCTACACACATATGCTCCAGCTCGAACCCCCCCCTCCCGGACCCCTCCTTGGATAGTACCTCCATTATCCCTCGCTCCTAACCAGACACTACCATTATAAGCTAGCTTTTATTCTCTCCACCACTTCTAACCACATTGACATTTTGGATTCATTGAGACCCAGAATTCTTGCTGTAGATATTTCTTGATAAATCACATCGAGATATGTAAGAAACCAAACCTTCCGGCACATTTTTTCCGGTTGAAACCAGCGTGATGCGATCAGCTTTTTAGCTACTGTGATACCCGATAAAACCAATCTCTTTAGCTGTGGATTTACTGCAAACTCAAAAACATCATTCAATAGTAATACAGAGGGGTGTACTGGTATATTCCAAGATACGAGTTTTGATAATTGTTGGGTCACATCTTTCCAGAATGCCTTAACTGGTGGGCAGTCCCAATACATGTGCATAAATGTCCCTTCGTCTCCATTTGTACATTGGGAGCATTTGGAGTCTTGTTTAAGACCCATTCTGTTCAGTCTTATAGGAGTCAAGTATGTCCTGTGAATATAGTTAAGATTGATTTGTTGATGGTCCGGGTTCCTTGATGTAAGTCGGACATTTGCCCATGCTCCTTGCCAATCCATAAGCATCTTATCAAACCAAAACATCATTTTGAGGCATCAAAATAGTTTTCAATTATTTTCTTTCTCTCTGTATAGCTGCATTCTTCAATCAATTCGGTCAACTTTGCCATCAAACTCTCGCCTCGCACTGCTTTGTTTGTAATGTTTTGCTGTGTCCATGTGAGCTTTGAGATCGCCAGCACCTTTATTAGACACATAAACATATGGTCAAGCTTTGCACGTGTTGCACTCCGCTTCCAATTAGTCTCGACCGGGATGATAAATTGGAAATTTTCTCTGCAGTTCATCTGTAATGTACATTTTCGCGTTTGCATTGTGAGGAGCCAGCAATGCTGGTCGGATCTGTCCACTTCCTCATCTGTTGTGTGTGTCTGTGTGAGCGTGCAGTAGCGCTGCCCACAAAGCACTGAAAGCGGGGCTTCTCTTGGTAACGTCACAACAGGTTACCGTTAGGGATGTCCCGATCAAATTTGTTTGCTCCCGATCCGATCCCGATCATGTGATTTTGAGTATCTAGTCTATCGATACCGATCTTTCCCGATCAAAAAAAAATAATTGTATCCCAATTTCTCACATTACATTCACCCTGAATGTTGACGTTATCCAGGTGAAAAGTTAACTTCATTCAAGCGAGGCATTTCAATCCTTGACATAAATCATTTGATGTATAATTAAATCGTTAAAGCGTTTGGGTCTGAGGCCCCGTTTAGACGGAAACGCTAGCAGGTGAATCCGCAAAAATATTTTTTCAGATGTGCCTTTCATTTATACGGAAACGGCGTTTTTACGGGGTGAAACCGTAAAAAAGTAAGACCACCTTCCAGGGTGGAATTCCTAGAAACGGTAAACCTTTGCGCTCTCGTCTAAACTGTCAAACCGCATAAAACGATGACGAAAGGGTCGTCAAGGCTCTCGTCGCGCCTACTGCTTACATCACAGGCATGCGCCAGTAGCCTAGAAGCGTAAACAAAGCATGTCTGATTCTATCCATGGCGATCACCTGAAGGCTACATTGGCAGTACTTTTAAATACACAAGAATCTGTCCCGCGGCTATCACAACTATTATGACTGGAGTCACTGGACCCACTGTCTGTGAGTGACTCTGCTTTGGTCCAATCACATTCCCCACCCACACTCTGCGAATCAGAGGCAGAGTAGGGCGGGTCTTCACAGCACATCATGTGACATATGCGCCAATCGTGTGACAGCAAGGCTCCGTTGTCTCGAGTTGTTACAGCCTCGTCTGCACGGAAAACGCTCGTCTAAACGCAAAATTAAAAGTGAAACCGCAAGACGAAGAGTATGGTAGAGTGTGGTAGCGTGTAATAGAGTGTGGTAGAGTATGGTATAGTGTGGTAGAGTGTAGTAGAGTATGGTAGAGTGTAATATAGTGTGGCAGAGTGTGGTAGAGTATGGTAGAGTGTGGTAGAGTATGGTAGAGTCTAGTAGAGTATGATAGAGTGTAATATAGTGTGGTAGAGTATGGTAGAGTGTAGTAGAGTATGGTAGAGTGTAATATAGTGTGGTAGAGTGTGGTAGAGTATGGTAGAGTGTAATAGAGTGTGGTAGAGTGTAGTAGAGTATGTTAGAGTGTAATAGAGTGTGGTAGAGTGTAGTAGAGTATGGTAGAGTGTAGTAGAATGTAGTAGAGTGTGGTAGAGTGTGGTAGAGTATAGTAGAGTGTAGTATAGTGTGGTAGAGTATGGTAAAGTGTAGTATAGTGTAGTAGAGTATGGTAGAGTGTGGTAGAGTCTAGTAGAGTATGGTAGAGTGTGGTAAAGTATGGCAGAGTATGGTAGAGTGTGGTAGAGTATGGTAGAGTGTGGTAGCGTGTAATAGAGTGTGGTAGAGTATGGTATAGTGTGGTAGAGTGTAGTAGAGTATGGTAGAGTGTAATATAGTGTGGCAGAGTGTGGTAGAGTATGTTGAGTGTGGTAGAGTATGGTAGAGTCTAGTAGAGTATGATAGAGTGTAATATAGTGTGGTAGAGTATGGTAGAGTGTAGTAGAGTATGGTAGAGTGTAATATAGTGTGGTAGAGTGTGGTAGAGTATGGTAGAGTGTAATAGAGTGTGGTAGAGTGTAGTAGAGTGTAATAGAGTGTGGTAGAGTGTAGTAGAGTATGTTAGAGTGTAATAGAGTGTGGTAGAGTGTAGTAGAGTATGGTAGAGTGTAGTAGAATGTAGTAGAGTGTGGTAGGTGTGGTAGAGTATAGTAGAGTGTAGTATAGTGTGGTAGAGTATGGTAGAGTGTAGTATAGTGTAGTAGAGTGTGGTAGAGTATGGTAGAGTGTGGTACAGTATGGTAGATTAGGGTAGAGTATGGTAGAGTGTAGTAGAGTGTGGTAGAGTATGGTAGAGTGTGGTAGAGTGTAGTAGAGTATGGTAGAGTGTAGTAGAGTATGGTAGAGTGTATTATAGTGTAGTAGAGTGTGGTAGAGTGTGGTAGAGTATGGTAGAGTATGGTAGAGTGTAGTAGAGTGTAGTAGAGTGTAGTAGAGTATGGTAGACTGTGGTAGAGTGCCAGAAATAGTATTTTCACCCAAAGTAATACAAATATATGGGCAACAGAAAAAGAAAAGGAAGAGTACGGTGCAAAATAAGCAGAAAGATCTGTAAAGGAACTGTTCTAACCAGTCACATTAAGTTACAATAAATCGTTTATTGGCATGCAAATTTCTTGATTCTGATTGGCTGAAACACTTCTTTCAGACTCCACGTGATCCCAGAACCCGCCCACAACCGAATAACTTTTTTTCCTAATCACTCCACCGTTCGTGTTTTTATGAATGAAACCAAGATGGCGGACAATAATCTTTATGAATGGATGTATTGATATCGTCATAACGACTCATTCAAAAATGATAAAGTCACGTGGAATGTGTTAGTTGCTTACACAATGTTGGATTATGTAATTGGTTGGTCATGACTCATTGTGAAACAAAATATAAATCACGGGAAGTGTGTTGTTAGATGGCATTCGTTGTAGAACCTCCCTCTCCTTCAAAAGGACACTGTCATTTCACTGTTAATTAAATGTTCAATCAATCAATCAAATAACAACCGCTAACTTCACTGTTAGATGGCATGCTTTGTAGTGTGGTAAATATTGACATTGAATTTCATAAATAATAGGTGTGAATAATTAGAGAGTCATAACGTAGGAGAGACAGACATTCCACACCAACCCCCTCTCATAAGAAGACTGCTTACCCAAATGGTATGTAGGAGAACAGTTGCGGTCATAAAAAGCCCCTCAAGCTAATGTAATCAGGGGACAACAAAGACTATGTAAATAAGTTGCACCCCACAGACGAAATGGTGACTCACTCTAAATCTTGGTATATTTATCACAGTTATATTATCTGGTAAATAAAGGTTGGTGTAGGTAACTTACAAAGAATACTACCATTTAGAATGTCACATGAAAGGAAGGGTGATTACACTCTTGTTATAGAATTCTGGTATAAGTCATCACAGCTACTCTGTCAACAAGCAGAGTGGGTTTTCAGTGCTAAATATGGATGGATACAGGGGTGACAGAGAGCCATTCTCCACCCCCACACGAGACTGTAGTACTGTATGGTAATAGGCCCCTCTGTTCACGGAAGTCAAGATCCACCACATCGACGGGGGCCACCAAGACCCCCCTTCTGTTCACTGGAGGACGACAACGACGGGGGCCATAGGCAGGCCCCCCTCTCTGTCCAAACATGAGAAGCCATAGCCCAAAGGAGGGGGCTATTCACACCACCCCACCTGGAGACAAGAACCAACAACCCCTCCCACAAGAAGACGCTGGATTGGACCAACCATATTAGTAAAATGTGCTATTATTGGCTAGAAATTATAGGATATAAGGGCCGACATAGTGTTATTCTGGAGCCCAGACCCAACCCAGGTCTGCGGCTCCAACCGCTCCCCACCGAGAGACTACTGCTGAGCTGTTTTAATGTAAGTAAGCCGAATGGAACCACCATGTTTGGTTAGAATAGAATGTAAACTTAGTTTAGAAACCAGGCTTACTTATATACAAAAAGGGCTTACAGTATTGTCAATGTATGTTCAAATTATGTTAACGAGTGACTGTTTTCTGTACATATTGGGGTTTGAGATGCAAACCACCTTGTTGATTCCTGTACACGGCAGCCATGTTAATGTTTTCTGATAATCCTTGTATGTGAAAGGCAACCTCTTATTCACTCTTGGCCCTGGCTCAAATAAATGTTGAGTTGAACTATAGTTCTGGTTTGTCTGGCTACACGTTTATTCTTCATCTGCTTTAAGTCAGATGAGGAGACCAACAATTCTATCACGTATGAGTTCCCTTTCTCCTCCTTCCAGATAAGCAATCCCATTGTACTGTACTACAATAACCTTAGATTATGGTAGGATTCTGTAGGAATATACTACAGAAATGGTGCCGTTCTTACCCACCCTGTTGTGCCCCCCCTGAAGATGTGCGGTAAGGTCTCTGTGGCTGACTGCTCAGTGCCGGGACCTTGCGTGTATGTTGGGGACGTGCAGGGAAAGAGCTGGGGGTTGTTGCGTTTGAATAAGGGTAGTTGCAGGGCAGGGGTTTGTTGTCTGGATGGAGGACAGAAGGACAGGATGAAGGCTGGTTGTGTACGCCACTAGTTGGGACCCACGGTGAATATGGCCTTTTGTGTACAGGAATGGGGGAGCGGTGGTTAGGTTAGTTTAGGTTAGAATATCCAAAGGTATAGGGATCGCGCTTGTTGTGCAGTAAACATGCAAACATGGGCTTTTGATGTTTGGATGTTTATTCAGACACAGGAGGCCGTTCCCAGCCTATTCGTTTGAGGTTTATGATAGCTTAGGGGGATAGGTTAGGGATAGCTAGTTTAAGTTGGAAACCTCATATGTATTAAATATGTGGGCGTTGGGGGTGCACAACTACTGGTTTATGGTGTGGGTCGAGGCGTCGGACTGCAGCAGATGAAAAGCTTACTGATCATGGGCGCGGTATATCTGGTATTGGCAAGTTCGACAGATGCGTATTCTGGGTTATGAAGACCTAATACATTTCTCAGAAGATGGGCGCAATAATGTTGGTAATTTTTTGCATATCTGAACAGTGGAGGGGCTATGTTTTTGCACCGGGGAGGTGGGACAGGTCTCGCCGGGGTGGCTGGTACTCAAGGTGGCGCCCGGGCGAGGTGTGTTTCACCGGGACGTGGATGCAGTAGCTCAAACGCTGTTTGGATTATGTAATCAGATGTGGTAAAATGAAGGGGCGATCGGTATAAATCAGGGGACTTGTTGTGGGTCGCAGGACAAAATCGAGTTATGAGCAATGTATGAGTGATTAGGGACTGCTTAGAAGTATGCAGGTTGTTACAATGTTGGTACGAAGTAGCGGAGGAGGTTTCAATTCGACGAATCTGCGTTCTTGGTACTCAATATCGGCCGAACTAAATGGAGAATTATGCCTGAATTAAGGTATTTTTCAAGTAGATTAAGTTGACGAGGGGCTGTCCCCATGTTGAGAATGTGGATTTCAGAGGCTCCAAAGTCGCCAGATCTTATTTAGTGCGTGACTGTCTGAGACATATTGTTAGAACTCGATCGCTGTGATAGCTGGCGAACATATTAGTACTTTAATAACATGTTGATTCAACGTACTTGTATTTTGAATGAAAGGGGCGATTAAAATAAACGGTTGCACTTAATCTCGTTTTTAATAGTAGCGTGAGGTATGTGTGAACAATGGCTATGGTTAGGAATGATTGATGAAACGTGAGAGCTTAGTGTTGTATTATTATGATATTTTAATGACTAACGACCATGAGTCTGGGGCGAGTCATATTGGAGATTGGGGCTAACTAGCTTAGCTCTGTGGAAGAGCCGCGGTGAAACTAGGGACGTTACGGCAACGATGTGAGAAGAATTGACGAAACACTGTGGCGGTAATTGTTGTTAAGAAGCTAATCGTGGCATAAGTTGGGGAGATTGTGGCCGTTTTGAGGGTTATAATTGATGCGGTAACGATTGTGTACGGTATTAAGAAGTCGCTGCTTGATGACGTCATGGTGTTGAATGGAGAGTGTGGAACGTCCACGGTGCGTGGAGCCGGATGAAGAGAAGGGTAGGAGAATTGGTTTATGATTTGTGTTGGACTGTGTATGCGGCGTTGGTAAGTGAGGATGTTTAAAAAAAAAAAATCTTTTAAAGTAGTTTGTTATTTAAGCATGTGTGAGTTGTTTATTGTTAGATTGGTACTGGGCGGATTGGATGAATGTACGGATCTCGAACGTGGCATAACTTGGGGCTTCCGGGAACGCATGGAACCTCGCATCGGGGCTGGCTAGGCTAGTTAGCTTGCGTGCGGTTGTTTTGTGAGTTTGCGAGCGACGTATGGTATGATTCGAGTTTTGAAAATGATGTTTAGAAAGCGTGAAGGACGCGGTGGTGTGTTGAGTTGAAACGGAGTGTTTTATGATATTAATTTTGCTTTGTCGCGATACATCGTTCTGTGTGCGCCGTTTGCTACTGCGCATGCGCGGTACAACGTGGATCAATGCATTCGTAGTAATTCGCTCAGGGAATGGTTAACGGGTAAGGGAATGTTTTGCATTATGTAAAATGGTTGTGTTTGTATATTGTGCATTCTGTGGGTTGTAAACAATGTTCTGGGAGTGGTTTTGGTGGTGTTACTGTTATGGTTTGTAACCGACCCCAATCGCACAACACAAGACAGGTATGATGGTTTGCCAAGAAACAGATATTTATTTAGAACAGGGAAAAAAGGGCACTGTCCCTTTAAGGGAGAAAACACAAAACACTGGAATAACACAAGAGGGGAAGGTAAAGTGCCTTTAAGAGGCGGGCAGGAAAAGGGAACACTATGGGAAGGTAAGGGAACGCCTAAGGGAAGGTTAAGGGAACGCCTAGGGAACAGAGGAACTAGAGACTAGGAGAACTAGGGAAAAAGGACTAGGGACTAGGTGGAACTAGAAGGGGAGAACTTGGGACAGAGGGGACTGAGGCCCGCGGAGGCGGGCTGGGGAACAGGGAGGAACTGGGGACTGAGAACCGCGGAGGCGGGCTGGGGACAGGGAGGAACTGGGGACTGGTGGGAAAACATCTGGGCCGCTCTGCAGAACAGAGGAGAGGGTTAATATTCAAAGGGAACAAAACAGAGCAGATGCAGAACAGTCCAAATAACAAAGTAACAAAGTAAATACTATCCTCGTGTGAACAAACACACAGTGGGAGATGAAATGTCCAAAATAATATCCACGAGAGAACAAAACAGAGTGGGAGATGAAATGTCCAAACAAATAACTAAGTGAGAACTAAAGGAGGCAATACGCTGGGTGAGTGACATCACAATCAAAACTCACCCAGGCGTATGCGTAATGGTGCAGGAACAGCAGCGGGACGAGGGCAAGGGGCATTACGCTGAGTGAGTGACATCACAATCAAAACTCACCCAGGCGTATGCGTAAAGGTACAGGGACAGCAGCGGGAACGGGGGCAAGAGGCATTACGCTGAGTGAGTGACATCACAATCAAAACTCACCCAGGCGTATGCGTAAAGGTACAGGGACAGCAGCGGGAACGGGGGCAAGGGCACTACGCTGAGTGAGTGACATCACAATCAAAACTCACCCAGGCGTATGCGTAAAGGTACAGGGACAGCAGCGGGAACGGGGGCAAGGGCACTACGCTGGGTGAGTGACATCACAATCAAAACTCACCCAGGCGTATGCGTAATGGTACGGGGACAGCAGCGGGGCGAGGGCATCGCCACCGGTGGCTGGCTGTCGGAGCCGAGGAACAGAGTGCTGGAACAGCGGCGGTGGCGAGGATGTCGTCCACCGGGTAGCCGCTGTCGGAGCCGAGGAACAGGGTGCTGGAACAGCGGCGGTGGCGAGGATGTCGTCCACCGGGTAGCCGCTGTCGGAGCCGAGGAACAGAGTGCGCGCCACACCTTGGTGTGCGCGTCGGAACAGTGGCGGTGGCGAGGGCGTCGTCCACCGGGTAGCCGCTGTCGGAGCCGAGGAACAGAGTGCGCGCCACACCTTGGTGTGCGCGTCGGAACAGTGGCGGTGGCGAGGGTGTCGTCCACCGGGTAGCCGCTGTCGGAGCCGAGGAACAGAGTGCGCGCCACACCTTGGTGTGCGCGTCGGAACCGAGAGACGCCTCGGGGTGCGTCTGCGAGGAGGAGTGTGCCAAGCACGAAGGTCTGGAAGATGCGCGTCGGCGCGCTGAGGTCTGGAGAGCGTGCCAAGCTCGAAGGTCTGGAAGATGCGCGTCTGTGCGCTGGTACGGAGGAGCGTGCCAAGCTCGAAGGTCTGGAAGATGCGCGTCAGTGCGCTGGTACGGAGGAGCGTGCCAAGCTCGAAGGTCTGGAAGATGCGCGTCTGTGCGCTGGGACGGAGGAGCGTGCCAAGCTCGAAGGTCTGAAGTGGAACACTGGAATACCTCCCGTAGAGGATTAGAGAGCGCAGTACAGTGTCTCCCTCCAGGCAAACGGCGGCAGGTGGCGAAGGCTTGAGCGCATCTGGCGCGCTGGTCTGGAGTGGAACACTGGAATACCTCCCGTAGAGAATTAGAGAGCGCAGTACAATGTCTCCCTCCAGGCAAACGGCGACAGGTGGCCAAAGCCCTTGAAGATGCGCGTTGCGCGCTGGTGACTGGAGAGCGTGCCAAGCCCTTGCAGATGCGCGTTGCGCGCTGGTGACTGGAGAGCGTGCCAAGCTCGAGGGTCCGGGAGATGCGCGTTGGTCTAGATGTGCGTCAGGACGAACAGCTGCGCTGGGGTCTGCAGTGGAACGCTGGGGTGCCTCCCGTGGAAGTTACAGGGAGCGCAGAACAGTCTCCTCCACAGGCTACGGCGACAGCAGACGAAGGCTGGAGCAAAACATCTCAAGGCTGGAGAAATCCATATACAGCATTGGTAGACCAGAGGATCTCCCGAAAGAGTCTAGATGTTAGAGAATATGACTCGGCATGAATACAACACGACCCCACGCCGAAACGAGGGGAAGAGCCCTGGTATTTAAAGCCCACAGGGGAACTAATTAGCCTGCCACCACAGGTGCGAGAGGTAATTGATAATAGTCCAGGTGTGGCCACTGAGAGTAAACGAGAGTAAAGAACGAGAGGGTGGGGGCTAGAGAGAGTGAGTGAGAAGGGAATTTCTAACAGTAGGCTTAAAGAAAACAGAGAAAGTTGGTGAGCAGCGGGCAAAACCTCACAGTACCCCCCCCTCAACGGGAGCCACCTGGCGACCCAAAACAAATACAGACAGAGTGGCAGGGGGCAAAACAAGAGGTACTGGCCAAGCCAGCAGGGGAAGCCACCACAAGAGTGGGGCTAGCAAAAGAAACAGGGTCGCCGAGGGGTAACTAGGGTAGCAGAGGGGCAACTGGGGGAACTGGTCTAGAGGAACTGGGTCTAGAGAACTAGTCTAGCGAACTGGGCAAGAGAACTGGTCTAGAGAACTGGTTTAGAGAACTGGTCTAGAGAACTGGTCTAGAGAAACTGGGTCTAGAGAACTAGTCTAGCGAACTGGGCAAGAGAACTGGTCTAGGGAACTGGTTTAGAGAACTGGTCTAGAGAACTGGTCTAGAGAACTGGTCTAGAGGAACTGGTCTAGAGGAACTGAGGGGCGAGCAGGGTAGCTAAGGGGTAACCATAGAAGCACCGGGAAAGGGCTAGCAGAGGGAAGGTTAGCTGCCAGGGCACTGATAGCTACAGGGCCTATGCTAGCTGTACTGCTACATCAACATAGAGGCTGCGCAAGCTGCCGGAGCCAGGCTAGCAGAGGGAAAGGGTAGCTGCCAGGGCACTGATAGCTACAGGGCCTATGCTAGCTGTACTGCTACATCAACATAGAGGCTGCGCTAGCTGCCGGAGCTAGGCTGGCAGACAGGGCTGGACCAGCATGAGAGCACAAGCTAGCTGGAAGGACAGTCCTAGCTGTGTGAGATTCTACACAAAAAAAGTGGAGGCCATGCAGAGGGACCGGGTTAGCTGCTTGGGCCTGGCTAGCTACAGGGCCTATGCCAGCTGCAAGGCTGCATTAACATAGAGGCTGTGCTAGCAGCCGGGGCCAAGCTAGCAGACTGGGGCTCTGCTGAGGGACTGGGTTAGCTGCCAGGGCAAGGCTAGCTACAGGGCCTATGCCAGCAGCAAGGGCTGCATAAACATAGAGGCTGTGCTAGCAGCCGGGGCAAGGCTAGCAGACAGGGGCCATGCTGGTAGTAGAGGCCTAACAAGCTGCAGGGGGGTCAAAACAGGGCTAACAGGGAAGCCAACAGGGCTAACAGGGGAGCTAACAGGCTAACAGGGGAGCTAAACTGGGCTAACAGGGAAGCCAACAGGGCTAACAGGGGAGCTAACAGGGAACAAGAAAAAAAAAGGCAAACTCAACATACACCGTCTGTGCTGGCTGGGGTCGTCGATCTGGTGGGGTCGTACTGTTATGGTTTGTAACCGACCCCAATCGCACAACACAAGACAGGTATGATGGTTTGCCAAGAAACAGATATTTATTTAGAACAGGGAAAAAAGGGCACTGTCCCTTTAAGGGAGAAAACACAAAACACTGGAATAACACAAGAGGGGAAGGTAAAGTGCCTTTAAGAGGCGGGCAGGAAAAGGGAACACTATGGGAAGGTAAGGGAACGCCTAAGGGAAGGTTAAGGGAACGCCTAGGGAACAGAGGAACTAGAGACTAGGAGAACTAGGGAAAAAGGACTAGGGACTAGGTGGAACTAGAAGGGGAGAACTTGGGACAGAGGGGACTGAGGCCCGCGGAGGCGGGCTGGGGAACAGGGAGGAACTGGGGACTGAGAACCGCGGAGGCGGGCTGGGGACAGGGAGGAACTGGGGACTGGTGGGAAAACATCTGGGCCGCTCTGCAGAACAGAGGAGAGGGTTAATATTCAAAGGGAACAAAACAGAGCAGATGCAGAACAGTCCAAATAACAAAGTAACAAAGTAAATACTATCCTCGTGTGAACAAACACACAGTGGGAGATGAAATGTCCAAAATAATATCCACGAGAGAACAAAACAGAGTGGGAGATGAAATGTCCAAACAAATAACTAAGTGAGAACTAAAGGAGGCAATACGCTGGGTGAGTGACATCACAATCAAAACTCACCCAGGCGTATGCGTAATGGTGCAGGAACAGCAGCGGGACGAGGGCAAGGGGCATTACGCTGAGTGAGTGACATCACAATCAAAACTCACCCAGGCGTATGCGTAAAGGTACAGGGACAGCAGCGGGAACGGGGGCAAGAGGCATTACGCTGAGTGAGTGACATCACAATCAAAACTCACCCAGGCGTATGCGTAAAGGTACAGGGACAGCAGCGGGAACGGGGGCAAGGGCACTACGCTGAGTGAGTGACATCACAATCAAAACTCACCCAGGCGTATGCGTAAAGGTACAGGGACAGCAGCGGGAACGGGGGCAAGGGCACTACGCTGGGTGAGTGACATCACAATCAAAACTCACCCAGGCGTATGCGTAATGGTACGGGGACAGCAGCGGGGCGAGGGCATCGCCACCGGTGGCTGGCTGTCGGAGCCGAGGAACAGAGTGCTGGAACAGCGGCGGTGGCGAGGATGTCGTCCACCGGGTAGCCGCTGTCGGAGCCGAGGAACAGGGTGCTGGAACAGCGGCGGTGGCGAGGATGTCGTCCACCGGGTAGCCGCTGTCGGAGCCGAGGAACAGAGTGCGCGCCACACCTTGGTGTGCGCGTCGGAACAGTGGCGGTGGCGAGGGCGTCGTCCACCGGGTAGCCGCTGTCGGAGCCGAGGAACAGAGTGCGCGCCACACCTTGGTGTGCGCGTCGGAACAGTGGCGGTGGCGAGGGTGTCGTCCACCGGGTAGCCGCTGTCGGAGCCGAGGAACAGAGTGCGCGCCACACCTTGGTGTGCGCGTCGGAACCGAGAGACGCCTCGGGGTGCGTCTGCGAGGAGGAGTGTGCCAAGCACGAAGGTCTGGAAGATGCGCGTCGGCGCGCTGAGGTCTGGAGAGCGTGCCAAGCTCGAAGGTCTGGAAGATGCGCGTCTGTGCGCTGGTACGGAGGAGCGTGCCAAGCTCGAAGGTCTGGAAGATGCGCGTCAGTGCGCTGGTACGGAGGAGCGTGCCAAGCTCGAAGGTCTGGAAGATGCGCGTCTGTGCGCTGGGACGGAGGAGCGTGCCAAGCTCGAAGGTCTGAAGTGGAACACTGGAATACCTCCCGTAGAGGATTAGAGAGCGCAGTACAGTGTCTCCCTCCAGGCAAACGGCGGCAGGTGGCGAAGGCTTGAGCGCATCTGGCGCGCTGGTCTGGAGTGGAACACTGGAATACCTCCCGTAGAGAATTAGAGAGCGCAGTACAATGTCTCCCTCCAGGCAAACGGCGACAGGTGGCCAAAGCCCTTGAAGATGCGCGTTGCGCGCTGGTGACTGGAGAGCGTGCCAAGCCCTTGCAGATGCGCGTTGCGCGCTGGTGACTGGAGAGCGTGCCAAGCTCGAGGGTCCGGGAGATGCGCGTTGGTCTAGATGTGCGTCAGGACGAACAGCTGCGCTGGGGTCTGCAGTGGAACGCTGGGGTGCCTCCCGTGGAAGTTACAGGGAGCGCAGAACAGTCTCCTCCACAGGCTACGGCGACAGCAGACGAAGGCTGGAGCAAAACATCTCAAGGCTGGAGAAATCCATATACAGCATTGGTAGACCAGAGGATCTCCCGAAAGAGTCTAGATGTTAGAGAATATGACTCGGCATGAATACAACACGACCCCACGCCGAAACGAGGGGAAGAGCCCTGGTATTTAAAGCCCACAGGGGAACTAATTAGCCTGCCACCACAGGTGCGAGAGGTAATTGATAATAGTCCAGGTGTGGCCACTGAGAGTAAACGAGAGTAAAGAACGAGAGGGTGGGGGCTAGAGAGAGTGAGTGAGAAGGGAATTTCTAACAGTAGGCTTAAAGAAAACAGAGAAAGTTGGTGAGCAGCGGGCAAAACCTCACAGTTACTACAAATTATTGTAGCAAAATAGGGTGTTTTAGGTGCAGCATGTGATAAGACAGGGGAAGATAAACAAGGAGTAGATGATTTAATATACATGCCCTTAACTAAACTGGGATTCATAAACCAGATACACATTGTACTTGTAATAATGGGCAATAAATATGTTACACGAGGGGAGTCTTGACCAAGTGGGGTTTAAGGGCTGAGTTGGGGAAGCACACTACACTGGAAAAGACATATCGCTTGCGTCATATTTTGATTAATACATCTACATTATAATCACATGTCACCTATATACAGGGCTAAATGTTCCCAGAATATCCTGTTTACAGTTTTGAGTCTTAGCATGATTGGAACTTAACTGATAATAATGTTTAATTTCTAATGAATGGTGGTTGATAGAAATGCTTATGTGTGTGTTGTGCATGTACAAATGTGATTTTAAGATCTGTATAGAACAAATCTGTATAGAATGGTAATTATTTTTAGATGCTTGTATGAGGTAAATCTTTAATACACTGTTAATATGTTGACACAGGCCTCCGACTTGTAGGAGATTATAATTTATTGGTGGGGGCTTGCTGTCTGTGTCAGAAAACAATTTTATTAATGCAATGACGATTTAATGATATGATTGTGTTTACAGTAGTTGAGATAATACTAGGTGAAATTGCAAATATGTGCTACTTAACCTCTGGGGGGAAGGGATTTAGCCTCCCCTGGAGGCAGTAGGAATGTGTGTTTTATTCAAACCTGGGGGGCGGCTTGCCCCCAGGGTGAGGTGTATGAAATGATTAACCTTTTGATGAAGTTGCAGGGGGCCTGCATATGGTGGTAGCGCCTGTTGTTTATGATCGCTGTTACAACTCATGAGAGGGACCTCGAATAGATCTTTACAGCAGGAAGGGGATTACGTTGTATGCCCAAGGGGGGTCGAGATGGGCAGCTGTTGCTTACAATGGCTGTTTTTTTATGACAGGATGGCGAAGCAGGCCTGGTAAGGTTAAGATGCAACAGGAGAGAGGTCAGAGGTGAAGATAGGCGAGGACAGTTGGAGAAGTGTGATAACAGATGACCGGTTATTTTTACAACAGGGGACAGGAAGTGGTTGTAAGGGGCTGGGGGCCAGATAGTGACAGAAGGTGAGACAGGAAGCGCGCTAATACAGAACACAGCTGGGTGAGTGAGTGAGAAAATCGATGAGGTAATCGTTCAATGGGGTTATGACTTTTGGATGGCTAGCTTTTTGGTTAGGGGGAATAGCGGTAGACTCTCAAGGTACTAGGAATGCTTTGAGGTTCTGTCGTTGAGGGAGAGTTCCTAGACTCTTTCTGGCAGTAGGTAGGAGTGTAGAAGTTAAGTGTGGATTGTGTTAGCCGGAAATGAGTGTAGACTGAGTTAGGAGTAGGAGAGGGAGAAACAAATAACCATTGTTTGTCTGTTTGTAGGTGATTAACAAGTGTGGGAGCAGCGTGAAAGTATTTGTTTATAATATGAAGGATGTGTGTTGGAGAGGACAAGGTTGAAATGATCAGAGTGGCTGAGAATGGTAGAGAGTGTTGGTTATTTTGTGTATTTGAGAGAGTGTGTTGTATGAAGGCGTTTGATGCAGGAATGAAGCAGAGCGTGAAGGTTTTTGTTTGTATGTCATATTATTTGGTTGAGTGTCAAGGTTTATAGTTTTATTTTAGAAACAGTGGTGGTGTTGGTACGGATACACTACTTTCATTTAAGTTTAATTTTTTTGTATGTATGAGTGAGCGTGAATGTACATTTTTAGATTTGTTTTCTAAATTTTTTGTCTGTAATTGTGTGGCCTGCATGGGTGTGGATGGAGCCTGTAGGGGTGACTGTGCTGACTTGAGAGGTGTCAAAGTCACAATGACATGTGTGAATGGTACGGTTGGGTGATGAGATATTGAATGTAAATTTTTAGATTTCTTTTCTTTTCTTTCTAATAACCATTGAGGTGGTCTAAGTTTGGAGCTTGTTGTTTTTATTGATTTGCTGTTTTGGGTATGAATGGTAATTTAATTTCACATGTAGACGATGCAGAACAAGAATGATGTGGGGTCTATTGGGGTATTTTTTTAATTGCTTGCCGTTTGTTTCTCATTTCTCATCTATGTTTTATTGTGAGTGGAGCGAGCTGGAGGCTGAAGGAAGTGGCGTCAGGGCGGAATGTCAACAACCGCTAAGTGGCCTGTCGCGTTTGCATATGATTAACATTTGGCTTCTCTTGAAAATATTTGACATGTTATGTGATAAGGGTTTGTTTTGTGTTTGATCCCTCGCAGATTCAGTCGAGGGGGGAGGC
This sequence comes from Notolepis coatsorum, assembly GCF_963971535.1. Lineage (NCBI taxonomy): Eukaryota > Metazoa > Chordata > Actinopteri > Aulopiformes > Paralepididae > Notolepis > Notolepis coatsorum. The sequence continues at coordinate 42,906,709 of NC_140172.1, read as the reverse complement.
GGACCGTCACGTGTAAGAGGAGGCATAAGTGTTGAGTATGTATACATTTCATTAGATTACGACACAGTGGAGTGAACCTGTTCAGTTATTTCCTGTGGGAAATTGTTGGATTGTGGAAAGAGGTCGCTTGTGGGCGCTGGCCCCTCCTTCATCATAGCCCCGAGAGCAGTGGCCAAAACAGACGCAGGTTTGGGAAAAACGTCCGGACTGAGAGAGTCGTCTGTAAATCCAGGGAAGAGCGGTCATGGGTCAGAATGTGACGAGATCACAGGCCTACAAACAGTGGCTACAGCTGAGGCTGGCCAGCATGGGGTGAAGGGGGAGGCGATAACGGTCGGAGACTGTGCAAGAAAGATGAGCGAGGGCCTCTGTGGAATGTGGTGTTTGATTGGTATGATGAACGGGAGGTAACTGAACGGTAGCAACTGATATAGATTATGACACAACGCAGGGGTACTAGACGCATTCACATAGGTCGAATATTAGGCGTAGATTATGGCCGAAGTGAGGTGGTGAACATTTTTTTTCTCCTTGAGTGATTCTCCGCCTTCCCTGCCCGACTGCTGTAACGGCGAGGTGGTAAGATTTTATGGCCATGATATGGCCATAAAGGGGGGTGAATAGATGAGAAGACCAACTGAAGGATTATGCAGATGTGATTGTGCTGTCTTAGAAAAGGAATTAACAGGAGAAAAAAGCAAATGAATGTAAAAAATGAATACTAATTGTTGTGTCTCCCCCAGATCTTATAAAGGAATGTGGAACCAAAACGTTCTGTAACTTAAGAAAAATGGGTTTTTTAAAAGGTTGTGTTTTATTTTAAGGTATAATGATTAGATTGAATTGTTTTATTGTTTTCAACAAACCCAAAAGTTGTTGTTTAAAAAGTAGGCCTTTGGCTATGAGCCTTGAGGAGCAAAAGCTAATTGATGATATGTACCAAAGAATAATGGAAAAAGAAATGTGAGAAAAAAGGAAAAATTGAGAAATTTGAAAAAATGATTTTTATTATTAAATTGTATGGTTAGTATGTATAGAAAATCAAGTCAATATACAGTATGTGACAATGAGAATTGTCAAAGTGGGGAAATGTGGTAAATATTGATGTTGAATTTCATAAATAATAGGTGTGAATAATTAGAGAGTCATAACGTAGGAGAGACAGACATTCCACACCAACCCCCTCTCATAAGAAGACTGCTTACCCAAATGGTATGTAGGAGAACAGTTGCGGTCATAAAAAGCCCCTCAAGCTAATGTAATCAGGGGACAACAAAGACTATGTAAATAAGTTGCACCCCACAGACGAAATGGTGACTCACTCTAAATCTTGGTATATTTATCACAGTTATATTATCTGGTAAATAAAGGTTGGTGTAGGTAACTTACAAAGAATACTACCATTTAGAATGTCACATGAAAGGAAGGGTGATTACACTCTTGTTATAGAATTCTGGTATAAGTCATCACAGCTACTCTGTCAACAAGCAGAGTGGGTTTTCAGTGCTAAATATGGATGGATACAGGGGTGACAGAGAGCCATTCTCCACCCCCACACGAGACTGTAGTACTGTATGGTAATAGGCCCCTCTGTTCACGGAAGTCAAGATCCACCACATCGACGGGGGCCACCAAGACCCCCCTTCTGTTCACTGGAGGACGACAACGACGGGGGCCATAGGCAGGCCCCCCTCTCTGTCCAAACATGAGAAGCCATAGCCCAAAGGAGGGGGCTATTCACACCACCCCACCTGGAGACAAGAACCAACAACCCCTCCCACAAGAAGACGCTGGATTGGACCAACCATATTAGTAAAATGTGCTATTATTGGCTAGAAATTATAGGATATAAGGGCTGACATAGTGTTATTCTGGAGCCCAGACCCAACCCAGGTCTGCGGCTCCAACCGCTCCCCACCGAGAGACTACTGCTGAGCTGTTTTAATGTAAGTAAGCCGAATGGAACCACCATGTTTGGTTAGAATAGAATGTAAACCAGGCTTACTTATATACAAAAAGGGCTTACAGTATTGTCAATGTATGTTCAAATTATGTTAACAAGTTACTGTTTTCTGTACATATTGGGGTTTGAGATGCAAACCACCTTGTTGATTCCTGTACACGGCAGCCATGTTAATGTTTTCTGATAATCCTTGTATGTGAAAGGCAACCTCTTATTCACTCTTGGCCCTGGCTCAAATAAATGTTGAGTTGAACTATAGTTCTGGTTTGTCTGGCTACACGTTTATTCTTTATCTGCTTTAAGTCAGATGAGGAGACCAACAATTCTATCACGTATGAGTTCCCTTTCTCCTCCTTCCAGATAAGCAATCCCATTGTACTGTACTACAATAACCTTAGATTATGGTAGGATTCTGTAGGAATATACTACAGTAGCAACCTATGTATAGATGTAGCACTGTCTATCTGTATGTCATATATGTTATGATGCATTGAAAATGGGGGACCCTGATCTAAACAAGACAAAATTCTTTCTCTGGTCTGCATCCCCTTAACAATTGTGTGTATTGAGCTGTACTGTATTGTACCCATTCTGCAATCTGTTAATACAATTTTCAATCAATCAATCAATCAATCAATCAATCAATCAATCAAATAACAACCGCTAACTTCACTGTTAGATGGCATGCTTTGTAGCAACCTGCCTCTGCAAAAGGACACTGTCGCACCAAGCGATTTCACTGGATGTCCCGGACACAATGGAAGTATGTTGGAACGGTTCCAGGGAGGACAACAGTGGTCACAATGGGAACAGTGGTCTCCCACCTGGTCTCCTCCCTCCCTCTAGTGGCCACCATCAGATGGTTCAGATGGTGCAGGCCATCATCACACCTGTGTTGACTATTATGATTAATATAATTAATGGGATTTCATGGTGTGTGTTATTGAATGTCCCTTCCCTTGTGTGATGTGGTTCCCCTGTCTGCTTGTGGTTTTGTAAATTGCTTTTGTGTTTAGTTGGTATGTTGTGTTTTAGACTGGCCTGGCCAGGTGTGGCCAATTGTAATTAGTCAGTGTATATATGTGTGTTCGGTCTTCTCCTCTGTGTGGCGTCATACCTCCGTTTTCTCTGTTCCTGTCAACGCCTCCTTCCCTGTAGTTTTGCTCTTGTCTAAGTAAGTGTTCATTAGTATTCTGTTTTGGTTGCCTTTCTTTTCGTGTTCACAGTTTCGTTGTTCCTCAGTGCCAGCTAGGCTGCGCCTGTTTTGCTCTTTTGTAACGTGCCTTTGTTTACCTGCTTGCGCCGCAATACAAGTAATTATTTTCTACTCCCTCGTCTCTGCCTCCTCTCTCATCATCATTGTCCTGCAACATTGGGTTCTACTCTCCTTCCCTCACTACCCCCATTCCTAACAGTATGGATATATTCTTAACGAATAATAAAAAAAAAGATACCGTTAACTGGAATATGTTAGTTGTTTACACAATGTTGGATTATGTAATTGGTTTGTCATGACCCATTGTCAAAACAATAATACATTGCAGGATTTATATGAAGTTTGTTGTTAGATGGCATGTTTTGAAGCTGCTTCTAGACATGGAGGCAAATTTAAAAAATTTGTACCTACTTTTTCTGCGGACGGTTTATGTGAATAAATCTCTTATGCTTCAATTACTGTGTGTTTATTGTATAGCAATAAGGTTGGATGAATTCGGCCATTGTATAAAAGACATTACATCACTTGAAGTCGTGTGTTATACGAACCAACCCTAGGCATGATCTAATTCGTATAACACACTCCTGCGCGTGATGTAATGCTTAATTAGAACAGTTCCTTTGCGTGCAATCTCCCCTGTTCTTCTCATGGTGTTGGTCCATCTGCAGCTAGTCTTGCCCATTCCATTATTTCGCCCTTTGACAGCTGAACCAAGAAAACTATAAAAGAAGAAAGGTCATTACATCATAATTCCAGCATTCTAATGCTCTGCTTAGTGCCAGACTTTGGTTGTATGACCTTTGATGAAATTCCTTTACCAAATTAGAGAACACGCTTCAGAAAATATTGACTGATGGGTTTTTCCTAATGTGCGCATTCGTTTTTTCATAGATGATTATAGATGATTATGATTAGATGATAGATGATTATAGGCCTACTTTACAGGACTCATGGTGAGTCAAATTAAAATGCTCACAACTGCAAATTGCCAGTGGAATGTCCCTTGAAATATTTCGTTTAGGATAAATAAATATTGTGAACATTTCTTTATTTCTTCTCTCTTCCTTCTATTTCAATCAGGACTTTCTGTTCTGTATCGTATGGCTCCGCTCGGCGTCACTACTGCACTGTACCTCGCTCGTGCACGCGCACTGAATAAAAAATTCCACAATGTACCTTTACATCCCAACATCCGTCTGACCACACCCCTATCAGCTTACCTTCATAAGCAGGTGTGTGGCCACCTACTCGCCTCCTTCTTCGCTTTCACCACAAGGAAGTGCCTTCGGTAGATCCCCACTTGACGAGGGACTGTATTTTTTGGTTAAACAAACTGTGTGTTTCTTCACCAAAACATATGATGAGGTTGCAAAGTGTGAATCTACATTGGTATACATTGATGGATGAGTTATGTTCGTGTTATGAGATTAAAGCAAGGTCTGCAGCATTCACTCGGTTATAGAAGGGTTTATATCTCGGCCTGACACTCCACATGCAGGTAGAAGCTGGTTGTATGGTCTGTTGCTTACACACGAAGTAATGTTGAATTACAACACTGTTGTGTTAGTTGCAGTAATGCTCGTATACACACGTTCCACGGCCTAGCCGTTATACTCTCTATCAGTGTTTTTCTATGTACAACATGGAATGCGGGTGTAGGATTCACACACGCACACGACTTGGTTTTGTTGTAAACCCTGTTCACATTCTGTGGGTAGCATGCATTGTATTAGCTTGCGCTATTCATTGGCATTATACCAAAGGTTTCACGCCTTGGCTGGGGGGGGGGGGGGGGGGGGGGGGGGGTTGTCCTACTATGCTCCTATTACAAACAGGAGTTGTGTGTGGGGTTTCCCCCCGTCATAGCATACGATACGTTGCTATGACGATGGCTTCCGTGAGTTAGATCTTTACGTAAGGTCTGTTGTGTCAAAGTGTCGGGTTAGAGCGTAGGACTTACAGGTCCGCTACGCTCGATTTTATGTGTAACTTGAGTCAGTTGGTCACGTGACTCGCAGTTGCCATGGCTTTTTCATTCTACGACTCACGTGGGAAGGCTTTCTGGGGAATTTCGGTCTAAATCCTCTGTGGAAGGGGTGACTGGATGTAAAAATATAAACAGTTTTTACCCTCGGCTGTGTAGACTGGGATTCATACTGTTGGTGCTTCCTTCTTTTTTATTAAAAAGAGTTGGAGTTTAGGAAGCACCACACCCCTCTTGTCGTTCCCCTGGGCGCCTTGGGGATTCACTGAAAGGTCTAAATAGCCTGTTCATTGATGTGGTTGTGTCCCGACGCACGTTAAGTGTTAGCTCGGGGTGTTCTGTTGAAGATCAGGCGGGTGACTAGCACGCCTTGGTTGCTTGTGGTTAAAACAGCGTTTTTATAAAGCAACTGGGATGGAGGTTTTTTCCTCTTCCGACTACCTGTATTGGTTATCGACGGATTCTCGTTCATATCTGGGGGATGATGACGGAATGGATCTGAACATATGTAGAGGGGTCTCATGCCCTTGGGGTGGGCCACCAGGCGCGGTTCGCACCGACCGTCTGGGTGGCGCCTTCTTTTCATGTTTTAAGATCAACACGCATATCTGCCCCTTCTCCTGGAGTAGGCATATCGGCGTGGTTAGGGCACGGGACTGGTTCTGGTCACACTGGTCCAGGTCAGTTAAACCCGTTGTCCGCCGGGGATGCAGATCTGCTGTTCTGGTACCCTGAGGGACTTGTGCTTTTTTCGGGGGGAAAAATGCCAGGTCGGTCCGGGTGTCGCAGGGTTAGGCACTATGGAGACCCTTGTTGGGTACATATTGTACTCTGCACTGTCGTAATGGCTTACGGCCATGCCAACCTGTACACGCCCGATCTCGTTCGATCTCGGCCGCTATGCTGGTTTGGTCCTGGTTAGTACTTGGTTGGGAGACCGCCTGGGAATACCAAGGGCGGTGTGCTTGGGGCTGGTTCTCCATTATTTTCGCTCCTCTCTCACGCGTGGCGTGGAGGGGGCTGTTGGGGTGGTCTTGGACCTCCTCTGGTAACTCTGTGCTTCCCGTGCCGCCGGGCCCGGTCCGAAGTAATGTTTCGTCGACCCGTAGGCCTGGAATAACCCTTTTTTGAAAAACTGCAACACTTGTACTGCTGTATGATACCCGCAGGTGTGTTTTGGAGTTTTTCCTGCGGGGTTATAGGAACAACCACCGCATAGGGTAACGACAGGGTGGTTGTTTCCCTGGTGTGTTGGAGCAGTGTCAACTCCCGGGTTGTCCGGTTGAGTGTGCCCCTGCACGTTCATGACGTCTGCCAATCATGTCAGCCTTCTCTGCCTCAACCCCTCTGGGTGGTTTTTTTTTTAAAGGAGGCTTTGTCATGGTGATCAACAACGGCAGCATACGCCCCTTCCGCCGGGGCGGCTGTTTTCAGCTGACTCCTTTGGCGCCTGTCTCGTCCGCAGTGCTCCAGGCTCGGGTTACAGCCTGTTGCCTGGTTTCCCCGGTACGCTGCCTGCTTCCGTTGGTTAACCTCTTGAGTGCTTACGGCCGTGCCTGTTCTGCAGGGTCAGTATGCCAGGCGGTATGCTATTGGGGGGAAAGGGCCCGCTCTTGGAGGGGCCTGATCCGAATACGCTGGCGATGTGGGCGGCGGTGTCACTAAGTGACCGCCTGGTGGGGTCTTGATGCCTGGCCTCTCCGGGCCCCCGTTTTCCAGGGGATCCAGTCCCTTCGGTGGGTCTGGGTCTTCCTTCGCGCTCCGCTGCTACGGCCTTGCCACGGGGTTGGGTTTGCTCTTGACCCCGTGATTTCTGGGGGCAGTAACGAGGTTGTTCCTTCCGTTCGTTCCCGGGTGGCATGCGGGTTGTGCGTGTGTGTAGTCGTGGGGTCAAGCCACGGTCTGCTCACCCTGTGCGTTGAGTTGCTTGAGTGCCTCTTCGCACGGTCGGGTCCGTCGCCCTCCCGGGAACCTCCAATAGGGGGGGTGCCCTCCATTAGGGGGGGTCGGGGGGGCTCGGTCCTCCCCAATCTGATGGTTGTGGGGGGCCTCAGCGGGGTACATTTGTCGGGCGATGGCTCTCGCTTGGCCTCCCTTGTGCAGTAGTGACGCCGAGCGGAGCCATACGATACAGAACGTTAGGTTATGGCTATAACCAAGTTCTGTGAGTATTGGTCAGACACCGCTGCTGCCCTTGATCTCACCTTGTGGTGAAAGCTTGGGAAGGAGGCGAGTAGGTGGCCACACACCTGCTTATGAAGGTAAGCTGATAGGGGTGTGGTCAGACGGATGTTGGGATGTAAAGGTACATTGTGGAATTTTTTATTCAGTGCGCGTGCACGAGCGAGGTACAGTGCAGTAGTGACGCCGAGCGTCACCAATACTCACAGAACTTGGTTATAGCCATAACCTAACGTTATAACTGCAGCAGTTTTAGGAGGCTGCTTAATGATGATTGACATGGCTAATAATAGCTAATATGGGAATATCACATAGGCTATTCAAATGAAACGTTTACAAATTGGAAGGCTATAAACTAACCCTTGGCTAAAAAAAATATAATAATAAAAAAGGCCTCAAAACTGTTCAGTATTGACATTACTAATTGAGATGTCATGCTAATATGTCATGTTCTACAGTAGGACTTACTACTATAATACCTAATAAAACAAGTCATTAGAATAATAGAAGCCTACTTTGCTGGAATGATTCATTTTGCAAAGGGAACTAAGAAGGGTTTCAAAATGCTGCAGGACCGTGGTTTTGTTGTGGAGCTGGCTTGCATGTTGTGGTGTGGATTAAAACGTTTCCGATTTTGTGACCCAATTTCAGCCGTTTGCTGCCTGTCTAAAATTTCCCGGTTCACTCCGAACCTGGTCAGAACGACCACAGGACTCAGTAAGTAAGCTAATAGTGCTACATCCACTACACAACTGGCAAGTATTTCATATAATGTAATGTCCAAAGATCCTACACTTTTCTGAGATAAAAACGCACCTCAGATGTTAGCATGGCATTTTACTTACATATGCTGACTTTCATGGGTTTGAATTTTCCGATAAAATGCCTATGGCAGTGGTTAATTGGCAGAAATATAAATAATGTGAAATATGAATTTTAAGTAAAGGTAAAAGATTATAAAAAAATATATAGTAATAATAATAATAAATACATATATATTTAAACACTACATAAACCCATATCAAAAAGACTTCCACAGATTCAAGTCCTATAAAGATACATAATATCCACTATTCCCCTTTATATACATCTTTTCAGGGAACAAGCCACTTGGCTTCGCCTTGCAGCATAAACCATCATGCCCATAATCACATTAATGGTGTGTTTGATCGGTCCTCGTCGGAAACGTCACAACTCGTAAACTCAAGTATGATGGAACTTGGTCGTAACTATTTACCGGCTGTTTGAGTACAACTTACTGGTGGTTAACTCAGACATTTCCGACTTCACAAGTTGACGAGAACTGACCAAACGTACAATAAAGAACACCCTCTTAGGTATCTGCACCCAGAAAAGCAGCAATTTTTTTTTTTTACTTGAACTTGAGGACTGCATACTTTTTTTGCAAAGATTATCTTTATACGTTATGCTTATAGCACATGCATAAGCCTGGTCTCTTTTGAAAGATAACATTCTGAAGTTACTAATGCAAAAAAGGAAAATCACTCTTAGTGCTAATGAAATAGAGGGCTGAACTTGAGTTGAACTTGAACTTGTGTACTAAAATGTTTCTGTAATAGTTGCAAAAAGAAATTTAAAATAGGTATAAGCTGGAAAACACTGCGAATCCATAGCCTCAGAAATTAGTGTTATAGAGAGATCCGGGTAAACCGTGTACCAAAAAAAAAATTCTCCGATATTCCATTTCCTCATCCACGGCCATTCATTCAGAATGTTTTTCACTTCTGGTTTTCGCTCGTCAACTTTCACCTAGATCCCTTATTTGCACATCCCCGGCCGCGTGGGGTATCATTGGAAAGCTACACTCATTGGCTACAACCCTGACTAATAACTTTCACAATCGCCGAATGATTGACTGTTCTACAGCGTCGGGAGTCCGGGGTGCTAATCTGATGCTCGCTCGTAAAAAGTTGCACGCCTGGCATATCGTCATGTAACTCGAGAACCGAGGCACGGATGGTCGAGTGAGGTGACATTCGAACGGCAACAAATAGAGCTTTAATTCGGTAATTTATATGTTCGGCGAAAAATGCAGTCCTGAGCCGCTAGACGCTCGCAAAGTGCAGTGACTTTCGTCTGTTCCGCCGGTGAGCACGACGGCCCATATACTGTATGCTGCATCAACCAATGATCTCTCATTATGAACACTTGAGAAGTTACTAGATGATATTTTTCTAAATTATCTGACTGAATGATCTTGTTTCAACAAATAATGCTATATCCCAGAAACCTAATTTGTATAATTATTATTATTATTATTATTATTATTATTATTATTATTATTATTATTATTATTATTATTATTATTATTATTATTATTATTATTATTATTATTATTATTATTATTATTATTATTATTATTATTATTATTATTATTATTATTATTATTATTATTATTATTATTATTATTATTATTATTATTATTATTATTATTATTATTATTATTATTATTATTATTATTATTATTATTATTATTATTATTATTATTATTATTATTATTATTATTATTATTATTATTATTATTATTATTATGTACTCTTATCTTATTTAGGTTCCATCATTACAGGCATAGACCTAGCCATGGAATCCCACACATCCTCATCACATCCTCATAACATCATCACGCACTCTTCATCTCTGTCAGACTGTGACCAATCTGCAGGGGCCAGTCTTATTGGAGAGTACCCCCTTAAGAAAACTGATAGGGTGTGTAAATTGCAACAGGAGAGCCATGGACATTAGGAAGTGTAAACGCCTCATCTGATCAGACGTGAAGATAGACAAGCTCAGCCTCTTAATTAGCCCCCTCTGATGATGTCAGCAGGAGAACGAGATGATTACCGAGCCCCAAATTGCATCCATCTGGGGTGTCGAGGCCCTTGACGTCGCTGTGATGACAGAGACACCCTCATCGTCTGTGTCTCTATTCTATAACAATGTGCTCCTGCTCCTAAGAGAGAGCGCTAGTATGAGCAAGGAATGGATGACCTCAGAAAGCATGATGGGATTTCATATCAAGGGATTTTGTGTAAATCTTCATGTCTGTTACAAGCCTGACCGTTGCATGACTCTGTATGTACTGATGAGCTAAACATAGTTTTGGGCTTCTCCAGATTTCTGCATTACAATCTTGGCACTGGCTGCATACAGTTATTTCAAGTTCAAGTTTCAAGTTTCTTTATTAGTTGTCATACAGAAGTACAGAATACTTTTATACAAAATGCTTCTTTCTGTTACGCTCCAGAGACTGTGCTAGACAAAAATAGATAAGTATAAAATAAAATAAGTATAGCAAGTAAAAAATAGAAGTCACATACGTGGACACAAGTGTTCAGTATGTACATATGTACAATGTTCAATGCAGAGTAGAAGTAACTGAGTTACCATACAATATACTATACAATATACTAATATACAATATACTATATAGTGCAAAGCAGAAATGGGATGAGGTACAATTTAGGTACAATTTACAGTAAGGTGTAATGAGGTATGGGTTGTAGTGCAAATTCTTTACCAATAAATATAAAGTGTGTTTAGGTGTTCTAAAGTGGGTAAAGTGGGTGCTGCAGTGAGTTGTTTGTTTAAGTGAGTGTGTGCGTGTGGATGTGTGTGCTGTGAGTGCATTTGATGGTTGTTACATAGTGTTATTGTTCGTTGAGCATCCTGATGGCCTGGGGATGTTTATGTATGTTCACTCAGTACTTGGTTGGGGCTCCTTTTGCACAAATGACTGCATCAATACAGCGAAATATATTGACTTTTCCACGATATTCTAATTTATTGAGCTGCACCTGTATGCATTGTTTTTTATTTGGTCAATTGTGCGCGGATTTTATGCCTATGTTCATTTTATACGAATTACTGTGGGGCACTCTGGACTGCGGTCCATGTGTGAAAAGTGCTATATAGATAGTTATTCATATTTATTATTATATTGTAAAAATGTATGCATTGAAATGTCTGTAAAGTCTCGATGACATTGAAAATGAGGGTGACCTCAATTGTCTTTTCGAGAGGTGGTGTTGATTTTATTTTATTTTATTAGATTTTTTTTTTAAATCAAAGATTCCAAAATTTGGTGTAGCCTCAAAGCAAGAAGGTCCTGGGTTCGATCCCTGCTTTGGGACCAGGTTGCCGGATTGCCAGGTACCCCTGGCCCTGTTTCTTGTACGTGGTTCAACTAAGTCGATCAAGATGTCATTATCCAGCTTCAGTTAACCCGATGTTTGAAGCCGGGATTTTCCTGTTCCACGAAGGTGGATTCAGTCTCGTTAACTCAAGCCAGACTTGCGACTCAGGCTAAATGCGCGCGGCCGCTTTAGGTCAAAAGCCAGCACGTATCGATGGCAGAGATCCTGATTCTCTAACGGCATTGATTGATTAATTGATTTAAGACTTTATTGACAGATTGCAATACGGCTCAATCGCCTCGCCGACAAGTTAAATGCGTTATCTATAGGCTAATTTTAAGTCCCTCATTACCTCAATCAATCAGATTATATTTCTTTAAACTTGCCTGCTGGATTGAATAATCAAATGAGATCTTGCTAGCGAAAATAATTAGTTAACTGTTATACAGAATTACTATACGGCTCTCTTACCCATTGATTGATGTATAGTCAATCTTTTACTTATCTCCAATGTGGTCTAACGGGTTGTTCTTTTGACTTTCACACAGACGACCGGGGTTCGAGACCCTAGTCGTCTCCCTCTTTTTGCAATATAGGAATAATTCAATTTGGTGCACGTTGAGAGCTATATAAAGAATGACATCCTCAATGCATGTAGATTTATAATATTTTAACTTAAAACCAGGCTACTTTGGCGTATAATCATTAATATTATATTCAAAAAAATCATATTGGAAACACCGGGTTTTGAACCCTGGTCACTGGGTTGGCAGGCTTGAGCACTACCGCTGCACCACTGTGCCAGATGGGATAAATTCATTGTTTATACATTAATGAACGAGAGACCCGTGTTTAGAATATCCTTTGTTTTGAATGAAGTTTATCTCTTTATCCTCATTCATTAATGTGACGTCAACGGCTCATTCAATTTCTCAAATCCGTCAAACAGCGCATCTCATCAGACATCTTAATCCCAGTTACAATTAAAATAACCACATAATGTGTACATCGCACGAGCGAGCGCCACCGTCGCCACGGTATATATAACGTGCATTATTTAGGACAAAGTGAATTTAGTATCAGCATTTTGGGTCTATTTTACATTTCAAAAGCCCCCTCTGGAAGAATGGAGCACAAAAACGTAATTCAGAATGGTATAATGCAGATCGTAGACTGTGGGAATAGTTTCAGGAAACGGGCTGTCACTTTCTTTGCGGGGGCGTGGCTCTGCGTGATCCGGCTAACTTGAACTTGAACTCTGCTTTCGACCAGGCTCAAACTTTTGGATCTGTTGTCATGGTGATTTGGAAAATCCACGTACATGGAACCGGAAAGTCCGGCTAACTCAGTTATCCAGTTAAAGTTATCCGGCTAACTCAGTTATCCAGGTACAAGAAACAGGGCCCCAGGTGGGGTATCTCCCAGGCCTTTCTATGTGGAGTTTGCATGTTCTCCCCGTGCTCGCAGAAAAAGAGATAAACCCAGTCGAAAAACAGAACAGAACAGATCGCTTACGCTGTCGCGTCCCTGGCGAAGACACATGGATTGGTCCCTGAGTGCGGCCCCACGCTGCAACCCACATCTGCTCCCGGCTGCCCTTGGGGGGAGGGACTATATGGGATGGGTCAAGAGACTAAATTTAATTGGCAAAAAAAAATGCATGTGTGTGTTTCCTATGTGTGTCGCCCATCACATGTGCAAGGACTTCTCTAGGTTAGAAAGAGACGTCCCCATCACCCATGGGCTATTTAGAGATTCTATAAACAAATGAAGTACAATAACAAAGGATAATTGCGGCTAAGTGGCGCAGTGGGCAAGGCGCTCGCCACTAACGCAGGAGATGCTGGGTTCGAACCCAGCTCTTGGCGTTGCTTCCGGCTTGGCTGGTTGTTCATACTAATACAATTGCCAGTATTAGGGGGTGGGGAAGCCGGTGGGTGGGGATCCTACTCCTACAGGTCATTTGGTGCGCCTGTACAGCAGAATCAGGAAGCAACGGGGGCAGCGTGAGCCTCCCACGCGTTACTCCTCGCCGCTGAGAGATTGCGGTGAAATGCAGGTGAAAAGATGCGACAGCTGCCTCCTTGTGTACCGGAGGGGACACGTGATGCAAGGCTTGGTCCACATTGCAGCCGAGCAGTGGGAGGCATGGTCTAACAACGTTCGAGACAGGGGAGGGTAGAATTGGATAATACGAAATTGGGATGGGAGAAACATTTAAAATGGGGAGAAAAAGTAGATACAAATAAATAATCAAGTACAAAACATTAGGCTTTTTTCCAACTATATTCCCTTTTGACAAAATTAGATCATAGTTCAGATGTCAGAGATGATGATGATGATGTGTGTTTTTGTGTTCTGGTGGGCCCCAGGCGTCCTGGATCACCAAAAGCCCAGAGAGCCCCAGGATTTCATCATTTCACAAATTTGTATTGGTATATGAATTGAAAAGGGCCCCAGGATAATGTTTAAACTACAGGGCCCTCGATTGTGTCAGATATCGTTTACCAAAAGTCTATAAAAACGTTACAGAGATGTTTTTGGAAAGAATGTGTTCACGGGATGCATCATCCCCCTGGACCCCCCAGATATGTCTGTCCCATGAGGGTCTGTGGGGGGGTGTATAACACTTTCCTGGGGACCCCCTAGTGGCATAATCCAGCCATTATTTCTAAATGTACAATTCTAATGTCAACAATACCACCATTATTATGTCTCGTGTGTGTGTGTGTGTGTGTGTGTGTGTGTGTGTGTGTGTGTGTGTGTGTGTGTGTGCGTGCGTGCGTGCGTGCGTGTGTGTGTGTGTGTGTGTGCGTGCGTGCGTGCGTGTGTGTGTGTGTTTGTTTGTGTTTGTGTGTCTCTGTGTGTGAGCACACACACACAAGCCTGTCCGTGGAAGCTTGGCATAAAGTTCAGCATTGATCTCATCATTCCAGTTACATCAGCCGACTTGAAGACAGTGGAACCCAAAACACATGAGACTGAGACTGAGGTGCTGCAATGGACATATACACACACGCTCCACCGTTGACTGGAGTGAAGGGAACTTGGCAGGAAGCAAGACTGTCTCGTATCTGAAACCCAATCTCTGACATCACAGAGAAATTACCTCTGATATAGGCTGAGTTCACTGGCCTGCTGTGGAACGAGTGTTACTTTACCAGTCAGCTCCAATCACTCTCCACGTTCTGCTTTTGTGATTTATTAATATTCCTTTTTCACAAGCACACACGTGTGCACACAAACACACACACACACATACACAGGCCCGCTAACTGAAAGGTTGTTACTGCAGGTCTCAAGACCATGACATATTCGTCCACTTATATTAATAAAATAAAGTATGACTCATTTCTTATTGGGGCAGGTGTCAAGTCACTCTGTTCTGTTTACCTCTGTATCCAAAATGGTTTACCTCATATGTCTTCAACTGTCCAACTCATCAATAATTGTGGTTTAACTTATAAGGCAAATGTCAA